>NC_137023.1:46380513-46383013 GCF_032717465.1 Coenobita brevimanus | reverse complement strand
ACTCCACGTCCTCTCTCTCTCTCTCTCTCTCTGTTTTCTTACTTCCATATTTTTTACCTTTACTTCTTAGCACAAATTGGTGTTCTGTTCCTTTCTGCACTTGCTTACAACGGTTCGTTTATGATCACTTATTTCTTTCTTGTTTTAGACTTTCACACACAGACAGACAGACAGACAGACACGCACACACACACACACACACACACACACACACACACACACACACACACACACACACACACACACACACACACACACACACACACACACACACACACACACCGTAAAATGCATGCACTTGAATATTTGTTTGTACGACATATTCATCGATAACACACAAACATGTTTACGTCTGAGTCCTTATACAGAAACAAAAACATGCACCCCACCCCACACCCACACACACACACACACACACACACACGCACATTCATTCATACTTAGAATCTTGCGTGTGCTTGTATATAAGTGTGCATGCGTGTATGCTATGTCAGTGTGTGTGTGTGTGTGTGTGTGTGTGTGTGTGTGTGTGTGTGTGTGTGTGTGTGTGTGTGTGTGTGTGTGTGTGTGTGTGTGTACCTAAGTCACTAGTAAATTCATACAGCAATCGCTCACCGGGTTAAAAGTGCCATTAAAATCCCAAGTAACAATCGAAGTTTGGAGGACCAAGTGAAAAAAGTCATCACTCCCACACAAAACAGCCACACCGTCATCACGAATTCCAACCCCACACTTACGATAAAAACACTAGCAGCTCACCTCTCGCCGAGGCAACATCACCACCGTTCCCGGCGGGACCAGCTCTAAGCAGCACCGAGAAGGGTTGGCCTGTCCTTTCCACCAGGAGGTAGACGGCCTAGGTCCTGCCGACCAGAAGGTCAAGGCTCCTCCGCCCGCAGACCGGCCGACGACCCTCCCTCCGCCACCACCTGGACTGGGGCCTGCCCTCCCTACGACAGTGACTGGGCCTCCCTCCTCGGCTTCCTCCTGCTGCTGAGCTGGGCGAGTGATCCATCACCCTTTCTGCCAGGGGCAAGGGGGTTGAGGGCAGTGTCAGGGCGATTTCTACCTGCGGTTCTTAGTCGGCGCCCTCCACCTGGCGCCGCTCCTTTGTCCACCTCTGCACGTCCCGCACTGCCCTCCAAGACCATCGTCTGTGCTTGCCTGCCGCCCTTCTCACGGCCCTTCCCTGCCTTTGCTGCCTTTCTCTGCCTGTCGTCGTCGGCCCCGCTATGCTCTCTCTTTGAGAGCAACCTTCTGCCTCTTCCCTGACGGGCTCTTTGTTTGCCCGTGTCCCACGAAGTGTGGGCAAATATCCCCACAACACACAGCAACAACGATAAAAAGCGGTAATGATTGAAACGAACTACCGAGATGATTGAAGCGAAACACCAAAATGATTGAAAAGAAACACCAGGATGACTAAAACGAAACACAGGGACGACTGAAACGAAACACAGAGTCGACTAAAACAACTCACTTCCCCCTCCCCCTATCCTCCTCACCCACAACCTTTGTGCTATTTAAAGGCTTAACAGTTAAATGTTTCGGGGTTTCGACTCATATATTCGAGCTAACCAAGTATTTGAGGTCTTGAGTGGAAAACGTGCCGCTCAAATCCTCCTCTCGTTTTGGATCAGATATACGGACTAAACCAGTCAAGGTGTAATAACATTTCTTACTGATATGGGCGGTAAAACAGAAAAAGAAAAACAGCACAGAACAGAAACGAACCATCGTCCACCCTTAACCTCTGCCCCACATTTCCTTCCTCTCTCCGACCCCTTTGACCCTCCTCTCACCCCAACTCCCCCTTATCCCTCCCCTTCTCCACTCCTACCCCCCACGACTCCCACCACTCTCCCCGCCTCCTTTTCCACCCCCCACCCTACCCCCCTCACCCCCAACCACCACCTTATTTCAAGCACCGTGTGTTTCTTCTGCGCGGGTCAAATGAACGTTTCGGGGTTTCGACCTTAAACAATATGCGGCCATTGTCCTCAGTATAGCACAGTACTGGGGATTTTCAAAAGTTAATAAAGAAGGGAATCCAGGTGTAGGGACCTATGAGCTTCCCGACCATAAGCCTATAGGCGGAGGGCAGTACGCTTAGTGCCCTTCCAGCATAAACCCTCACACAGGAACCCTGGGAGCTAATTGGTTAAACTCGAGCTAAAAAGTAAATGATGCACAGCCGGGTGTAAAAAGTTCCAGTCAAATCCCCCTCTCCATCCCTTTATGCGATGTAGTCTTGATTATATATGGACATCGGGGCTGTCTGGTATAGGTGGGTTCGATTCCCAGGTCGGTTCTATTCTATCTGTCTCTCAGTCAATCACTTTATCTGTCTATCCGTCTATCTATTTACCTATCCATCTATCTCTCTGTCTACCTACCTATCTATTTATATCTATCTATATCTATATCTATCCATCCATCTATCTATCTATCTATCGATATAGTCCGCCTTCTGGGATGGGTGATCTAGATAAAAGGACAC
>NC_137023.1:46273013-46375513 GCF_032717465.1 Coenobita brevimanus | reverse complement strand
TTACTGCCTAGCTATTACATTTAAGAGACTTACTAGCACGCTAGATTATGCAAATTTCAGTAAAACTTGCCTTAGCACAAAATTATTGCCTGTGCTGTTTTTTTAATGATAAAATTCTTACCATCTGTTAATTAACCCTCTCATACTTACCACCAGAAGATTTTATTCAGCTGGGAGTAAGTCAGAGGAAAATGACAATGTTAATGCTGGTACTATTAAAGCTTTCAAATCGGGATAGCTCTTCTTCTTTTTTTCACAGAATGGGGGTTATAACTAACACTCTGTCCTGTTGATAATCAGACCTCGTAATTTTCTATATATATTCTAACGACCGGCTTCCACACGCTCAAGATGGGGGCGAAGATTTACTTTATGCCGAAAGGAATGTTTTTCAGGTTCTGAGGAGCAACTGATCTGTATGGACATAAAATCTATTTGTCACTGAAGAATGTACCCTCCCCAACCCCACTGACTTCACGGATGGATCAACCTGTATGTCTTTTTTTTTTATTTATTTATTTATTTTTTTTTATTTAAAGTGTACAAGTTTTTGTAAAGTTTAGATGCTGAAGTCAGTGTGTCTGTGAGTGAGAGGTTGTATATGCCAAAGGGAATCTGGGACGGGGTGCGAATATGTAGAAACACCTGAAAAGACATACTACCGCACCCTCTCAAATGACTGACCCCAGTTTGGATCAGCCTAATCAGCAGGGCTATTAATAGTCTGACCCGCTGATACTCAGACTTTCTGATAGTTAACTGAGTCTCCTCTACTGATAGTTTGTCTTTCTGATAGTCTTACCTTCTGGGAGTTAACTGATAATCTGGCCTGGTGATAAATAAATGATACTCTGAACTACTGACAGTTAACTGATGATCGCAGCTACTGATAATTTATTGATTATCTGGCCTACTTACAGTTAACTGATAATCTGACCTACTTACAGTAAACTGATATTCCGACCTACTGACAGATAACCGATATTTTAACCTATTGATACTTTGACTTATATTCTGACCTCCTGATAATCTGGTCTACTGATAGTCTGACCTACTGATAGTCCGGCCTACTAATATTCCGACGTAGTTAACTAATAGACTAATTTACTGATATATTTGCGTTACTGATAGCCTGACCTACTGATATTCTGGCTCACTGATAGTCTTACCTACTGATAATCTGACCCACTGAATCTGCCCTACTGATACTCTAACCTACTGACAGTCTGCCCTACTGATAGTCTGCTCTACTGGTATTCTGACCTACTGATAGCCTGACCTACTAATCGTTAACTAATACTCTGACCTTCTGTGACCTTGGACAGTGATAAATCGTAATATGGCCTTAGATAACAGGAACCAGCTGACAACCAACAAATCAGAGTCAAGAAAGATGGCAGAGGTCAACACCTAACAACATATATCTTAGTAGTGTGATCCCCAGTAGTGTGACCTCCCGTAGTGTGACCCCAGTATTATGACTGAACAGTAGTGTGATATCAAGTGGTGAGGTCCCAGAAGTGTGACCCTCAGAAGTGTGATCTCTAATAGTATGACCCCCGGTAATATGACCTGCAGTAGTGTGACCTCCAGAAGTGTGACCTCCAATAATGTGACCCACAATAGTGTGACCCCAGTTGCGTGATTCCCAGTAGTATGACCCTCAGTTATGTGACCTCCAATAGTATGACTCACAGTAGTGTGATCCCAGTAGTGCGATCCCCAGTAGTGTGACCTCCAGTAGTGTGATTCCAGTAGTGTGATCCTCAGTAATATGATCCTCAACAAAGTGATCCCCAATGGCGTGATCTCTACTAGTGTGACTCACCCAGTAGTATGCCCTAGTGCGTCCTGCCCATTTGTGTAATCCCTACTATTGTGACCCCGCGTAGTGTGACCTGCCCATTACTGTGAACCCTATTAGTGTGATCCGTCTAGTAGTGTGACCTGCTGTAGTGTAACCTTGGCAGTAGTGTGACCCCCGTAGTGTGACAAAGGCAGTAGTGTGACCCCGGCAGTGTAACTGTGGCAGTAGTGTGACCTCTGATGTGGGCGGGTGCGCCTTGATCATCACGCCATCGACCCTTCAATAATTGGCGGGGGTTGAGATTTATACCCGGGTGGCGTGCCGTGCCATCCCTTCCCTCGTTACGCACCTCAGACCCCCTCACCCCCAACCTCCCCGTCTCCCTGCCTTCCTCCCTCCCTTGCTCCTTTCTTCCCTCCCTGCCTCCCTGCCTCCCTTGCCTCATTCCTCCCTCCCTGTCGTCCTTGCTTCCCTCTTCCCTCCCTGTCTCCCTTGCTCCCTTCTTCCCCCCCCCTGCTTTCTTTTTTTCCCCCCCTCCTTTCTCTCTGCCTTCATCTCTACCTGCCTTTCTCCCTCCCTGCATTCCTACATCTCTGCCTCCCTCTCCATATTTCTCCCTTCTTTCTCCCCTCCCTGCCTCCCATTCTTCTTCCCTTCGTCTCTTTCTGCCTATCTTCTCCCTTTCTTCCTCCCTGCCTGTCTCCCTCTCTCCATCCCCCCATCCCGCCCTCCTTCTCTCCCTGCCTGTCTCTTTTTCTCACTCTGTGCCCCTGCTTCCCTGCTGTCTCCCTGTCTTCCTGTTTCCCTCCCTCCTCGTTTCTGCCCCTGCTTCTGTTTCGGTGTTTCTCTTCTTGCGTCTCTCCCTTCCTCTCCTCGTCCCTTCCATTTACCTCCCTGCCCCTCTATCTCCCTGCTTGCCCCCTCCCCCTATCTCTCAGTCTCCTCCTTAGCTCCCTTCCTTCCTGTCTGACTCCCTCCGTCCTTGCTTCCCCTCATCCCTTCCTCCCTCCCTTCCTCCTACCTTGTCTGCCTCCTTGATCTCCGGGCTTTTTCTCTCCATACCTTGTATCTCGGTTTCCTCTTCACTCCCTCCACATCTGTCCGCTCTCTGTCAGTTCGTCTACCTATCCATGTCGGTTGTTTGTTTGTCTGTCTCGTTAACACATTCCTCCATTCCTCTTTTCACATTCATTTGCTTGTCTATTTTTATGTCTGTCCACCTGCCTGTGTTGACTGTATCATGGTTTCTCTCTCCAATTATCCCTTTCTCCCTCTTACCTTTTATATCTATCTACCTGTCTTTTCGTTTACCTACTCGTTTTACGTTAGTCTCTTTGTCTGGCCTTCTATACCCTCCTTTCTCGAAATCTGCCCACCTCTCCGTCTACTGATACTGACCCTCTGCCAATCTGTGTACCTGTCTCATAAGTAATTCCGTAGCTGTTTTCCTGTGTGTCCTCTATCCATCCCTCCACATCTATCTGCCTGTCTATCATCTGTTCATTGGTCCATCTGTATTCATTGTCGCTTTACCTGTCTCTCTCCTTATCTCCCTCCCTCTACATCTATCTACCTGTTTGTCTATTCGTTCTCTCATCATATTTCTCAACTTGTCTCCCTCTTTCACTCCCTCTACATCCGTCTTTGTCTGCATGTCTGTCTCTTTACTCAGTTGTTTATGCTGTCTCTTCGCTAGTCTCTCCAGTTAACCATAATGTATTTGTTAAGGTTTCTATCTATCATTCACTGTATCTATCTTTGTTAAATGCCCGTTTGTCTTGCGATTCAACTATCTTTTATAGAGGTCATTTTTTCTATCTATCTAACACTTAACTTACCCACTAGCGACTGATCTTTGTCCTTTTGCATCTGTTTATAGTGCGTGTCCTCCTGCCTCTTTCAATTCACATCAGGCTTACAGTTTATCCCTTTGTCTGTCCCTCTTTTTATCAGTTTCAAATCCTATCCATTTATTCATCCATTTAGATTGGCTGTGTCGCTCTTTGCCTCCCCCTTCATCTTTGTTGCATTTTTACTTGGCAAGAGATTTGTTTGCTAATCTATCCTGTACTTTTTATTCTCACATAAATTTCACAGATGAACGTATAAGGAATGCTTGTGTTGATATTTAGGCAACTTTGCTTGTAACTGACCTAAGATCTCTGGAATAAATTTTAAGGAATTCATGAAATCTAAAAGCATGAGTCTACATAACAATTCAAACACTAAAAGAAACTGGTATAACTGAACTTTTCATAACACTAACTGCATTGACGATATAGCCAGAACAGACTGAAGTTTGGGATTCTACAACACGATAAAGAGGTTTGGCGCTGGAAAACTTTCTTATAATACTTTCATTTATTATATCACGTATTTCTACTTCCTACTGTATTATTATCACAATTAACCCACTCATGGTCAAGGCACCTTTAAGCCATAATCCCTAGGGTCAGTACAGATCACCGACTTCGTCAATTACTGGTGGTCTCCAGAAATGTTGCAAAGTACCAACCTGTTCTAGTATGTTTTTACCTATTGTTACAGCCGTCTGTTGGTTCTGGTGGCGTCTGGCAAGTTTATAGAGAGGTCTAGCATGAAACACACCCAAGAGAACATACAAATACACCCCTACTATTCTGGAGGTTCAGAAATACACTGCTTTCTGTTTCATTCACTGTCTCATCATAATCAAATCTCTCTTCTAGCTTGATACCAGTTATAAAGAAATATCACTTCCACTGTCATCCCTGCCCCTGTGCTACTTTGACACATTCCACAAAAGGAGTTGCCACACTCGCCTCCAACTACTGCTAACTAACTGGCTGTGTGTGTATATATATATATATCTATATATATATATATATATATATATATATATATATATATATATATATATTGTCAGACGCCTCAATCCCGTAATGGGTGACCATAAACAAATCGACTCCACGTAGCCCTGTCCCCTGCCATTTCACTGCCCTCTTTCCAGCTCACATCTCATTCTTTCGTATACCTCTGCACTCCATCCCTCCATCTCATCCTGGGCCTCTCCCTCTCTCTCCCCCCTCCACCTCAGTCACATACACTCTCCTCGTTAGTCTCTCGCTCTCCATCTTCTCTATATGGCCAAACCACCTCATTGTATTTCTCCTAACTCATTCTTTCACATCCACATCCACACCACAACGCTCCTTCACTTCCTCATTTGTCAGTCTCTCTCCATGTAACTCCAAATGCTCCCCTCAGATAACTCATTTTCACTGAACTCAATCTTGACTTGTGCTCTTCCAGCAAGGTTCAAGTTTCACATCCATGCGTTAGAATTGGTATCACAATACTATCTTAAAGTGACTTTTTTACTTCCATGCTCACTTCTCTATTCTTTATCACTGCTTTCAAAGAACCAGCAAACTTTCTTCCTTGCTGTACCCTTTCAAGCACTTCATTCTCCAAACTTCCATCCTTACTCATCACACCATCCAATTACATAAATGAACTCATATTTTCCACTTCCTCATCCTCTTACTTCACTGTACATTCAGTGACTTCATTTCTCTCGAAGACCACAACTTACTCGTCCCTACATTCACCTTTACATTTCGTTTCTTACACATTCTCTCATACTCATTCACCAAGCATTTCAGTTTCCCTTCGTCTTCGCTTAACAATACAGTATCATCTGCAAACAACAGCACAGGAAGTTTCCAAACCGTATTCTCTCTCTCTCATTAGGACCGCTCCATCATCTACTGCTCTACCTTGTATCTGTTTTACAACCCTATCCATATACAGACTGAACAACCGTGGAAACATGACGCATCCCTGTTTCAATCCGACATTCAGACAGAAAAATTCACACAGTTCGCTATCCATACACACTGCAGCCTTAGCACCCTCATACATACAGTTCACTGCATTCCACAACTTCCCAGTTGATCCATATATTCTTAATATTTCCCACATTCCTTGTCTATCCACCATGTCATATGCTTTCTCCAAATCCATGAAGGCCTCACACAACGTCTTTCCTTTCTCTAAAGACCTAAAGCTGAATATCTGATCTACACAACCTTTTCCTTTCATAAAACCTCTCTGTTCTTCTCTAACTAATTCCTCTGTTATTTCTTTAATTCTGTCAATAAATATCCTACCATATACTTTTCCTGTTGTTATTAAGAAGACAAATGCCCCTAGGATTATCACACACTTCTATTTCCAGCATTCCTTTGTACAGTGAATAATATTTTATCTATCTATCTATCTATCTATCTGTCTATCTATAATATTTTATTTATATGAAAACTGTATATAACATGAATGAACAAATATTTGCAGAACTTAGTAATACATTTCTAAATATTTGCTTGATTCTGAAAGTATATTATGAATGATAAACTGAGCGGTGTGTTGAGGGAGTGGAAGCATGGCATATTAAAAAAAAAAAATGCAGGATATACAAAAAGTAGTGTAGCGAGCTCAGAGTAGAGTGGGTCATAAAACATATCAGTGAGGCTAGTGGATAAAATAGGTGTAAGGGAAATACAGGAAAAAGCTTAAAGTTCTTTCCTGTGTTCCCCTGCCACACATTTTATTATATAATTACGAGTCAAGGCAAAAACAGTAAAATGCATCTAATATGTCAACTGAT
The DNA here is from genome assembly GCF_032717465.1 of Coenobita brevimanus. Classification (NCBI taxonomy): domain Eukaryota; kingdom Metazoa; phylum Arthropoda; class Malacostraca; order Decapoda; family Coenobitidae; genus Coenobita; species Coenobita brevimanus. Next base: position 46,369,058 of record NC_137023.1, on the reverse strand, counting down.
ACACAGACAAATAAAACTGACACACTAGATCACGAGTGTACCAGTAAACGTGAACAGTAACAGCAGCACAGATGTACGTGAAGGTTGAGGTGAAGACAACATCAAGGGGCATACACGTACAGGAAGAGGGATTCACCAGACGATGATATAGTCCTCGTGTGGCGCTTGGCCTGAATAGCTTAAGACTTGAGGCAGGACGGCATCAACCTGCATGTGGCATATGGATGAAGCTTAAATCCTTCAGCACGAGGACATGCTTTTTATTTTTATTTTTGCAGCTATAAAAATTCTTGAATTCAGCTGTGAAGAGAGCTTCCGAAATGAAAGGGCTAGATAATAATATAATATTCAGTATATATATATATATATATATATATATATATATATATATATATATATATATATATATATATATATGGGGGAAGCGGTGGCTGAATCGGTAGAGAGGCGGCTTGCAGTCCTGATGGACCCAGGATCGAATCCCGGCTGGGGCAGGGAACAGTTTAAGGATCTGAATTTCCTAAAAAGCAGACTTTCCTAATCTACCAGATGACCCGGCGACATGTCGTAAAAGTACCCCCGCTAATACCAGTACATCAGTCCTGTATGAGACAGCCCTGGCATGTATTCAATATGGACGGTGGGTGTTAGCGCCGAAGTGGTGACATGTGGAGGTGTAGGAGGACTACTGGGCCTTGGGATAGGCCACTGCCCCCAAGAAATAGGCCTGGGCCTTTGCCCGGAGTCGGACACGTAAATATATATATATATATATATATATATATATATATATATATATATATATATATATATATATATATGTGTGTGTGTGTGATATGATCAGGTATTCTCGTGATCTTAACCCACTACTCACCGGCCGGCCTGCGTTACCCCCGTGCTCAGCCTAATCTGAGCGAAGTAATCTGGCAGATGGATGACGGATGGTGATTATGATGCAGAACGTGACGTGACCTGCCGCGCAGACCCGGATAAATGTTGCCGCCTAACTACTCATCACGGGTGCATGACCCAGTGATGCATGACCGTACTCACCAAGCATTCATGACCCAGTGAGTTATAAAACTTACCTAGTATCCATGGTCTACTGGCTGATAGGCTATTCTCTAGAGGATTCTGACCTTGTTCCATTGATGCTTGAACTTACTCGCCAAGCATGCATGGTCCACTGAAGCATGACTACCCACCATGTATGCATGGCCCAGTGACCCATGACCTTACTTCCCATGCATTACCCACTGTCGCTTGAATTTACAGGCCCAGGATGAATGACAGACTGATGCACTGCCGTACCCAAAAGCATGTATGACTTATTGACGTGTACCTTACTCACCGATCATGCACAACTCACTAACGCATGATTTCACACATCAAGCATGTATGACCCAGTGATGCATGACCTTACTAACCATATGACCAACTAACGCATGACCTTACTTACCAAACATGCATGACCCACTGATACCCGGCGCGTTTTCTGGGAGGATGTTCACGTTGGATTCCCAATTCTTCAGGTTCTTGGGACTCCTCGCTCATTCCTGAAAACAAAATTAAGCTATAAACAAAATCGCATATAAGAAATCAATCCAGTATACATAATCCATTTTATTTACATGAGAAGGTTTTCTTTGCGGATTGAAATTATACGGAGGTGCTTAAAAAAAGATGACTTTTTTCCTTATCATGGCTGCCTATAAAGTACCGTTTCTTTATTTAAAGATATACTCCCATTCAGAAGACATTAAGCAAAAGTGGATATGAGATTGTTGCCTTCCTTCTAGTATGCTATTTATTCTTTCTGCTACAAGGAAATTCCATTATGTTAACGAAGATAAATAGCAGAAGAAAGATTAATTATCAAATCTCTTCAGTTAGAAAAGTCTCTCCTTTAGCTGAATACGTCGTCTGGAGAGAGCAAGAAAAAACTGGAAGAGACATCATCGTTCTAAATGTGACTAGGTCTCTGCATGATTCTACACGTCACCATGGCTGTGTGTGTGTGTGTGTGTGTGTGTGTGTGTGTGTGTGTGTGTGTGTGTGTGTGTGTGTGTGTGTGTGTGTGTGTGTGTGTGTGTGTGTGTGTGTCGTCAGCAGCCACTCATCCTGTTGGGGCACTTCACGTAAGCAAGTTAAGCAACTACTCAACTTTGTTAAATTACAGCCCGACGTGATGTATTCAGTCGCCCACATAGCCTACGTCTAGGTACACATTCTCTCTCTCTCTCTCTCTCTCTCTCTCTCTCTCTCTCTCTCTCTCTCTCATTACAAACCCACACTTCCTCCACTTTTCTCCCTCCTCTCTCTTTCCATGTTTCTCACACTCTTTAACTTATCCAATTCACTCTCTCCCTTCACCTCTCCTCTGCCCTCTCTCGCTTTGTGCAAAAAACAGCCATTTCCACATATATATCTCCACTTTTCTTACTGCTCTTGCAATGTGTTTTCCATTCACACAGTCATATTCCATTACTTTCCTTGTTTTATGCCATATTTTCATCTATTTTTATACGTTCATCCACTCTCCATTCTATCCACGCATTGTGCTATATTTTGTGCCGCTTTCACAGGCGTTCCTATGCTTCTACACCCCATGCTGCTCTCCCCCTACTCCATCATACCCGATCCCCTTCTCTAACTCACTCTGACTCACTGTTACTACCACTGGCACTCTTACTCTACTTTCTCGGACAGACACAGACATAGATATGGATAAACAATTACAGTGTATATATACTGGAGAAAGAGAGAGAGAGAGAGAGAGAGAGAGAGACAGACAGACAGACAGACAGACAGGTAAAGGAACAGATTCTGATGCATATACAGACAGACAGAAAGACAGACAGACAGACCCCACAGAGACAGAAACACAGACAGACGGACAGACAGACAGACAGACAGAGACAGACAGACAGACAGACCTACAGATACACACACACACACACACACACACACACACACACACACAGACGCACACACAGATACATAGACAGATATATGCGCGGATACAAATGAAGATACTGATATAATTACAAAGATAGATACATAGGACAGAGAGACAATTAAAGACGCAGATACAGACGCAGACACAGGCACAGAGACGTTCAAAGACAAAAACACATAGCAGACGCAGACACAGGCACAGAGACGTTCAAAGACAAAAACACATAGCAGACGCAGACACAGGTAGACACAAGCACAGACAGGTAAACACACAGACGCATATGCAGATACAGACACTGATACGCAGACACAGAAGCAGACTCAAAGACAGACACAGAATCATATACATTTACAGATGCACGTGTAGTTCCGAATACAGTATGACAGAGGTACAGACACGAGCAGAGAGAGAGACGCACACACAACCCCTTTCCCTCGCACACAAACCCACACACACAAAACCCTCTTCACACACACACACACACACACACACACACACACACACACACACACACGCACACACACACTCGACTCCCTGTGGCATTCTGTGGGACAAGTTAAAACAGTTAGCTAACACCCAAACTACATCACACTATGTTAACGATACAAATTAACAGATGGCTCCCGCCTGAACTCTCAATAGCTACCCCTCCTCCCTCCCCTGTAAGAGAGACAAGAGCATAACGTCTTTAATTACATTCCTTCAAACTGCAGACGATTCTCTTCAGCTTATAAGGCACCTGCACCCCAAAAAATATCAGTCACTCTCCAACCTATTTTTTTTTTCTTTTACTCATCACTTTCAGACGATTTTTTCAGGTATATGAGAGACTGCTCAAACTGGAGGGAATATGTACAGCTTTCATTAACCCCTACACAGACTGGGAGCTATTGTTAAGTTTTTTAAAATCATGTGAAAGTACAGGTAATAATAATAAACTTATCGGAGAAAGAGTGTTAACAAACCGACCGACAGACTCCCTCCATCCCCTCAGTATGCCTCTCTCTCTCTCTCTCTCTCTCACACACACACACACACACACACACACACACACACACACACACACACACACACACACACACACACACACACGCACACACGCACACACACTGACCTCCACACCCACCCCTACTAAACACACACACACTCACCCACAACCCCACACCCCACCACACACACAAACTCCACCTGACCGCTCCAAAATCTCAAGAAATATTTCCTCGCTCCGGGTTCTCCCACTTTGACAGGAGTTTTGCCGGATTTCCCCGCGGCTTCCGACTACGAGTGGCGGGCATACAGATCCGCGCCAGTCATGCAAGGTTCTGCCCCCCCTCTGGATCTGCCTGGCCGGTTTGGCACGCATTGGGTGGCGGGCGCGAGAGTGTGGATGTCCGGAGGTCGGCGTAGAAATTGATAATAGGATGAATTTTTTTCCCTGACAGAAATTTTTAGTAGGGGAAGGGAAGCAAGATTTCGTTGCCACGCTAAAAAGAGCTGAGACGTAAAAAAGCGACATTTTTTTCCTCCCAGAAACTTTTAGCACAGCAAGAGATGAAAGATTTCGTTGTATAGCAGAGAAAAATACTTGCAAAAGATTGATAGGTAGCAAAGCAGCTTTTTCTTGCTCACGAAAGTTTTAGAATAGAAAGAAAGGAAAGGTATTGATGCGTATCATTGAAGAAAATATGAAAATGGATAAATACATGAAACTGGTGAATAATACGGTTTGTTTTTGTCACGATTTCAGGGCATCGATAAGAGTAAAAGCAGCGGGCATACAGATCAGCCTTTGTTATGCGATGTTCGACACCTCCCTCCACACCTTTGGTGGATTTGTCTGGCCAGCTCGATACACATTGGGTGGAGGGGTCGAGATTACGGATGTTTTGATAGGTAAGATGATCTGCCTGCGAAACTTTTAAAATGTACAGAAAAGAGTACGAGAAAAATGTTGGAAGAGAGCTGATTATATATAGTAACTAGGCGTCTCTTCCTTCCCGTAAACCTGTAGAAAGGCAAGTAAGAAAAGATCTCGATATGTGGCAGAGAAATATATTTGTCAAGAACTGAGAAGCATCACATCAGATCTTTCTTGCTCACAGAAGGTTTTAGAAGAGAAAGAAAGAGATACATCTTTCACATCTTTCTATACCAATAAAAAATGTTGAAAATGAAATTAGTACATGAAAATGGTGATAAGGAGGGTTCGTTTTGGCCATGGGGTCAAAGCAACAATTGATGAGTAGCGGGTATATAGAGCCATACCAGTCAATAGAGGTTTGAGTCCTCCCCCCCCAGCTGGATTTCCCCAGCCTCCTTGATACACATAGGCTGGCGGGGATCGAGGGTGCGGATGTCCCTGGGTTGGTGCTGGAACTGGGAACTAACATATCGGATTTTTCTCTTCCATTGAAACTTTTGGAACGGAAAGAAACGGATGCCATTATAGCCCAAGTGAACACTGTCGGCAGAGGTGATAATTAGTATGACGCCATTTTTTTTTTTTTTTTTTTTTTTTTGCTAATAGAAACTTTCAGAAAAACAACTCAATGCAAGATTTCGTGGTGTGGAGGAGAAAAATAATGCCAAGGAATTGATATATAATGTAATAATATCATCTTGCTCCTTAATCTTATAGAGAGAGGAAGGAAGATGGATTTCATTTTACCATTCACAGAAAAATACTGGCAAAGGATTACTACAGGAAACTGGAGGGTAGGAGAATATGTTTAGGTAGTGAGGTCGAGGCAACAGTTCAGATGTGGCGGGTATACAGATCAGTCACAGTCATGCTAGGTTCTGTTCCCCAGTGAATTTACCTGGCAGTCTGGTACGCCCTAGCAGGTGGGGTAAAGAAGAGCAGATGTCCTTGGAACAGTATTTTTTCACGTCATCAACTTTCTGAAAAGGAAGACAGGATAGAATTTCGTGTAACAGCAAAGGACAGTAATGACGAAATATAAATTAGAGGGGACGCTGAAGGATATTAATAATTACATGCCGTCACAAAAACTGATTAGACATGATGGCTTTTCTTGTTCCCCCAGATTTTTAGGACAGGTAGAAAAAGACAGATTTCGTTGCAATCAGGGAAAAATAAATTTCAAAAGCTTAGTTCTGCAGAAAGACAAAGAAGTTGGTAAGTAATCTGATAAATGATTCTTGTTCCAAAGAACTTTTAGGACTGTGAGAGAAGTGCATCGTCAATCAGAAAATGTTACCAAATTTGATGTAAAAAATAAGAGTTGGTTTTGGCCATCACTTTGACACAAGAATTGGTAAGTAACAAGACAGGTTTTTCTCGCTCTCCAAAACTTTTAGAGCGGAGAGAAAGAAAACTTATCTATGTATTGCTGTAACTTTCGGTGAAAATGTTGATAGAGAATAAGTAAGTAATAGTGTTGCCGAGTTAGACCTGGAACAAGGTATTAATAGTGGCAACAGAACAGCTTCATTACACTTTAATAACGTTTAGAATAGGAAGACATGAAAGATATTACTGCAACAATGGTAAAACAGTTTGATAAGGTAACTGACTTAGCAACCTGGATGTTATTTTTTCACAACCTGGGTCTTTCAGATTCCTTGCGCAGGTCGCACTGAAATCTCATTTTTTTTTTTTTTTACCTTTCCATTACTTAAAAAAATACTCAAGACACAGCATTTTATCTATCAAAAGGTACCAGTTCACTATTAGACGCATAATTAAGTGAAATTTCATTACTCTATAGTGAATACTTCCTGAGTTTTGGCCAGGAATTGAAATCTCGACGCTCAGCCAGCCGCCCTGCCGCCCAACTCTACGGACGGACACCTATTGATTCTAGTGTTAACAACACCCTCCTCTGACTTCGTCAGATGGTGGGTAAAAAAAAAAAAAAAAAAGACCATTCCACAGCCAAGTTTGCTGTTCTATCCGTTCTATAATTAATCAGTTAAACTTTTCCACAGATATTAAAGAAATAATAAAAAGCAAATGAAACCATCTACCGCTATGACTGTTTCGATTTCCTTGCTATATGTACTCATTGAATCTCCACCATAAGTCAAAATAGAGAGAAAATAAAACATTACACTGCCATGTTTGTTAGGCTGGCTGTAAAGTAGAAAGAACAGCGAGGAAGCAAGAGAGGAAAGGCCATCTAGATCGAGCGTAAAAGCTACAAGGGACGGTAATAACGACGGTTCTTTGTCATCCCCAAAATCTATCGTGCTGTAGGAGGGAGGCGGGGAATGGGGGATGGGGAAGGGAGGGAGAGAGAGAGAGAAAGAGAGAGAGAGAGAGAGAGAGAGAGAGAGAGAGAGATGAGGAATTGGACGGTAGGGAAGTAGTGAGGGGAAGGTTAGGATAGAAGGGGGAAGAGAGAGAGGAACGGAAGGGTGGAAGGTAGAGGGGATACGGGGACAATGGTGGGACTGAAGAATACTGTGCGCACTAGATGAACATTTCTGCGGCACGAGGCAGGCAGTAGCAAGGCAGGCACTAGACAGACAGGCAGGCACTAGACAGACAGGCAGGCACTAGACAGACAGGCAGGCACTAGACAGACAGGCAGGCACTAGATAGACAGGCAGGCAGGCAGGGAGAGACGGTGGCAGTGTGGGAGGGAAGAGAGGCAGGCAGGGTGAGAAGGAGGCAGGAAGGGGGAAAGGGAAGCAGCTGGGAGGGGGATAGGGAGGCACGCAGGGAGGTGAGAGTGACAGGCATATATGCAGACAAGGAGGGGCGAAGAAACAGAAAGGCAGACTGGAGTAAAGCCTGGGAGGGAAACAGGTAGGCAGGTAGGCAGACAGACAGGAAGGAAGAATGGAGGGAGAGTGGGGAGGAAAAGGAAGCATGTAGGAGGAGGAAAAGGAAGACAGGCACACAGGAAGGGAAGCAAAGTAGGAGGTAGGAGGTAATGTGGGACAGAGATGGATAGATGTGATTAGAGAGGAAGAGATAGAAAAGTGGTACAAACAGCAAGTGAAGGAGTAGGGCAAATCAGGCAGGTAGATCGTGAGGAATAGACACACACAGGAGGGTAGGCAGTGAGTCATGGAGGCAGGCAGGGGGGTAGGCAGTGACGAATGGAGATAGGCAGGAGGGGAAGCAGACGGGAAGGAAGGTAGGCAGGAAAGGAAAGAGACAAACATACAGGGAGGAAGGGATGAAAACAGGCAGAAAAAAGAGTGTGGATAAGCAGGGGACGAGGATATGCAAACACACAGGCAAGTATGGAGACAAAGAGGAAGGCAAGCAGAAAGGGGGAGCAGATAGCAAGCAGGAAAGAGGCAGGTAGGAAAAAGAAGAGGATGAAAGCGGGAAAGAAAAGACTAAAATTATGCAAGGAATGAGGAAATACTGATAAACAGGGAAGCATGGGGAAAGGCAGGGAAGCAGCAGGCAGAGAGGGAAAGCAGACAGCATGAGGAGAAGGGGGAGAGATGAAAGCAGAGAGCAAAGAGAGAGTAAATTAGCAGTGAGTAGGGGAATGCGGGGAGGCAGGCAGGCAGGCAGGCAGGCATGAAGAGAGGCAGGGATGCAGGCAGGCAGAGAGAGGGAAAAATAATGAGACACAGGTCGTTAGGGAGGATTAAAGAAAGGGAGAGAGAGAGAGAGAGAGAGAGAAAGAGAGAGAGAGAGAGAGAGAGAGAGAGAGAGAGAGAGAGAGACACACACACACACACACACACACACACACACACACACACACACACACACACACACACACACACACACACACACACAGACTTACAGAAACTCAGACACACAGGTAGACACACAGACAGACAGAGACGGAGAGAGAGTGAGAGAGAGCGAGAGACAAAGACAGAGACAGAGAGATCGGCGGATTTGAGCACAGGAAAGGAGGACGAGGGGAAAGCAGGCAGAGACGAGGGGAAGCCGATGCCTGTTAGGAAATGAAGGACAGATTAATTCATTCTTCAAAGTGGTTAACCAAGCACTGAAATGAATAACTATCTCCACACATACATACATAATTGAGGTGATCCGTTTAATCCGAAGGACGTATTTCTGAATTATATCTTGCCACCTCCAGACGATTATATTCAGCTTACTGGCAGACATTTAGCAGTGACAGGTGAAGGGGTGAATGAGGATTACATATAACTATCCAGATCTAATAGTATTTCCAGATCTGCATAAAATTTCGTGATGGTAGCATGAATGAACTAAGGACGAGGAGATCTGATTTTTTTCCCTCCTATCATTTTCCCTGCAGTTAATCTCTTGAGGTATAGATAGCGGTAATAGTTGTAGCCCCAAGTCTATCAGGACGTGAACCCGTGGACTGCAGGCTGAAGTTGCCCTCCTCCTTCAGTACACCACCCTTCCTTCGGGAGATAGGGAAGGAAATGAGGGACTTTTCTATAAACTGGCAGCTCCACCACCCAGTCATGTCGGTGCCATCGCGTGAAGACATCCCTCTCCAGGACCGACGTCAAAAGAAAAAACATTATTGGCCATTGCCTCCATGGAACTGTACAGTACCTGAGGAATAACTCTATCGTTTCGGGGTGTGGAAATTCTGAGTAACTGAAAATTCATCTTAATGCAGCATGTTTTTCTGTATAGTAATTTGTGTCATAAAGGAATGAGCTCGCGCGTGTATGTGTGGGCGTGAGTTTGTATGTGTGTGTGTGTGTGTGTGTGTGTGTGTGTGTGTGTGTGTGTGTGTGTGTGTGTGTGTGTGTGTGTGTGTGTGTGTGAGAGAGAGAGAGAGAGAGAGAGAGAGAGAGAGAACAAAAAGCTCAATTTTAATCTGATTCTGACCGGGCTTGGTAAAGGGTATAGTGCCTTCTTAGATGGTGACCCAATGCCTTTAAGAACAGTAGGTCAAAGGTCAAAGTCACATGGCAAGGTCAACTTAAACATCTTCCATCCGATTTGAACCAAAGTTGAAAGGATTTAGGATAAGTGAAGGATGAAGTGATTAGACATTGAAAACCTTCAGTCAAAGGGCAAAGTCACAGGGGAATATTAGGAATCAGGCAAGGAAAAAGTAATTAAGTCATGAGACAATCGAACTTATGTCAAGGTCGCAGGGCAAAGTGAAGACCAACTGAACGGGGTGGGCGTTGCTGTGTCAGTGCTCCTGCTTCTGCTCCGTGTTTATGCAATTTCCAGTCAGTTTTATTCAGGTTAGGGACAGTTTTTCAACTGAATGGGTTATTATTCAGCCATCAATAAACCTTCAAAGTTAGAGACTTCTTCCAAACTGAATAAAACTGTCCTACAGTAACAAGAATGCGATTAAAAGTCTTCATCGAATTGAAAAGCTTAACCCTCCCTTCGTCAGAATAGCTCTAGTATTCTATTTCAGCTGACACCAGACGATTTTTTAAGCTAAGAGTCAGTTATAGAATTTTGAGTGGTATTACTGATACCATTAACCGTCTCAAGATCGTGAAAACTGCAAGACTCTGTTCCTGCAAATGTCAAACAATTCAATTCAGCTGAGAGGAGGCTATGAATGGTTATTTGTGATAGAGTAGGCTATTAATTAACTGCGGTCCCTAAATTATAATTCACAACACAGTAGTCTTAAGTCGTTTCTTGGCCCTGTATTTACAATTCTAAAGCAATACGACAATAATTACGGCTACTTTTTTGAATGGTTAGTTGTCTACTTCTTAACTGCCTGATGCTGCGTCCTGAGAGGGATGGCCTCGTTCAAAAGGACCTTCCTATAGTAGAGACCCCTCTACACTGAGTAACAAGCCCAAATAGTTTCCTGTAACCCAGGTAATTACTTATTACGCTGGGTGGTAACCATATAGCCAAATGACACTTGGTGGTCTAGAGGACCAAAATGCTCCAACCAGATGGGACCCATGAAGACTTATATACGAGGGGTGATTGGGCCGATATGTCCATACAATGCCACTCAGGAGAGAACGAGGCTGACTAACCTCGCCTTGGATGTCGGGGACTGAGTATCCTAGCCCTGGGTTCCTACGCTCCTGATAGGCCCAAAAAAAGACTGGATGACAGTTGGATGGAGTTCACACGCTCCTATTTGGACATTTCGTGGAAAAGTATTATTTTTAATGATACTACCCATGGCCGGGTTACCACAGTTATGAAACCCCAAGATTTACCCACAAAAGCAGCACCACGAAAGCAGCAGTCGTACTGGAATATTACTTGGTACAGTCAAGGACAAAATTTGGTCTACGTCATTACTTCACATGGCATTACCTGCAGTTTCTCAATGACTCCCCACTTCAAAGACAGTTATCTATTATCAAGGAAACACACCAGTTCCCCCTCAGCTTAAGAACTGAGCCAGCAAAAGGAAGTTAGAAGCAGAAAAGGTGGAATAATAGGGAAACTTTTATCTTGACTGTATACGGAATACACTTACAGGCAGTATGCATGCACGGTTTGGCGAACACGTCCTAAGGATACGCTCATAAAGGCTTAATGTTAAAAAGAAAATGGAATTAAAACGTGCGTGAGAGAGAGAGAGAGAGAGAGAGAGAGAGAGAGAGAGAGAGAGAGAGAGAGTGTGTGTGTGTAGGAAATCCCAGCAGAAAAATGACAGGTATTGAAGCCAGCCCTGGAGGTCGTTGGAATTTAATTGTATTAAGTGGATGGAGTAATTGTGCGGAGGCCGGATGATCACAGGGCCTCCACCTCCTCCAATTGCACTAAAACCTCCACCACCACCACCACCACTTCCCACTCCCAGCTTTTACAGTGTCCACTCCTACTTCCCACTGCCACTTCCCAATTACACTTCGCACTGCCATTTTCGCTCTCTACTTTCCACTGTAAATGCAACTTCTCCTCCAGCTGCCTCCCGAATCCCTACTTCCCAGTGTACATCGTCACTTTCCGCTACCACTTCTCACCGCAACTTCCCAGTGCCACTTTCCATTTCCACATCACACTACCACTTCAACTGCTAACTGAACTGCAACCCCATTCCCAATGCCCCAATGTCCACTGCAATTTTTCAGTCACTTTCCAGTTTCACTTCCAACTGCCACTGCAATATCAACACCCACATCAACCACTACTTCATCATCACCTTCAGCTTCAACTAAAACTCTCACCTCCACTCATACAGAAACTTCTCTTGTACCGTGAAACCTCCTGGCACTGAGTCAAGTTATTTTCCACCAGCTCACATTATCAGTTCGCTAAAAGCCCGGGACCTTTTCATTAGTAAGAGATGAGCGCCCCTCCACACAAGGCAGGCTCGTGGCGATTAGCTCAGGGAACTGTGGAACATTTCACACTCGGTCTATTATGCTCTCGATCTCTTCTTTATGACCACTGCACGGTTGCGCTTGCCTTCATTTCGTCAAGACAAGTAGATAAGTCAGCCTTTACTTTGTGACCACAGAGTCAGGCATAAAACTTGATCTGTTATTTCATTGTGTCAACTCCATATTTAAAGAATTTCCTTCGCTTTCTTCCCCTATGCATTTCGATCAAAGAGAATCATCTATTGGCACAGAAGACAAGAATCCACTCTTACGAATGTTATGTAGCAGAGGAAAGTGAGAGGTGAAATGTGCAAATCAGCTCTTTCTGGCGTGAAGTTTCATTTCATCGTCGTTTTAATGGGATCTCGATATTTTATTTATGATTCCTGCATCACCTTCATCTAGTTTAGCGGCATCCACAACACATCAAATCTTTCACGACTTGAGATGTGTCAATCATTCACTGTCATTCCGAATAACGCCAGTCAGTTTCATTTAGCCAGGCAATGCCATCCCGTTCTAGCACTAACAGTAGTAGTAGTAGCAGTACTTTCAGCCCCAGTTTCATATGAAACGTGAAGTCGGTGAACCGCAGGCTATATAAATAAAGATATAAAGTGTCTTCACTCTTTGTCAGGCAAGGTTCGTCTTCAGCTAACTCAAATAGTCTGAGGTTGGTCAGAATGTAATCGTCTGGCATTAGTTACAATCAAGTATCTGGCGATTAACTTGCTCTACAAAGATTTCGTCGAGATAGTTTTTACACAATCTTATTCTGGGCAGTGTCAGATTTTGTTCTTAATAACGGCACTCCGTCCAACGAGAGATAGTCTAATAGGCCTTCCTCAGTTTCCCTGCCAGCCGTATACTGCTACAGCCGAAAGGGGCAAAGGATGATCACATTAATGCGAAACGGTAAGCATCAGCGTAAGTACGAAATTCTGCATAAAGAGCCAGATGGACCAACAAAAGCGAGAGAGGAAGGGAGGGAGGGAGGGATGGGGCAGAGACAATTCTCCCCAGTGGTGGTGGTGGTGGTGGTGGTGGTGGCGGTGCGGTGCTGTGCCATTAGAAAGAAAACGGGAGTATAAAACAAAAAGAAAAGCCACCCTAACGAAAAACAAATACGCATTAGGGCTCAGTCGTGCTATTTTTTTTTCTTTTTTTCTTTTTTTCCCTCCCGAGCCGTTGGACATACAATAAAATTCAGACACGACCAATTCATCCATTATATTTTACGCTGATAGGTAATGCTATTTTTCCCGCGGGGGTGCTTGGGAAAAAAGACGAATCATAAAGCCCAAGCGTTTAGTGCACCTGTGTGAAATTTAATTACTTGGCGGCATTTGCATTTTTAGAGGTGTGTGTGTGTGTGTGTGTGTGTGTGTGTTGGAGTGAGGGGGAGTGCGTGGGAGGAAAAAGTGTCTGGGAGATGAAAGCAGAGAGGGGAGAGAAAAGAGAGAGGGGGAGAGGGATGGCTGAGCTGGGATGAGGAAAAAGAGAGGAGACAGTGGGAAGGATGATGACACTGAAAGAAGGGGAGAGAGGATGGCTGGCAGGAGAGGGAGAAAAATGGGAGAGGGAGAGAGGGAGGATGAGTGGGAGAAAGAATGAGTAAGGAAGAAAAAGGGAGAGAGTGGGAGGAGGAAAGAGAGAGAGAGAGAGAGAGAGAGAGAGAGAGAGAGAGAGAGGGGGGGGGGTTGAAGTGAGAGGAAGGGACTGTGAAAGCAGGTGAGGGGGAGGTGGGTGGAGTGTAGAAATGGAGAGGGAAATAAGAGTGAAAAGTGGAGTGGGGGACTGTGGTGCAAAGAGAAGAATAGTGAATGATAAAAATAACGAATAATGATTTTTTTTTATAGAGACAGAGGGTTTAAAAGAGAAGACTGAAAAGCAGGCGAAAAAATGAAATGAAAATAAAAAAATAAGGAGTGAGGAAAGAGAAGAGGTGGATTAGAGGAAGGGGTTTTGAGGAAGGAATAAAAGGGGAACTAGGAGGAAATTGGATCATCCGAAGAGAGGAATTCTGGAACAAAAATAAAGAGCCAGAGAGGGGAAATGCTGGGGGAAAGAGGTTGGGGAATAGGAAGGGGAAGAGGACAAAGAGGAATGCCTACCGTCATTACCAGAGGGGCTGAGGGGAAAGAGGTTAAGGAGAGGAAGGACGGAAAATAAATAAAGAACACGAAAAAAGAAAAGCTGGAGAAAAGAGAGTAGGATGAGGAGAGGAAGAAAGCAGAGAGAAATGACAGTCCTGAAAAGAGAGAAGACCTGAGATTAGAAGAAAGGAGAAAGGGTAAAGAGAGGAGAGCTAAAATTTTGGGGATAAGAATAAGAGTTAGGGGAAGGAGTGTGCCAGGGAAGAATGATGTGTGGTATGGAGTGAGCCTAAGAAGAAGAAGAAGGGCAAGTAGTGTGGAAGGGATAAAAATTATGAAAATGCTTGACTTGAGGGGAAATGGGGAGACAAATAAAAGAGTAAGAGTGGGGGAAATGGGAAGACAACAGAGGAGGAAAGATCAGAATTGAAGGAAAAGCATGAATGAAAGGAGGGCGATAGGCAGAGGAGTGTGTGAAGGAGAGAAGAGTGAAAGATGAGGAAATACGAGACAGCGTGAGTGAAACGAAAATAGAAGGCAGCAAAAAAGGAGAGCAAGCGAAGATGAAAAGGAAACACAAGTGAAAAGAAGGAAGGAGAGAGGCGAGACGATTCCAAGAAGAGGGAAGAGGCTGTCAAGGACGAACGTAGGAGGAAGCAAAGAAGGAAGTGAGAAATATAAAGTCACCAGGCGAACAGTAGCAGCTCTAAGACTACTTGAAAGGCTTTGTGCTTGTGAGTGGATTGAGAAACGTGAGAAAAGTGTAAATTTACCAAAATAATCATAGCACTTTTGGGTTCACTATCACTGGACCCTCACAAAAGTAATGAACACTCTCAAGCTCCTATGCCTCACTCTCAGTCCAATAATAAACATATAGGGTTACTCACTCTCAGCTTATTAAAATCATCTGGGGTTAGCTGGAACTGAACATTAGGGTTGTCTCGTAATGAAAGGGTTAATGGCGTCAGAAGTAAGGCTTGTAGGCTCCTTTCACTTTCACTCACTCTCACCTCCGTAAAATGGTTTGAAGTTAGCTGGAATTGACTGCTAGAGTTGTTGCGGCCATGGAAGGGGTAACTGCAATATTGAATTCTAGTTTACTGCATAAAACCCCTGTCAGTGCCACACCAGGGAGGAAGCTGGGTGCATCAGATGGTAGAATGGTTTATATACATTCACTGGACTACTGAAAAAGGCAAAGGTTGAGAGAGACCATGGGAAAAGGTTAGGGGCGAAAGGTTAAAAATGGATGAGAGAAGCAAGGGCAAAGAGAGGCGAGGGAGAGAGGGTGGGGAAAACGAAAAAATGGGGTAGGGTAAAAAGAAGTGGACTGGGGGAATGAGAAAACATGGTAGGGAAAATGTGCGATGCGGGCAAGTGTTGGCTGGAACAACAAGAGATGAGATAAAGAAGAAAAGAGAGGATAGGTAAGGGGAGATAGGATGCGAGGTAAAGGGAGAGAGGAAGAGAAGTAAGGGGAGATACGAGGTAAAGGGAGAGGAGGGAAGATGAGAGATAAAGGAAAAGGAGACGTGAGCAGAGGGGGATGTGGGGAAGTGAAAATGGAGGGTAGAGGAGAGGACAGACAGGGTGAGGGGTTGGGGGAAACTGAAAGCAGAGGAGACGGAGGCTGAAGGAGAGCAAGGAAAGGCAAGGAGAGAGGGAAGGAGAGGACAGAGGGGTGGGGGGATGCGAGAGCGAAAGGGCGAAAGGCTTGGGGAGAGGGGGTGATGGGTGGGTAACTTTAATTCAGGGTTTTGCTGGAGCTGCGGGAGGCTTTCATGGTAATGAGTTCTGTAATACCAACTTGAATTATATACATATGTACGTACGTATGTAAACTAAACATATATTGGTATGCTTACGGTAAAGACAGTATATATATATATATATATATATATATATATATATATATATATATATATATATATATATATATATAAGGAGAGAGAGAGAGAGAGAGAGAGAGAGAGAGATACTGCTGAAACCGATAAAGTATATTACAGTGGAGCAAATGTATTAACGAAGGTGGATGGAAAGCTTAGTTAGAAATTCGATTTGAGGGTGGCTGAATCAGGGATGTGTGAGGTATTAATGAAGTAATCAGGGAGATCTAGGAGAGCAGAATATGTATGGAGGAGAGTAAGAATTAACTATTTTCCTGTATGCATTTGATGTTGTGTTACTTGGGAATTAGCAAGGAAAGGTATACAGTTTAATAAGGGAACCTGGTAACGCATGTAAGCGACGAGATTTGTTGAATGTGGGTAGGAGCAGTTGTGGTATTTTAGAGGGGCTCTGATACTAGAGGCTCGTTTAGGCTGACTACTTCAGTGACAGGATGCACAGGAATGACTGGGTACTGTCTCCGTAAATGTGTTTGTGGAGTAATATATACTTAGACGAAGAGATGGATGGATGGTTGATATATAGCACTGATCGATGAGGATATGTTGAAGAGGATCCAGCGAGATAGGAAAGTTACAAATGGGCAGAAATCAGGGTAGAAATTAAAGCGTGAAAATAATGAGATACTTGTATGACAGTGAGTTGGCGCCAACTTCAACTCTGGCAGTGAGAGTTGGACAATGGTAGAGGAAATGAAGTCAGGACTGAAAGGGGTAGAGATGAGTTATTTGGAAAGTGCATGTGAAGCTGCCTGGAGTGATAAGTGAATAAGAGTGTTCAAAGAAGAAGAATGGAGATGATAAAAAGATTTAGTTGAGAGAAAAGTACTGAGGTCGTTTCGACAAAAAGAAAGCATGAGGAAAAGTTAAAATAGTATGTAGGCTACGTATATCATATCCGTCTTTATCCTGTCTGCCTATCTATGTACCCATCTATGTGTACATACATGCATACACACGCACATATAGTTACTATATATATATGCACGAGTTATTATATGTATAAACAGACAAATAGTGTGTGTGTGTGTGTGTGTGTGTGTGTGTGTGTGTGTGTGTGTGTGTGTGTGTGTGTGTGTGTGTGTGTGTGTGTGTGTGTGTGTGTGTGTGTGTGTGTGTGTTAACAGTGAAAAGATGTATTGCTGATGGTGGAGGTAGTAGTTGCTATGACTGCAAATTTTGTTCCCAGTCTTAAGTTAAATATCCGCGCCAGTCTTAAACTGGGTCACTCATTCTTCACATCGCTGAATCGCCGAAAGGCCGGATTAAAACACAAACTTATGATCATTTTCCTGCGGCTAATTGTGACATACTTTCGTGGGCAGGATAATGGATGGAGAGTACAGAATCTTCAATTGTCTATAAACACAAGCCCAAGTTACGACAAGGAATAGAGCTTAACCTTTCGATTCTATTACGTGTTTTACCCTATTAATACTTGCCACCTTCACACAATTTTATATCTGGGGAGACTTCTTGCACTGTAGGGGTAAATGAGGAGAATTTTTGCCTTCCCCAGTTCGGCGTCTCTCCCAGTTTGACTAAAACCGGCAGATTCCAAGAAAAGGTTTATAATTACGACACAGGAAAGAAGGGAATAAGTTTGTTTGGGAATCTCGACTCAGAGCTCCCTGGTGACGGCGGCGTGTAGCGGGAACTGCAGGGAACAATCGCTACCGAGATAATGTAAACTCTTCTGTCGACTGCCTCAGATAATTCCAGCAATAGATGAATCTTTTATCATCCACAAGCTATTTACGGGAGACGAAAGGGCGGACAGACTGTGTGTGTGTGTGTGTGTGTGTGTGTGTGTGTGTGTGTGTGTGTGTGTGTGTGTGTGTGTGTGTGTGTGTGTGTGTGTGTGTGTGTGTGTGTGTGTGTGTGTGTGTGTGTGTGTGTGTGTGTGTGTGTGTGTGTGTGTGTGTGTGTGTGTGTGTGTGTGTGTGTGTGTGTGTGTGTGTGTGTGTGTGTGTGTGTGTGTGTGTGTGTGTGTGTGTGTGTGTGTGTGTGTGTGTGTGTGTGTGTGTGTGTGTGTGTGTGTGTGTGTGTGTGTGTGTGTGTGTGTGTGTGTGTGTGTGTGTGTGTGTGTGTGTGTGTGTGTGTGTGTGTGTGTGTGTGTGTGTGTGTGTGTGTGTGTGTGTGTGTGTGTGTGTGTGTGTGTGTGTGTGTGTGTGTGTGTGTGTGTGTGTGTGTGTGTGTGTGTGTGTGTGTGTGTGTGTGTGTGTGTGTGTGTGTGTGTGTGTGTGTGTGTGTGTGTGTGTGTGTGTGTGTGTGTGTGTGTGTGTGTGTGTGTGTGTGTGTGTGTGTGTGTGTGTGTGTGTGTGTGTGTGTGTGTGTGTGTGTGTGTGTGTGTGTGTGTGTGTGTGTGTGTGTGTGTGTGTGTGTGTGTGTGTGTGTGTGTGTGTGTGTGTGTGTGTGTGTGTGTGTGTGTGTGTGTGTGTGTGTGTGTGTGTGTGTGTGTGTGTGTGTGTGTGAGAGAGAGAGAGAGAGAGAGAGAGAGAGAGAGAGAGAGAGGCTGAGAGCAGAATGGATGTAGGAAGCGAGTTTCAATAGCCTCTCTCCAGATACCGTCCAGGGAGAAGAATAACAACAGCGACAAACAAACAGACCGACGTAACAATAGGGTGGCCTGAGGAAGAGAATGCAGACCTAGAAAAAAAGGATGGAGGATGCAGAATAGGAAGAAGGAAGAGGAAGAGGATGAGAGAAGTGCATGAAGAGATGACGATTGGAGATATGAGACACAATGGAGAAGGAAAATGAGAGGAGAGTAAAAAGGGAGGTGAGGATAGGTAGGTCGAGAACGGAGGTGGTCATAATGTGAAGAGGCTATTCGGGATTACGAACTGGGTTATTAACTACAAATGGAGTTCTTAAATAAAATACGGATAACAGCTCAGCTGGCTTAAAATAAGGTTGTAACTTAGGGTATCCTAAAGATCGAAGCTATATACTTGAATGCAGGATATAATACCACTCCTTAACCAGCATGAAAGAAAAAAGAAAACTACACTACAAATTAATAGAGAGATGCATGAACATCAGATCCTAATATATGGCTTCGCTTAAGTCTACGGGAGTGATGCACCTCGTGTCTAAATAATGTTGGTATAGGATAGACGGACAGAGACAATTATAGAATTGGTTCCACATCGTAATGTGAAAACAATGTAAGAGACAGGAGCAGAAAAACTTGCACAGGCAACAGTGAACGGAAAACTGTATGCTTCAGGCAATTTCTGCATTGCTGACTGTTACAGATGAGGAAGTATTTACAAAATTGTTCCATTGTTCTATGTCCCTCACTCGTCAGCGTGCATTTAGGCAAAAACAAGAACAACTAGAAATCGGGAATTGCCATTAGTAATTTCAATAACTCACCACATGACAAGGCCATTCTTCTTGTGCATGTCACCTCAGTACATAAAAAATAAGCAAATTTTGACCTTTGACCTTTTCTGTGACTTTGAGTTTTGGGTCAAGGTCATTCACACTTGGTAGCCATGCATAGCATATCAAGTTCTGTAAATGAAACGAGTTTGGTGATTGTAGCTCAGTTCTATCTTGCTTTTATCTTTTTTAATTATTCACTATGAGCCCAAACTATCTTCCATTGACCACTGGGCGATCCTCAGAAACTACTGGACCAAATGGGTCCATAGTCATTTCAGACCTGCTCCCCGACCTTGGCTGTCCCACAAAAATTTCAAGTTTGTACCTTTAGCGGTTTCTGAGAGCCCGCGAATAGACTATTTTCATAGGTTTTTGGCTGTAACTGGAACACCAGTACTGGGAACTGCATGATACTGGGTCATATGGAGCCGCCAGTTGGGGGACTCAGATGGCCAAGTATGACGGCCGTAGCTTTGAAATTGCGTGAATATGATCAACTTACTTCTTCGTAAGATAGAATAATAATAATAATAATAATAATAATAATAATAATAATAATAATAATAATAATAATGACAAGAACAATATAACACACTAATGGTGTGGTGAGTTATAATTATACAATTTCTAAAATGTCTTAACAATAATCTGGTCAGTTCTTAACGCTGTCACTGGTTTGCGTATTTACTATTGCACCTGATATCTTATTCCAGTATTCATCTACAAGAACATAATATTGGCTTTTCTGATATATGTACTGATTATCTATCCCTGATGATTCAGTGCATTACTTCTTGCTTTGCTGTCCTTGTCTGTAAGCCATATAATAGTTACGGTAGTTATAACATAGCCTGTAACAAAAGCTATTGAAGGGACCAAAAGGTCTGTTGCTGTCGCCTTACTCTGAATTTCTACGTACTGCGTTGTGCTTCTGGTTAGTTTAAAATAAGTTTCCGTGCTTGATAACATTTTTATTTTTATTTTTTTTTAAGAATCTTATCGTTGTATTAGATATGTTCAGTTCAAAGCTATCTTGAGTGTTAATACAGTATAATATACGAAGAATCATTAACATAGAGAAACAGGAATTTGAAGATATAGTCTCCACTTCTCTCTTCCTATGAATTAAGAGGTACGAGGTTGTTTGTAATAAAAAAGTTCGCTCATGGAGTCACCATATCTCAATACAAGTACTTGGAAAGGAAGATCCCAGCCCCGTACCTCCTCGAATATAAGTAAGTTTTTACAACACGAACGGTATCCATGAGTATATTACTGTAATTCTCTTATTTCCTCTGTCTACGGAAGACTCTCCCATTTAATGAAGCAGCTCTGTAGTTTTTCCTATTAAAGCTGTCTTTAGCGAGGGTAAGAGACAAGAACTAAATAGGGTAATTCATTCGATATGTGGCCTAATGGACAAAGTACGAAGCTTTAAAAATACTGTGTCATGAATGATAAGAGGTGAAAATCTTTTTGCCTTATCACTTGCACTGTTAAGAATATTAATGTCTGCGAGATGAGGGGAACTGTGGCAAAGTAAGAAGAGATAAGACAAGCTTTGGATAAGACAGACAAGACTGGGAGAGTAAAGACAAAGTGAGGATACGTGCAACTAAGTCAGAAGAGATGAAGTAAAGTCAGATGGGGTGGGCAAGTTCAGGAGAGATGAGGCGAGGTTAGATGAGATGAGACAAGGTTGCGATGAGGTAAGGTTGGGGGACGTGAAGCAAGGTTGGGAGAGGTTAGGCAAGATCGGAAGGGGTGATGCAAAGCTGAGACAATTTAGGCAAGGCTGGGAGAGGTGATGCAAGGATAAGAGAGGTGAGGCAATGCTGGGCGAGGTGATGCAAGGCTGGGAGAAGTGAGGCAGTGCTGGGAGATGTGTGGCAAGGTTAGGAGAGGTGACAGGGATGTTAGTGTTGTGTAGAGGTAAGGAAAAGTAAGCAATGTTAAGGCGAAGAAAATAAACTACTTTGAAATAAACTGAAGTGCAAAGAGGTGACGCGCGTGAGGAGAATAAACAAAGTAGAGGAAACGTTCTGTAAGATGGAGTGAGTTTTGCAGAGAGGTGAGGTGAGGGGAGCAAAGGTGAAGTGAGGTGGGGAAAGGCTACATGATGTGAGCACAGGTGAAGTGAGGTGAAGTGAGATGACATGAGGTGAGAGGAAAGGATAGAAGTGAGAACAGTCATTGTGAATCAGGGTAAGCAAAGTTGAGGGAAGGTGCAGATCGGTGAAGTGGTGTGAGGCGAAGCGAGGCAAGGTGAGAGAAGACGAGGAAACGAAATTCGGGTGAACAGGGGTAAGAGGACAAAGAGGAGGGGAGATGAGGGAGACGACGAAGGGGTAAAAGGTAATGAGGGAGAAAAGGATCGGGGAGACGGGGGGTGGAGGTGAGGGAGAGATGGAAGGGAGATGTGGAGGTAAAGGGGAGGGAATAGGGGTCGGAGGAAAAAGGAACAGGGAGAGGTGGAGAAGATGAAGGAGAGGGAAGTAGGGATGGAGGTTGGGGGGAGGAGGGAGAGGTAAGGCAAGGGGTTCCAGCACAAGCTTCCCACGGCTACAACATATGACCAAAGTTTTACCGGCAGGCGTATAAGTTGGCTACACCTGCTGCTACCTGCCATTTGCCACCACTGCCACCTGCAATTTGCCACCACTTCCACCTGAAACTTGCCACTACTTCCACCTGCATTTGTCAATACCATTTGCCACCACTGTCACGCGTCATTTATCACCACTGTCATGTGTCATTTACCACCACTGTCACGTGTCTCTGGTCACCAGTTGGCATATGCTACTGTCATTTGCCACCAGTCATCTGCCATTTGCCACCACTGCCATCTGCCATTTACCACCGTTGCCACCTGCTAATCGCCACCTTTTCCCTACCGCAACCACTAAACATTGTCGCTGCCGCTACCTGTCCTCTTTCGATGCCATCAGTCTTTCACCACTACAATTTGGTGTTTAAATCCATCGCCACTACCCCCACCACCGCCAGTACAACCTCCCGCTAACACTACCATCAATACACCCAACTTCCACCACTGTCTATTGCACCTGCCAACGCCATCCGCCTCTCGTCTACCACTACCTGCAACAAAATGTGTCTACCGTTTACCGTGATTGCAGGTGTCAGTCGCAACTACCACTCTTTCACCACAAACACTAACAAAGGGATCACGAGAAACGAGTACTTCTGCCATACTGTGCTGTTATCAAGCTTTATTATGTTAGCGGGTGTCAGTTAGTAAAGAAAATGTTCCGGTTGTGCTGCACGGGACTATTTTTTTTTTTTAGATCTCTTTAACTAGTTTATTTCTACCTACTTGTATCACACAAGCATTTAACTATATTATACCTAATCGCATTACATAAATTCTTGTCTCGTTAAATTACACAAGTTAGTGTCTGTTATTTCTATTTTTCCATTAGTAAAAATTGCTTCAAGTTGCATTACACAAACTGGCATTTATTTCTATAAAATACTCAGACTGATATCTAGTTGCACTGTAAAACTGATATCCTATCTTTTTTGTTGCAATATAAACAGGAATTTAGTTGCTCTCCATAATGCATTACATAAACAGGCAACGTTCTTTAAAATCTCATGTCATTCCACTTGTCATTATCTAATAATGTACAAACTCAGAAGTGCCAGTGTGTGTTGTCCTTTTCAGCTCTTTTACCGCATTTATTAACTATCTTAGGATGAACATGAATACCAACACAGGATGAAATAATGATCGCCAATTATTTCTTCCGCAATCTTACGGACAGAGAGATACACAACAACAATGGAGGCTATTTCCAACCCTTCCTGCTCAGTCTTACATAAATTAAATAAAAATCATCCAGTGAAGGCATGAATAAAACAAAAGAAAGTGTCACCGTAGTAAGAGTGCTGACTTATTATCCGGACAGACCCTCATGATCACCCTTTACCTTACACTCATAAAAAAAAAAAGATTAATAAAAACAACAACGCTATCTCCTCCATCAGAGCTATTAAAAAATATCTTCATTATCATTCATCACAACAGCGCCATTAAAAAATTTTCTTATTACCAGTCAACATTACTACTGTTCTCGCAATCACTAAGACCACCGCCTCAGTCACCACAGTCATTAAAACTAACTTCCACTATCACCATCACGCAGTTATTACTATCACGGTCTTCTCACAGTTAGTACCACCACCTTCTCCGTCATCGGCACAAATATCACTGTCACCATATTCACAAACACTGCTACCAACACCACTAATAGCACTATTGCTAAAGATCATCATCACCAGCGCCAATAATTTCACAGTAGCCATCACAACCCCTACGACCACCACAACAACTGAAACTACTACTGCCACCAGCACCAGCAAACCACCACCACAGCACCCATCACCACCACCACCATCACCCCCACCACAGCCTTATTATCAAAAGTGTGCTGCCCTCTCTCCTCACTCGACCTTAATGCAGTGGTGTAGCCTGACTTTAAGAAGACGAGATTGCCAGGGTGCCGATTGAAGATAATGAGTTGGTACACACACACACACACACACACACACACACACACAAAGAACAGCCAACCATCATTGAGCATTATTACACCACAATCATTACCTCAGCCACATCACCATCGCACTACATCACACTTCTTTATGATGTTTACCATTGCTACCAACGTCTCTTCATTTCCATAACCTCACTGTTCCACACCACCACTATCCATTAAATTCCAGCAACGGCTCTTAGTCATCACAAGCCAACATTACCACACCTTTATAACCACATCATCACACCATGTCGCACCGCTACACCTATTCGGTATTTTCCACCTCTACCTTCTTTTCCAGAATCTCACCACACCACACCACCGCTCTCTGTCAGTTTCAAAACACGTTATTCGCTACCACCAGTCCGCACTCCCACATTTCTGCCGCCATCACAGTCACTTCACTACCTCACTTCACCACACTTTTTGTACTCCATCTTTTTTTTAACCACAACTCTCCGTTTCCATAACCTCACATCGCGTCACTCCGTCTTCACTCCCACTTGTCAACATTTCTGTATCCCTACCTTCACCTCGGTTTAATCAACATCACAAACCATCATATTCCATCATCAGCTGGCACCGCTGCAGCTCCTACTCTCTTCCTTCCACCCTACTCTTCCCCTTCTTCTCCCCTCCCTCTCCTTCCCTCCATCACCTCTACAGCTTCCTATCACCTTTTCTTCCCTCCCTCCCCACACCACCACCTTCTCCTCAAACTCGGTCTCATCCTTCCTTCACTCTCCTTCCTTCTAACCCTTCCTTCTCACCCCTCTAACTCCCCACCATCTTCCCACCCCTCCCTCTACAGCTTCAAGCCAAGAGGGGAAGAGAAGAGGAAGGAAGTTAGGTGGAGGGGGATGCAACACGGGAAGTTAACTGGAGAACAGGAAGATGAGGCGGCGGCAGACACTCCTCCTTGCCTTAGTGTTTAATTAACTTGGCTAGAGAGGTAGGGAGGCAAGGAGAGAAAGAGCAGTGGGAGATGAGTAAGGAAAAGTGTGTGAGGAACAAAAAAAGAAGCACAATTTTAATCAAGCATGCAGTTTGATAAAAAGGAAAGTCAGGGAACATAATACAAAGAATGGATGTTGCTGGTTTTGTGGCTCAATTTAAAATGTAGAGCCAGGGGTGTAGGATACCACGAACAAAGAGAACGTGTTTGGCTTTATGCGCTTGTGTCTGTATGTCTGTGTGGCTGTATGAGTCTGCTCTTGTCGATAGGTCTATGTCTGTGTGTGAGTGTGCTTGCTTACTTGTGTCTGTGGTTGCATGTCTTTACATCTTTGTCTGAATTTGTGACTATATATACATACAGTAGTTATGCGTTTGTCCCATTGTGTAACTATGTTTATCTGTATGCGTATCTGTCTGCGTACTCGTAGATACGTTCCTTTATATATCTGTGTGTGTGCCATTCCTTGTTTGTGCGTGTGCCTCAGTGTTTGTCTGTACGAGTATGTAGCTCTGCATCTATATCTGTCTCTGTGTTTGTTTATATGTCTCTGCGTCTATATGTGTCTCTGTGTTTATGTGTCTCTGTGTCTATATGTACCTCTTTGTCTGTGTCTGTCTCTGCGTCTGTCTGCTCCTCCGTGTTTGCATGTCCTGTGTCTGTGAATGTTCCTGTCTGTTGATATGTGCCTTTATGTGCTGTACGTGCTAGTGTGTGAAAAAAAAATGCAAGGTGCCGTTCATTTGAGACCTTTGCTCACAGTATCGTATGCCACTCGCATGTTAACAGGTTCTCGACAAGTTCATTTCTAACCAAAAACTATATATACGTGCAGAATGCCCATATACTTTCGTAGAACATCTGCCTGACCATAGAAAAGACTAAAAAAAGTACCATCAGTCTTCTAATGCTTTATTTCGTAAAACACTGGACGAAGTATTTTGAAACAGATCTAACTATCCAAGTTCACTAGTCATGTAATTCTGTTTACCTGTTCTAGTCATGTAATTCTGTTTACCTGTTCTCCTTCATAGTAATATTATGTCGCTTCAGTTCTAAGTTACGCAAAGTTACAATGTAACACTAATGGTCCGCCTATTTGAATGGAAATGAACCAGTTCAGCTTGATGGTGCTGTCAATAATTTGTTGTTACAAGGATTTTATCGAGGTTTGGAGACTGTTCAGACTGGAAGGGATAGATATAGCCTTCTTTAACCCCTTCAGCAAAATAGTCCTTCGTAAATTGCGTAACGTTGTCTAGAGGTGGCAAGAACAAAGTATGATAAGAGGCCACCTTAGTGAAATGGATATAAGAGGGCTCTTTATCCCTCTGATCATCTGCAAGCCACAAAATAGGACTTTTTGTTTATAACGATTCTATTATTCAATGAATGGCTCATTTTTACCTCGGATTCCTCATCCAGTATCACGAATATTTGCAATGAATCCATAAGATTACGTATAGCAATTCTTTCTGTCTGGTGAATATTTCTTGAATATGTGTAAGCTCAAGAATTAAAAAAAAAAAAAAAATCATTCCTGTCTCAACCCAAAAACGTGCCATAAAGTACTGGCATCTGTCTGGTGTTATGAACCACAAAGGAATATGATCCGTTGGACCAGTTCTAGATTATTTATTTCTCTTCAAAAATTAGTGTGGCATGGGCATTTACCTTTATGTAGTCTGTACTGAATTTATCAACGTTATATGCAGGTAATCCACAACCACATCTCCAGTCAACCACGCAGAGTACGATCACGCGCACTACTTTTTTCAGTGTCATCCTCTTCGGAATGATGTCGGCTTTTTCATTCAGCTATATGCTGGACAGAGACACCCTCATATAGTGTCACCATTTTAAGTGGGCGGCTCTGCTGCCTGGTTATAAAAATGTTCCTCAACTTTCTCCTTATAATACAAAGGAGGATGGTGGACTGCAAAAGAAGGGCAACTTAAGCCTGCAGCTTGTTGTGTCCACGTACCAGATGAGCCTGGGGTTACCTCCTCTACCTTAGCGTTTGGAGTTATTTAAAGCATCGAATGACGTAAACAGGGACCACATTAGGTTGGTCCATAAATTGATCTTGTCACAACCAGACGATTTTATTTAGCTTATGGAAAACCTATCCAAGGGGGTAGGGAAGGGGTTAACAACACTCTCCTTCGCTCACTCTGTTGGATGTCATCTTTTATAATAAATTTTTGCTACCAGCATAGGGTTTTATTCAGGTTTAGATGTTCTCAAGTGGTGGCACAGATATGACAGAGCGGCTCCTCTGCCCGGTTATACAAACGTCCCTCACCTTCCTCCCTACCCCTGAAAGGAGGATGGTGGGCTGCAAAATGAGAGCAACTTCAGCTTGCATTACACCGGGTTCCCATTTCAGATGAGGGTGCAACTACTACTACTACTACTACTACTATTACTACTACTACAAATACAACTACTGCTACAACTAATACTACTATTCAGGCTTGGCATACCTCTTTAAGGAGGAGGTAAACTGAGGAATGGGAAAGTCTGTCCCCACCGTTTACGATCCTCCCTACCACTGTCCAGGGCATTTGTGTTGCAAGTGTGGTCTCGCTTTATATCTCCAGGGTAGATCAATGGCTTAAACTTTGCAATAGGTTTCTTCCCGCTCGATGGACTGTATTTTCGCCAGGACCTTAGAGCTCCTGGTTTAACTGTACCGTATAATTTTTGCACGTTTCACCGTTGTATTTTCTTGAAAGCATTAATATCATCTTAATTCCTTCTACTTGATAACGTCTATCTACCTACCTACGTACCTATATATCTATCTTCCTATCTACCTATCTATCTATTATCTATCTACCTCTCTGTCTGTCTACCTATCTAGCTATTTGTCTATCTAATATTCTGACTTGTCTGTCTTTGTATAGTCAGATGCCCTAATTCCCTAAGGGGTGACCGCAGACGAATAGCCACCACGTCACCCTACCCTCTGTCAACAGGCTGCCCCCTCCCTAACTCACACACCCCTCTCTCATACTCCACCTCCATCCCTTAATCTCAGCCGTGTTATTTTTCTATTTCATTTCTGTTGTCCCTTGATAATATAATTCACCTTCATATAAATTTGTCGATCGGAGGGGTTGGGTACATTCCTCCATTAACCTCTCCCTGAAATAAATAACTCCCCCTGAAATGCATAACCTTCCCTGAAATGACTAACCTCCCCTGAAATCAATAAGCTCCCCTGAAATGAATAAAATAGCCTGGTCGCAGCAAGAATATATTAAAAATTACTTCTGAAGAATGAAAGGGTGGATACATTCACCATGATGACGTCTTATTAGTATTACGGTATCTTTGCTAATGTCAGGCACACACAGTTCACTCGACTATAGTTCATTCACGACTACAGTTCATTCACTTTGACTTGGCTGAGATATTCGTCCTTTTGCAGCCGATTTTCCTCAGTTTAGTAGGTAGAAAAAAATACTACTACAGCTCCACATCCTGTCCAGTTTTCCCCTAATTCTTCCATCTTCATATATTTTCTTCTACCCTTCTTCGACCTCCAGTCCATACGATCCACAGTCTCCCTCCTCGTCTTTCTCTCTAAATCTCACAATCACCCTCGTCTCAACTTGTGCCACTAATCCTCTATACTTATTTTCATTTCTTTCTCTTATCCTTCTCTATCTTCCTCCTCCTTTCCTTCTCCCTCTTTACTTCCTTTCTCTTTTTCTTCCCTCTTTTGCCCTTCTCCATCCTCCTCTTCTTCACCCTCATCGTTACCCTTCCTTATTTTCCTCCTTCGCCCTTCTGTTCTCTGCTCTCAGTATTCTTCAGTCAACCCTTCGACTTCCCTCATCCCCCTCCAGTTTCTGTCTTCTTTTCTTTTCCGTTCTTGTCGCCTTCCTCTCACAAAATCTCCAGCAATCTCTCTTTCTCATATTCCTACATTTCGCGATCTCTCCAAGTCTACCACTTCCTTCCCTATCCCGCTCTTTTAGCCTCTCTCTCTCTCTCTCTCTCTCTCTCACACACACACACAAACACACACACACACACACACACACACACACACACACACACACACACACACACACACACGAAAACTTCCTCCGATCTTTCATATTCCTACCTCTCTTATCCTGCCTCGATCTTTCAAGTTTTCCATCCCTCTCTCTCTCTCTCCTTCCTCGTCTTCATCTTTCCTCTCCCTCTCCCTTTCCCTCCCTCCTTTCCATTCCTCTCTCCCTCCCTCCTCTCCATCTCCCTCTGCTTCCCTCCTCTCCATCTCCAGTTCCCTCGTGCCCTCCCATCTCTCAAATTCTCTCCAGTAACACTTAATATTCCTAATTCTCTTACCTTCATTCGATTTCTCAAGTTCCTTTTTCTTTCTCTTTCCTCCTTCCTCGTCCTTTTCTCTCCCTCTCCTTCTTCATATCCTCTCTCCTCTTCTCAAACTCTCTCCAGCTCCTATCTTCTTACTTTTATCTTACCCTACCTCGACTTCCCATCCTCTCCTAGCCTCCCACACTCTCTCGCTTCCATCCACCCCTTTTGTTATAATCTCTCCTCTCCCTCAAAATCTTCTCACAATCTCTTTTTTCATATTCCCTTCTCTTTAATCTCTTGCCCTCCCTCAACCTCCCCCTTCTCATCCTTCCCTCCCTCCCCCTTTTCTTTCCCTTCCCTTCCTCATTTTCCTTTCAATCTCTTGCACTTCCTCAACCTTTCAGTCTCCCCACCCTCTTCCCCCCTCTCTCAACCTTCCCTCCTTCCCCTTTTCGATCTCTTCTCTCTCTCTCAAAGTCTTCTTCCTGCCACTTCTCATATTCCTTCATCTCTTACTCTCCCTCAACCTCTCACCGTCTCCAAGCAACCTTCCCCCCGTCCCTTCTATCCTTTCTTCTTCTCTCTCTCCCTCCCTCCCTCCCTCCCTCCCTCCCCTCTCTCTCTCTCTCTCTTCCTTCTCTCCCTTCCTCCCTCCCTCCCTCTCCCTCCCACCCAGCCAGGAATTACAGAGTTGTGCTGAAGTTTGACGCGCGTGTAGTGAATAATCCCAGAAGTTGCGAGTTTCCATGTTCGATAATGCTGCATATGGCCCCTCCGCCCGACCTGCCACCTGCCCCCGTCAAATTAGTGTTCATTCGGCGCAGCACCCCCGTCGTTCTTTATTTTACGACACAACCCTGGAACTTTGGCGGTGTGTGGAGGCGGGATAACGACGGAGGTGAGTATAACGCCGGGGACTTGGTAAGGGGTTTAGATGCTACCTGCCTCGTTTTAGCCGGGCTGGTGGTGGGAGTGTTGTTGGCGATTACTACTGCAACGATGCTGGAGAGGGACACCTTCGTGTGGTGGTACCTATGTGACTGGGTGGTGGGATTGCCCGGTTATACAAGAGTCAGCTCTATCACCCTCCCCAGAAAGCAGGATGGTCAACTGCAGGAGCAGAGCAACGTCAGCCCGCGGTTCACAAAGTTAACGTTTCATATGAACCTACAGTATGACTACTTTTACTGTTACTGCTACTATTACTACTGCTAAAACAGGAGTTATTTTTCCGGACTCATTTCTTTGTCTTTTTTACATTTCATTCATACTGTCCCCAGACGAAGGCCATATTTGCAACTTTATATTGAGGCTAAGATACTGTTGCGTTCTAAATAATCGAACCTCCTCTGTTGTTCGAGAGTGGAGGTGGAGGTAATGGCGGATACTTGGATATTAGTTTGGTAGAGGAGGTGGTGCTGGCGATTATTGTTGCAGGTCTGTTATTGCAGACTTTCTTACAATTTTCCTTCCTTAATTCCTTCATTCTCTTTCTTTCATAACTCTCATTTTCCTCACCTTCCCTTCCCTACTTCTCCTCATCTCTCCTACCTACTTCCTCTTTCCGTCTCAGTTTCTCCTTTCCCTACTTCTACTTTCCCTCTTCATCAGTTTTTCCTTTCTCCCCCAATTTCCTGCCTCCATCTTCTTCTTCCTCCTCCTTCCTCCATCTCCACTTGAGCCTCTTTTTTCTCATCATTATTCCCAGTACTGTATATTTAAAGCTGTGATCACACTAAAGAATTATTCTCTCGTGCATGATCGGACCTGTTTCATTGCTTGTGTGTGTGTGTGTGTGTGTGTGTGTGTGTGTGTGTGTGTGTGTGTGTGTGTGTGTGTGTGTGTGTGTGTGTGTGTGTGTGTGTGTGTGTGTGTGTGTGTGTGTGTGTGTGTGTGTGTGTGTGTGTGTGTGTGTGTGTGTGTGTGTGTGTATTCTGTAGTTCTTTTACTGGGTGTTATTCATTGTTGCACATGCACTAACCCGTTCAACCCGAGGCCGTTATTTGTATTTCATATATTTCTTTTTATTACATGATTTTATTCAGCTTTGAAGAGGACCCTAACAGTGAAGGAATTAATGAAGGCCTTGACCAAGAGCTCCAGTTTGAAAAGCCTCCCAGAAGCAGACTCACGACGTCCGAACAAAGCAAGGAACATAAAGTCCTCTTAGTGAAGGGATTTAAAGCTTGCAATAGACGATGTAATATTCTCGTCTAGAAAATCATATTCCGGTTACTGTTGTTCATTCACTTTATCTTTTCCCAGAATTTCGTTCTTTTGTGGTTTATTCCTCTTAGCTCAGAACCAGAAAATGAATACTGTGGCTCTACATCCTCTCTGTACCACTTCTTCATGATTAGCATCATATTCTGGTGTTACTCTATTGTCAGAGCTCAGCATTCAGATGAAGGAGTGACACTTTTAGGCCAAGGTAAAGTGAACAGAGTATACCATGAGTGACCTTACCACTGCCCAAGCCAGGACATCAATTACTGCATCTACTCCAGGCGATAGATTGGTAAAGTATAATAGTCTCCCCAGTAGCCCCCTGTCAGTCAAGCTAAGATGTCGTGGGTATTGGATACATGAATATAAGGTTATGAATCACCGCGACAGATAATTAAAAGATAATATAATACCAATGGCCCAAGCGTTGTTGTCATGTTAAAATGTGGGCATCGCATGCATGAATACTGTACTCTTTTCACTGTGACTTGGTCTAAATTTACCATCTCTCAGTTCTGAATACCAAATTATGAAAAGGAGTCAGCACTGGAATATGATGCTGAACACGAAGAAGTGCTATGGAAAGGACGGAGAACTAATTTTTTTTTTTCCACTGTGCTATGTGAAATTTGCTGGAAAAGGATAACAATCTGAGCCAAGTTAATACTCGTATATCACACCATCTTATCCTTCCATCTGGTTCTCGGCCTACGTTATCATCTTCCATCCACCTTCACTCTTATGCATCCTCATGATTAATTTCTCATGCTCCATTTCCTCCATATGATCATACCGTCACTTGTAAATCATACTGTTGACAATAATATTCACAGTTGTAAGCTGCTGTCTCCCAAAGCTCTCTAGATAAAAGTACGACTCAGTGGGAACTCCTCCTTCCTCTGCCCATGTTTTTTTTTTTCCCTCGGATCTCAAGTCACTTAGCGAAAATTATATAAAAAAGTTTAATGGGGTTACGTTCACCAGCATTTAAGTGCACCTCCAATACATTCAGAATCAAATTTCAGATAATCTAAATTCATAATTAACTCCCTGAATCAGGGTAACGTCTTTTAGAGTTTATTTTTGCTGCTGTCAGACTATATTATTGAAAGTATCCAAGGCTGTCTGTATTAAATAGGTTCATTAAAGCAATATGTCACCTCTCAGGTCTAAAAGTCTATGCCTAATAAATTCATGAGATAGTAAGGATAAAACAAGAAAGGCGTCTTTGGACTCAGTTGGTTAATATAACCATGAACGGCTGGGCTCTATGCAAATACCATACTGTGGCTCCCCTCAAATAATTTTTGCGCGGCCGATGAAAACCTCTGCTTTTCATTTTGGGTAAATGGAATCAGCGTAGAAATATGGTCGAAGCATGGCGTGTTAATAACGCAGACTTTTATTATTCTGTCCATTCATGATATAAGCTAACCATTTCGAATAGTTTAATGACTATTATTAAACCCAGCAGAGAGAAAATCAAATGCTTTACTTGCACATAGGACAACGACACATCTGCACTCACACTGAACAGCAGCATGATAGTGAGATGGCACCAGCAAGAAATAATTTCATTTGCAGATACAGACTATCTCAAAACCGACCAAGATAGCACGCACCATTTTTACTTATAATCACTCACTTTCACATTATGTGGTGTTGTGTGCTTGTCAAGCCCTGAAATCTTCCTCAAGTGTTCCTGCCGTCACTCTCGCTTCATCCTCGTGATTCGGGAGTGATGTCATCCTTCAGCATGATCATCGTTTACAAACACATTAAAATAATAGATAGGGAAGCATACTTCACTATTTTTTTTTCGATTTGAGGTGGACGGATTTTGCAACAGGCTGGTTCCGCACTAAACTTTTCATAATCCCATCTATGCTCTTTTTTTTAAATTCATTCGTGCTATTTCGACTACAATATTCATCTTCAGAAAGACTTTTCGAATTGGAGGGGTTAGATAGAGCCAACAGTAACCCTTTCAGTACTAGAGGCCTTTCAGGATCTAATTACAGCCGTCTGGAGGTAACACGAATTCAGTAAAAGAAAATGATATCGTAGAGAAGGAATTAAAGATTACTTGAGCGGGAAGTGAGAGAATTAGAAGAGAAAAGAAAGGGAGGAAGGAAGGAATGAGTAAGATGGGATGAAGTGAGAATGAAGATGAGGAAAGGAACGATGGATAAAAGAAAATGGGTGTTGAGGGAAGGGGAAAGGATGGGATGGGATGGGAAGGGTTTAGAAAGGAAAGGAAGAAAAGGGAAGAAAACCAAGAAGTATAGGGGAGAAAGGACACGGAGGAAAAGAGAGAGAGAGAGTAAGAAGAGTGAAGAGAGTGGGAGAGGTAAATGATTACGAGGGATGAGAGAAGGAAGAAAGGAGAAGAGAGATGAATCAAAAGGGAGCTAAAGGGAGACAGGAGCTGGAGGAAAAAGAGAAAAGAAGAATAAAGAAGAGAGAGATTAAGAGACATACTGAAGGAAAGGAGCAGAGAGAGAGAGAGAGAGAGAGAGTTGATAGAAACGGGATAGAAATGGAGAGAGGAATTGAAGGATATAAGAAATGAGAGAGAGGAATGGAGAGAGAAGGCAAAGAAAGATATAACCACTCCCAGTACCAAGTGAAACATTCGGAGGAAAGGAGAGATAAAAATGGAAAAAAGGCGAGAAAGAAATGGAGGAAAAGGGAGATAGAGATGTAGGAAAAAAGAAAGAGATGGAGGAAAGTAGGAAAGGGAGATGAAGAGATCAGGAGGAATACATAATCATCTTACAGGGAAGATCAAATTGAGAGAGAAATGGAAAGGGGAAGGAAGACGAAAGAGGGAAATGATATGAGTAAAGAGATAAAAGAGAAAAGGAAATGAGCGAAGAGAAAAGTAGAAGGAAAAGAGAGAGAAAGGGAAAGTGGTGCTGGAAGAAACGAGAGAGAAAGGGAGTATGAGGTAGTAAAAGCATAGACTGGAAAGAATAACGAGAGAGAGAGAGAGAGAGAGAGAGAGAGAGAGA
This sequence comes from Coenobita brevimanus, assembly GCF_032717465.1. Classification (NCBI taxonomy): domain Eukaryota; kingdom Metazoa; phylum Arthropoda; class Malacostraca; order Decapoda; family Coenobitidae; genus Coenobita; species Coenobita brevimanus. Next base: position 46,334,407 of record NC_137023.1, on the reverse strand, counting down.
GAGAGAGAGAGAGAGAGTCAGCAGGAACTTAAAGCCAGTAGAAGATAGAAGAAGGATGAAGAGAGATAAAAGAAAGAATATGAAAGAAGAAGCAAATATTACTACGAAAGACAGAAGCAGAATAGAAGAGACTGTGAGCAGAAGCAAAGGAAAGAGAGTAGAAGGAACTGAGAGATGAAGGCAGAAAGGATAGAGCGAAACGGAGAGAGGATGGAGGAGGAAACAAAGAAAGGAGGAGATAGGAGGAAGAGGAGGAAGGTCTAGCCAGGAGAGGGTACATGCCATCTGGAATAGCGACCGCATCCAGCATTCCAGCGGCCACAGGGAGACATTCCAGGCGGCCAGAAGGGCAGGGCAGAGGCAGAGGTAATTCCAGGGAGGGAGAGGAGAGGGGAGAGAGATATATGGAGAAGGTGAGAGAACGGGGGCCGGGGGAAAGAGGGAGAGTGGAGATATATAAATAGTGGGAAAGGGTAACTCTGAGAAAGTAACTGCGTATATATATATATATATATATATATATATATATATATATATATATATATATATATATATATATATATATATATATTGTTGGAAGGACACAAGTCAAGAGTGAGAGCAGTGGAAATGAGTTATTTAAGAGGAGCCTGTGGAGTCATGGAGAGACAGGCTGACGAATGAGGATATAAAGAAGCGTTGTGGTGTGGATGTGGATGTGATAGGAAGCGTTATGAGGTACACACTGAGGTGGTTTGGCCATGTGGAGAGGATGGACGGTGAAAGACTGACGAAGAGAGTGTATGTGAGTGTGGTGGGGGGGGGAAGAGGGAGGGGGGCCGTGGATGAGATGGAGGGATGGGGTGGAGAGGTATATTAGAGATGGGGTGTGAGTTGGGAGCAGGCCAGTGAAATGGCGGGGGACAGGGCGACTTGGAGGCGATTTGTTTGTGGTCACCCCAAACGGGATTGAGGAGTCTGGCAATATACATATATATATATATATATATATATATATATATATATATATATATATATATATATATATATATATATATATTTATATATATACATATCCTATGTTTTCAACATCCTTTGTGTATTTTTAACGCACAGTATGCTGCATGTTTGATCACGAGCGTGTTCTGCCTCAGTCCCCCCCTTCTACCGTTATAGTAGAGTAAGTCGTCCTTTCTGTTATTCAGTGCGGGATTGTCGACCGTTTGTCCCCATCGCTTCATTTGCGCGTCCTTATTACAAGTTGTATCAGGCTCTGCTGGCCCCTATATAATGAGCTCAGTCTCTGCATCATTGCCACTTAGATCTGCTCCTCATTTTGTTCACATCTCTGTCCTCCCCTGTACAGATATTATTATTGTGAGTGCTCAAGAAATCTCCAAACATCTAGCAGCTGTGTGTAATTTGAGTATTACTGTTGTTGCATTTTTTCTTGTACTGTATAGTATAAGTTTAATTTGTAGGCCTAGTGAAGTTTGTAATTTATGTAAGGTTCTTTGTCAGTCATTTTTGATAATAGTTTGTATCTGTAATAATTTATCTGGCATTCACTGAGTATTATCTGGTATCTCATTTTATCAGGGCTGACTTAGATAAATTTACTCTTGCTAATTTCGTGTTAATAGAGGCTATTGCAGTTAACCATATATTTAACCTGTTTATTTGCCATTACATTATCCTTATGAGTCCTGAATGTTTTGTTGTTAGTTTGTGCATTAAACATTAACTTGCAATTTTACCTAACTCTTTTGTTTTGAACCTGGAACTTTACGGGACAGTAGTGACTCTTCGTATTCTCACTTAAAGTGTACATTATCTTTCTCTGTTCCGTAACAATATATATATATATTCAGAGAGAGAGAGAGAGAGAGTGAGAGTCAGTATCTCGGCAGTAATACATGCAAGAGCTACTCCCCTAATAAGTTTAGTTACACCAACTCCAGCATTTACAAACTCACGCCACTAAGCGCTCTCTCTCTCTCTCTCTCTCTCTCTCTCTCTCATTACACTACACTCAAAGTATGTAATATCTAGAAGCACACACACACAAACACATAGCCTATTCTGTATGTCACTCTTACTCACTACAGTACTCACTATCTTGCTTAGTATCAAGAATTGGAGTGCCTGAAATGACACACACACACACACACACACACACACACACACACACACACACACACACACACACACACACACTCACATTCTTTCTCTTCCAATTTCACTGCCTCAGTAATGCATTCAGACTTCTTCGTACACCCATTCTTCCACTCTTGCAGTCCTGTTCACCCATTCTCACTCACTTAATCACTCATTCTTTCTCATTCTCTCACACTCACTCACTCACTCACCCCTTCACCCACTCACTCACACACACACACTCTCTCTCAGTGCCTGGAGACCATTTACCGCCTGTGCAAAGATCCGCGACAGGAGGAAGACACACACACACTGTTAATCAAATGTACATACACAAGCAGGCGCAGGCAAGCACTCCTCCACATTTGCCTAAAGAGATGCACACACAGGCACACGCACACACGAGCCTTCTCTCTCTCTCTCTCTCTCTCTCTCTCTCTCTCTCTCTCTCTCTCTCTCTCTCTCTCTCTCTCTCTTCCAAGCCCTCCTTCTCTTTCTTCCCTAATTTTCTTATTGTTGCTCACGCGTTTCCTTTGTCCCATGTTTGTATGCTTGTCTCTGCCTATATTTTCTTTCTGTGTCTGTCTGTTTATGTCTCTCTGTTTCTGCAGGTATGTCTGGTCATGTCTGTGTTTTAATTTGTCTGTGTTTGTGTTTTCTGTGTCTGTCTGGCTGCATGTCTGTCTGTACCTGTCTGTCTGTATTTCTCTCTGTCTACGCCTGGTTGGATCTGTGTTTATCCCTTTGCCTTATGATCCGCTTGTGTCTGCTTCTATGTATGTGTGTATATATCTTACCTTTGTCTCTATATACTTGCATACATCTGACTGTTTATCTCCTTAATACCACATTCTCCGTCTTTATTATCGCTGTTGTCTCCATTCACCTCAATATATACTACCACTTTTAATGACTCTCTTTATTAGCTTAACAGTTTATCCGAGTGTCTGTGTTTGTCAGTTTATAGACAATGTTTTGGATGTTGCTCGGAAAACTAAAACCACGTACAGTGAAACGCACATTTGGCTACACACACACACACACACACACACACACACACACCCACACACACACACACACACACACACACACACACACACACACACAGACGCACACAGGCAATGATGAGGCTTTGAGCTGCAAGATACACATGTCTGAGCATATCACAACACACAATTTACATACACAGAATATCAAGGGTACACATGAATCAGTGGGTTACATGTAAACGCTACACACACATACAGGACATGACAGGCAATGCCTATCTATCTATTTATCTATCTATGTCTATCCATCTCTTTCTATCTATCTGTCTATCTATCTATCTATGTCTATCCATCTCTTTCTGTCTATCTATCTAACTATTTGTTTATGTATATATGTACACACACACACACACACACACACACGATACACCTGTCCAACTCAGATACAAGCACGCATCACTTTTGCTTATTCTGCTTATAAGACAGACGATGCACGTAAAGAGCAAATATCTTAATCGAATTTCATCCATAAGTTTAAAACGCAGCACAGAAATGCACTGTTGTAAACACAGGTACTTCGTGGAATATGTACTGTATATAGTGTATTATAGTAAAGACCACAGTGAGGCCAGATAATGAAAACTGGAGTAACTGATCCATGGTATCAGGATTCTGCACAGAGAGAAAATAACATACAGCAAAAAAGTAAAAAAAAACGCTAAAACATACTTGCTTTGCACGCAGTTCTCAAAATATTATCTTGCTCTATGTGATACACAGCATTGGAAGTGCCGACTTACATTTGCCATAGGTTACAGTGTTTTAAAAGTCGTCACAAAGCTAAAATTTTAACAGTCTTTACACACATGAGTTTTAAAATTGTGGCTGGTTCTATATAAAACAGAGAACCGGGAATACGAACAAAAGTTTTTTACACAGCAATCTGAAGCCAATATATTGTCTTAGCCTAGAGCAACTGAGACAATAATTGGTTCTACATAAAAGACTGAGCTGGAAAGTCCAACTCAGTTTACGTAAACACCGATTATTATATACAGCTGGCTATATTACACACAAAACAGGAAACGCCAGTAGTCCCTGTATACACAAGTCTAAAATAATATTGTACCTCTCTCTCTCTTTATATATATATATATATATATATATATATATATTGGCCATGTGGAGAGGATGGAGGGTGAAAGACTGACGAAGAGAGTGTATGTGAGTGAGATGGAGGGTGGAAGAGGGAGGGGGAGACCGAGGATGAGATGGAGGGATGGGGTGGAGAGGTATATGAGAGAGGGGGGTGTGAGTTGGGAGCAGGGCAGTGAAATGGCAGGGGACAGGGCGACTTGGAGGCGACTTGTTTGTGGCCACCCCAAACGGGATTGAGGCGTCTGGCAATAGATAGATAGATAGATAGATATATAGAAAATGCACAGACATCTCCTCTGATACCATTACACCAGTCCGATAAGGGAGAGCCCTACCATGTGTTCAATAGAGACGGTGAGTGTTAGCGCCAAAGTGGTGACATGTGGAGGTGTGTGGTATTGAAGAGAACAGCTATGCCTCAGGGAGAAGACAGCCAACCCTATACTCAAAGTAAGACGCTATGGATCGCAGAGAAGTGTAAATGCATTAGCCTGAAAACGAAGTGGCGGAACAGGCAATATTGTCTGTACCAGTTCCATTCCGAGGCTAAGATCAGAACAGACCTGCACGCAGGTCCGACAATGAACACGGATTGCAAAGTGAGCGTTTCGTAGATCGCATATCTCCAATCCTGCACGTGTTCAGGGAGAGTAATTGCGCGAGAGGCTCTGCCTCTTAACACTTTCAGTCCTATTGCTTTTTTTTTTTTTTTTTTTTTTTTTCTATCCATATACAGTACGGACTATTTTATTCACTTAGGGAAGACTTCTTGAACTGTATGGGTTAATGATGGCTATATATATATATATATATATATATATATATATATATATATATATATATATATATATATATATATATATATATATATATATATATATCATAATGTATGTATATAAACATTTTACTACATCCTGAATAAACGAAAAATACGTCATCGGAGTGAGGGAGTTAAACTTCTCCATTGCAATTGGTCCTCTCTTATCTGAATATAATCTTCATAAGACAGCAAAATTAATCGAGAAAACAAACGCCGCAGGATTCAAGAAGCAAAATTTCCTTAAATTGAAGAAAATCGCCTGACAGTAAGGAAAAAAGGCTGCATCGTGCTCTGCTTGTTATAACTCCTCAACAGTGATACGAGCGGGTCTGCTTTTAAGGAATGAAATTGTCTGGCTTTAGCTTTGTGTTCTGCCTCTTTCACTCTTCCATTATGATACATCTCTCCTAATCTGAATAAATAGTAAATAAATAAAAGACGTCTTAGCGGAGATCGTATGCGACTGTACTCTGTCTACTTTCATTAGGCAAAAGTGCCGTTCCTCCATATTGAATTATGAGATGTATCAAGATTTTAATGGAAGGATATGGTTCTTATAACGTGTAAATGTCATGGAAATCGGATCGACTGATGGCTAAAATGTGAATATCAGCTGAAGATTCACGAATTTCGCATCACATCTAGAAGTAGCTGAACTGCTATCTCTAGCCGTGGTTAGTTACTAGAACATTCTTGTTGACGGTTATTGGCGCGAGGCTGGACTATGCTGGATTTTGGGCTGGGAAATGAACTTTAGGGAAATTAATCTCCTGCACCTCTCTGACAGAAACCGTAATGCACTCTTAAATCATAATGCCGCGAGACTGGTATTATTTTCAGCAGTTGTTGCTGAGACTCCCCTTTGAAAAACAACATACTTTTATATCCGAGGCACAATTGGTTTTCAGAATCTCCGATCAGAACATTTTTTTGTTTTTTTCACACAAGAAAACAGTGCTTTGCCGTGGGTGAGCCTTCGCTATCACTCAGATATCTTTTTAACTTCCTATTCGACAAGTTCGTTAAAATTCACTCTCACTCATTTTTACGTTCAGATTTATTTTTTCCTACTTTTTTTACCATTATTAGTTCGATTTACATCACACCTGACATCTAACATGAGGGAAAACGTCCTCTCAAGGCCTCTCCCTAAAACTTACGTTGTATCTCATACTAATTTGCAAAACCATAGAGTCACTTATACTCATGAATACTATCCACCTGAAGCAACAATTTATCGATATCTTGCGAAAGGAAGATATTAGTTCTTTTTCATGATGACAGTTTTGCTTCACTTGGTTTGTTAGGTTAGGCTAAATATGCGTGCAAAGATATTGTAAAGATCCGTAACTGGCATGTTCTTCTAAACCTTCCCCAACATGATATTAAAAATAAATTACTAAGTCCAATAATTTACCTATTTCATAACAGAAATACATAGAAGAGGCTTTCCGGAAATGTTTTCCTGCTTCATCAAGCAGTATGCCTCGGGAATTTCACAGTAATTATTATTTTCGTTTACAGCATGTTTTTCCTTTGTCTTTTAATATTTTGAAAAGTTTGCAGTGAAGTTCTGGTTCAGTTCTTGCACACACACACACACACACACACACACACACACACACACACACACACACACACACACACACCATAGCCAATTACAGGACCACAATAAACTAACTGTTAGCTTACCAGGCAATTTGATGAAAAGTCCTGAAACATTCAAGGCTTTAAAGCAAATATCTTTTCAGATTTAGCCACTATATTAAATGCATGTACAATTTGGTTAACTTTGCGACTAAAAAAATATTTAACTAGTCGGCAGCATTAAGAAACTGCCAATAAAACACACACACACACACACACACACACAATCATAGTGGTTTGTGGGGAAGCCAACCATCCAATCACGTGATGTACGTTAGTGCTACCTTCTGGTTCCTCTACAAAGAATGACAATCCTAGAGAACCATATACTACGATGGGTGTTAATATCCAAATGGACGCCTGGTAGTCTAGTAGATTACGGAACGCCAATCGGATGTGGCTCACAAGGGTTAACATTCCAGGGATGAAGGTTAATTTCTCATATTACACCGCTCAAGGATGAGCAGCTCATCGCTCTCCCCCTAAATGTCCAGACAAAATCAAGGCCTATACGCACGGAACAAGGTCAGACAGGAAGAGCGAAGAGTTGAAGTGATGACAACACCTGTCCCATACCCAACACTTACCCAGCACCAGTATATTGTAGACACTCTTGTTTGGCGATATTTTCGATTCCATAATTCCATATTCCAAAGTCCACTGTTTCTCTTACCTTCAGTATCTAAGCTCAGATTCTATAGGCAGTGTTGCAAACAACATCGCAACGATAACTCGCGATGTAGAGAGTCTCCATTTCCTTTTTTTTTTTTTTTTTTTTTTTAAAATAACAGAACGGAGGAAGGAAGAACAAATGAATAAAAAAAAATCCATACACCAGATATACTGGTGTCCTCTGTTCATTAAATATCTGTAACAGTTAGACTTGAACAGCTGTGGGTTGAAATTTGGAAGGAAACAACTCTAGGGAAGCAAGTTCCAGAGAGTAATGCAAGGGAGGCAACATTCCTTCTTCCTTGCAGGGGAGGTAGTTTATTTGTAATGGCAGGGTTGTTAATTATTCTAATAGCTTTGTTCTGAATTTTGTCTAGTTGTTTTAATGCAACCTCTCCACATCCATTCCACAAGGGTGAGCAATATTCAAGCTGAGAGCGCACATGACTCATAAATTATAGCTAACTGCTCATCAGCGAAGAAGTAACGAACTCTGTACAATAATCCAAGTTTTTTTGAGGAGGTTTTAGCAAGTGATCTAACATGAGAGGTCCAGCTGAGGGTACTATTAAGTGAGACGCCAAGAGTTTCAATACACTTGGAGATGGGAATATTAGTAGCACTGAAGGTAATGTACGAATCTGGCAATATCTGTATATTAGTAAATTGTATATATTTAGTTTTACTAGCATTAAAAGAGACAAAGTTGTTTTGTCCCCATTCACTGATCGTAGATAGGTCTTGATTTATGGAAATGGCTGTACTGAGTTGAGAGGTAGAGATATTAGACTTTGTAAATGGGTGTCTGAGTGTGAATGAATTATGTAGTGTTGAGTCATCTGCGTATGAGTGGATGGGATTGTGGGTGACAGATAAGAGATCATTAATATGAACCAGAAATAGGGTTGGCGCCAGAACTGACCCCTGCGGCACGCCGGCGTTGAGTGAAAATTGGAATATACATCATCTACATTTACTGCATCTAATCTCCCTATTCAGAGATGACCGGCAACCCTGTTCTGTATTTTCTTCATTACACTTTTCACTATTTACTTGATGCCATTTAACCCATCATCTTTTCCAACAAGGTGTAATCTCATTCGGTGTTTTACAAATAATGGGGGAGGTCGGTCATTCTAGGAACCCATTTGCCTAAGACAGGCAAAAAAGTGTTCACGAACTTCCTAACCTGTAGATTATTATATATGAAATGTCAAAGTTAGCCTTTACCACTTTATACAACTTTGATGAAGGTTCCGACGATATAATCATTCCTTTTTGGGAATGGCACAGAATATGACTTAATTCCATAAGCTCTCACTGATGTTGCAGTATTACTTGTAATACTGTGTTCTAAGCCCCTGAGCTTAGCACAAATGCATTTCTGGATGGTTCTACATTTTATGGACTCAAGAATTTAATGAATTGCATCAATTACCAACAAAAGCAATAAACTGATTGAGGAGCGGAAGGGACATGAATCACGCTTAGGAATCAAGTCAGGTGTCGCAACCGCCTTCGGCTGATCTAGCATGTATAGGCCGTGGACAATGTAGTCTGGCCGCAGGCTGCTACAAGGCTGTTGAGGCAATACACTAATGGATGACACAGCCTTCTCTCTCTCTCTCTCTCTCTCTCTTTCTCTTTCGTCGTATTTGACTGTTACACAGTTATAATTCCGCGTCTACCAGCTAATCTATCCACAGAATACAAAAAATGCAGAGGCCGAAAAGAGCAAAGTTAACCAGACAAAAAACGTAAAAACCTTAATACACGAGCGAAAAAGAACGAACAAACAAACCAGATTAAACATTTTGCAGCCAAACGCATTTCACTTATCCTCTCTACCAGTTATTTTCGGCTTTGCAAAAATTCCTCCCCTCTATCCCCACCATGCAAATATCTCCCCTCTATCCCCACCATGCAGACATTTCCCCCCCCCCTCTATCCCTACCATGCAAATATTCCCTCCTCTATCCCCACCATGCAGATATTCCCCCTCTATCCCCACCGTGCAAATATTCCCCCTCTATCCCCACCATGCAGATATTCCCCCTCTATCCCTACCATGCAAATATTTCCTCCTCTATCCCCACCATGCAGATATTTCCCTTCTATCCCCACCGTGCAAATATTCCCCCTCTATCCCCACCATGCAAATATTCCCCCTCCATCCTCACCCATGCTAATATTCCCCTTCTATCCCAACATGTAAATATTGCCCCCCTATCCCCACTAGTCTGCTTCTATCCCTTCCTCTATCTCTCGTGATCCCCAGCCACACATTCATCAGTTTCTGTCTGGCTGTAATCCCTCCACACAAACATGTCTGTTGTTATTCTGCCTTTGTCTATATCTGTGTGCCTCACTTTGTTTTTCCTACGTACGAGAATATTTGCCCACCTGCCTACCTGCCTGCCTGCCTGACTTCCTTTCCCTCATTTCTGTGTTCCTCACGTTATCTTCAACTGGATACCATGCCACTCTGCTACCTTGCTTGCCTACCTGCCTGCCTCCTGCCTGCCTGCTTAACTGTCTTCCTCTGTGTTTGTCAGCTTCACATTCTTCAAGTGTTTACTCATGGTGATACACTGTTTCTTTTTTCTTTGTGGTTTACCTACCACATTCTTCAAGCTTTCATGCCCTTCTGTATAACTTATGGCCGTTATTTTAACATAATCACAATGGCTTGACTAAAAGCCTTCCTTGTTTTCTTTCGTCTTTTCCCTTGCATACCTACCTGCCAACCAGCCTGCTTCCCTACCTACCTACCTGTTTACTACTTACCTACCTGTCTCCGTGCTACATGCCTACCTTACTGCACCTTGTCCTTCATCTAGGTCTGCCTCTGAGTTTGAGTCGCTTCCTCCTTTCTTCTTAGCTTTCAAGCATATTAGCTAACCAATCTGTCTACAAATCACGGTACCTGCTTCTTTCAATGTCTTTTTTTTTTTCTTTTAATCTGTACTACGTGTTGCATTTTGCTTTCGTTCCATGCTTCTCACCGTCTCTGTCTGTCTCTGTCTGCCTGTTTGACACTCTGTCTCTCTGTCTGTCTCTGTCTGTCTGCCTCTCTCTCCCTCCCTCTCTCTCTCTCTCTCTCTCTCTCTCTCTCTCCTCTCTCTCTCTCTCACTCTAACTGCCTGCCCGTGCCCTAGTCGAAATATCGGCAACAATTAAACCAACCCCCCTACCTCCATCCCACACCCCCTTAGCCCCAACTCCCCCCTCCCCACTACGCAACCCTCCCCTCAGCCCCCTCTTCCCTGCCCCCAGCAATATCGTAGCCCCGGCAATTTGCAGTACTTCATCCTTTTACCCAGCCTTGCATCTGCCACTGCTACGCTGAAAACAATTTATTTCATCATTTTGAGAGTTTCTGTTTTTATTTCAGGGACGGTAGAGCGAAACATTTCAGGGATGTCGTGGCTTCGTGAGTTACCTGTCGCTCATGCTCCTTTGACTCATTTATTAGCTGAAGTGAATAGTCCGGAAATAGCTGGAGTTTACTATTAGAGCTGCTCCGATCATGAAGCGGTTAATGACACCCTCGTCTGGAGTTAACTGGAGTGGAGCATTAGGCTTGTCCAGACCAAGAAGGGGTTAATGATACCAGCATGGATCAGGTTCCTACACTCACTCTCAGCTGAATCAATCTATATAACGCTAGCTAGGTGAACATACAAGAGGAGACAATCACGAGAGATACAAGAAGAAAAATAACTTATCCCAGGAATGACCTCAGGAGTTCAAGAGGTTACGTGTTGGTTCTATCTAACTCCTCGAGATAAAAAAAAGAAATTCTCAAGCCGTAAAAAGTCTTCTGGAGATATTAAGAATGTAAAGGACGTCCTTGGGGTGAAAAGAAATAACTAATTGATTTATTGGTTGCTTAGGGGGAGAGAGGATGTCTGTGGGGGGGATATTTTACGTTGTCTCTGCTTATTTCTTCTTATCCACCATTCTCTTGTTTATTTTTGTCTGTCGCTGTGCCTGTCTACCTGCTCTCTCTCTCTCTCTCTCTCTCTCTCTCTCTCTCTCTCTCTCTCTCTCTCTCTCGCTATCTACCTTTCCAATTAGGCCTGTCAGTCAGTCTGCCTACAATCCCATTTGTCTATTAATCAGTCTGCTAATCTCAGCCTCTCTCTCTCTCTCTCTCTCTCTCTCTCTCTCTCTCTCTCTCCCTCCCTGCTATCTTATTCTTCAACTCATGTAATTTTTCAGCTTTTGTAGTTAGATATTAAGTTCTTCTATTAATTGTATGGCCAAACCATCTAAAAAGGAACGTAAATTTTGTGTGGTTAATAAATGTATTCTATTCTCTCTCTCTCTCTCTCTCTCTCTCTCTCTCTCTCTCTCTCTCCGACGTAAATTGAGAGCGAGTGAATATGGCTTGTCCACTGGAGAGTAGTTACGACGAATTTTGTGGAGCTCCCTCGTTTTTGGTGTAGTCAGACGAACGAGCGTTATTTGGGAGACGAATGTACTGCCGGAGTTTTTCGCTGTGGGAGAGTGAGTGTCCTGGGAGGGGAAATGGAGTAGACAGAGAGGCGAGAGAGGTGGAGGAAAAAGAGAAGATATAGAGTGAAGATGGAAAGGGGGAGGTAAGAGGCAAGAGGGAGAGGGAGAGGAAGAGGGGATGGGGAAGAAGGACAGGGAGTGAAAAGAGGGTGAAACGAAAAGGACGTAGAGGAAAGAGGGAGAAGGATGGAGGAAATGGAAAAAAAGAAGGAAGGAAGGAAATGGATTGTGAGGGGAAAGAGGGAGGGGATGAGAGGAGAGAAGGGATGGAAGAATAAGGGAAGGGGGAAAAGAAGGAAAGAATGATTGGGAGATGGGAAACGACAAAAAATGGATGAGGGAATGTGAGTCTCCATGGAAGGGGAAAAAGAGACTAGGGGAAGGGAAAATGGTGGAGAAAGGAAGATGGATGGAGAACAAGGGAAGAGGGAGAGGGACAGTGGAAGAGAGAAGAAAAAATTACGTGAAGGAAAAAAAAAAAAAGGAGGAAGTGGAGAAAGGGACAGGGGAACTGACAGAGGGAAAAAGATGTTATGGGTAGGGGAGAGGAAGGAGAGGGAAACAGGGAGAGAGAGGAGAGAAGAAATGGGAGAGGGTGGTGGGGAGAAAATGGAGAGGGAGGAAGAGGGATGAGGGAGTGGAGAAGTAGTAGAGGGGAGGGAAAAGTGTGAGTGAATGTCTAGGGAAAGGGCTACGAGAGGAAAAGGCCAGAAGGTGAAGGAGTGGAATAGGGGAAAGTGGTGTGGAAGAGGAGGTTACGAGGGGTAGGATAGAGAAAGGAGAAGTAGAAGGCAGAAGCAAAAGGGACGTGAGGCCAAAGAGGGAGGGAGGAAGAAATAGGAGGTTCGGAGGATAGCCGAAGAAGGAGGGAGCAAGAGAGGGAGAGGTAAAGGAATATACAGTGGGAAGAAGAATTGAATAGGGTGATGAGGAACGACAGAAAAAGAGGAGAAGAGAGAGATTCCAGTGAAGGGGAGAGTGATGTGAGGGAAAGGGGAGAAGGAAGAGAGGGTTGTAAAGGGCAGGGGATGGAAGGAGAGGATCAGGAGGGGAAACAGAAGACTGATGAACGATAGCAAAAAATGAACGAGAGAGATGGGAGGTGGAAAGGTGAGAAAATGGAGGAGAAAAGAAGGAAAGAAGACACAGTATGGAAATGAAAGGAAGAGAATAAGAGAAGAGTTGAAATGAGAAAGAGGAAAAGGTAAAACGTAGAGAGAAAGAGAGTAAGGAAAAGTAATACATAGGAAGGAGAAAACATGAGTATAAGACAAAGGGTAAAGCGAACAGGTAGACAAAGTAATGATGACAAGGAGAGAGAGAGAGAGAGAGAGAGAGAGAGAGAGAGAGAGAGAGAGAGAGAGAGAGAGAGAGAGAGAGAAGGAATGATGGTAGAGGTTTTAACAAGAAAGATCACAGAGAAGGGCAAAGATAAGAGGGTAAATGAACAAAGAGGATGGGAAACAAGGAAGATAAGAAGAGAGCGAGAGGGCAGTGGAGGAAGGAAAAAAAAAAGTAGGTGGGTATGAGACGAGAGAGAGAGAGAGAGAGAGAGAGAGAGAGAGAGAAGAGGGGAAAGGGGTAGAGGATTCAGATGATGGGCACTACAGATGTGGCCTGCGATATCGGAGAATCTAAACCCCCCCCATCCACTGCCCATCAGAGAGAGAGAGAGGGGGGGGGGCTTAAGGGCAAAGAAACAAGTAAAAGGAGTTACGGTTACGATGAAAGGAAAACAACATGCAGTAGGCCAGATGAAACTGAGCTAAAGAGAGCGTAAAAAGATGAGAAAGTGATAAAGAGAAGAGGGAAGAGAAGTGTGGGCATCGGGTATCGGACTATCGAGGCCCCACTGGCCATCAGTTCAAGAATGGCCATCGAGGGGATAGCACAGAACCATCATCTTTACCTTAACCTATTTAACTACTTCACTACGATGACCTACTTTTATACTGTAGCTATCTCTGTGTGAATTTGATTAGCTTAGAATATATCAACTGCATCCAGGGAGTAATAATATCGCTATAAATCCCTTCGCTACAAAATATATTCCCCCAAACAGAATAAATCCGCCTAGCAGTTGCAGGAATAAAAATAAAAGAACGTTATCATACTAAGTGGTTAATGGTGAAGAATGTCTTTCTTTTTTTTTTTTTTTTTTTTTTTAATGCAAGGAAGAACAAACCAAACGCTTGAAGCCAGCAAGACTGTTCTCTCCAAGAGAAAAAAAAATAAGAGCCAACTTCAAGATCCTTTCATTTCGAGATGCAAGGACACAATGAGTTTAAAGGACTGTAGGTCATAGGAAGAAGGAAATGCAGGCAGAGGTAGACAGTTCTAGAGTTGATTCGTTGCATAAGTTAAAGACTGGGAGTATCGGTTAACTCTTGCATTTTAAAAATGGACAGAAATGGGGTGAGGGTTTTCTGTAAGACGGGTGCTACGCGCCCACCGTAATGGATGGGGGTTGGAAGCAGACAGTTCAGAAGAGCAGTGACCACTGATGTAATGATCGTAAAAAACTTAAGATGCAACAGAACGGCGAAGAGACAGAGGATGTAGGGAGTCAGTAAGAGGAGGGGAGTTAGGCTAATGAGACGAAATACCTTTGATTCCACCGTGTTGAGAAGAGTTATATGTGGGGAGCCTCCCTCCCCCCCCTCTACACACACACACACACACATGAGCGTCTTACTCTACACAGGGGCGAATAAAACCCCTGTATAAAGTCAAGTCAACAGCTGTGTGGAGGTAAAGAAGGCACTGAGTTGACTTAGCACGCCTAATGTCGCGGAAGCCTATTTTGCAAATGAGTTAATATAATCTTTCCTTGATAAATTCCGAGAAAATGAACACCTAGGTATATTCTGAGATGATGCAGGATTGGGTTGAATTTTGTTAAATATTAAAGAATACTCCTGTGAAGATTATGGCAGATCAAAAAATGCAGAAACTGAGATTTGGATAAATTGAAAGCAACAAAGTACTTTTACCCCAGTCAGCGATACAGGTATGAGCCGGGTCAGAAATTAGGTGTCCCATAGCTTCTTCCCACGTCTGCTGAAGTAACTCCTAAGATGGAGGTTGCAAGAAGCGAATGGAGAGATGAAAAGGGTGCAGTCATCAGTGTACGAGTGGATATGATTAGATGTACAGCCTAGAATGTCATTTATGAATAGAAGGAAGAGAGTTGGTGACAAAACAGAACCCTGAAGAACACCACCATTAATTGCTCTAGGAGAAGAACAGTTGCCGTCTACAGCAATTCTATAGAACACCCAGAAAGAAAGCAAGAAATGAAAGCACAGACAGAAGGATAGAAACCATAAGAAGGCAGCTCGGAAATTAAAGATTTGTGCCGGTCTCGATCGGAAGCCTATCATATGTCAAGTGCAATGGCAAAGCTTTCGTTAAAGTCCTGAAAGAATGATGGCCAGGAATCTAAGTGGAAGGCGAGAAGATTGCCAGTGGAGTGTCTCTTTATTATTGAGGGTCTCTTAAGCTGGCTAAAACGGTGGGCACGTAGCAAGATAATGAGAACAAAGGCGTCATTGTGGTGTGGGAGTTAATGGAAATAAGTACAGTATTAGTCCCTTTATCCCCAGAAGTCTTTCCAATGTAAATATAGCTGGGGGGACTGCAAAAGAAAAACAAATATAAACGTACTGAAGCGGTTATCTTCGGAGCCTAGCGAGGGGGAGCGGGGAACTGGGGCAGGAGAAATTTTCAGAGTACTATCCCTCTACTCATAATGATAATAGTAATAGTAGTAGCCGGCGTAGCAGTAGCAGCAGTAGTAGTAGCATTGGTGGTGGTAGTAGTAGTAGTAGTAGCAGAAGTGGAAATTTTAACAACAGAAATAATAGTAATGGTAGTAGTAGTAGTAGTAGCAGCAGCAGTAATAATGACAACAGAAATAATAGTAATGGTAGTAGTAGTAGTAGTAGTAGTAGTAGCAGCAGTAGTAGTAGTAGTAATAATAATAATAATAATAATAATAATAATAATAATAATAATAAATAATAATAATAATAATAATAATAATAAAGTAATTTAATAATAATAATAATAATAATAATAATAATAATAGTAATCATACATAACTGGGCACTGTATTGTAGTGGCAGCAAGAATATGCCAGAAAAAAGTCATGGTATTGAAGAGTTAGCGAGGGGGGGGCCAGGAAACAATATCGGAATATTCCCCCTTCTCCTAAAAATTGAAATGGCAAGAAGAGATGGCCACTTTGGGACGCTATCGACTGCTTGGTTAATGTGAATATCTTGGCCAGTTACCGAGGGGGTGGGAGGGTTGACGATGCCATATGGATTTTGGGCGCCCCCTGCAAGCTGTGTACCGTTATTGCAAGTGGGATGCGTGGATATGCTGGGGATTGAAGTCTTTCCTGCCCCTTCGAATGCCCGATATTCAATAAGCAATTACTGAGAAGCATTTGATGGCAGGTTTAGCGGAAGCTGAAGACTCTGAAGCCTCTTAACTAAACAATAACAAAGAGCACTTAATGGTAGGTGTCGTGGGAACTGATGCCTTTGAATGTGTTCCTGCAAGCGTGAGTTTGGTCGCATTTAGAATTCTGAAATGCCACTGATTATATTGTGGCAGGTGTGGCTTTTTGTAGCAAGTGAGGCTTTAGAAATCCTATTGAAAGATCTATTTTCAACACTTATAGCAGGGATGTATAAATAAAGCAATTACAAGGCATACGACAGCTCAGGTTATTGAGTGTTCTTGCAGCGGCGTTTGGGTAAGGTAGGGAATGAAGCAGTTGAAGTATCCCTGATTGTTAGAGCTTTAAACTTATTGAAGGAAAGGATGGATAAATATTGACTAGAACGCATACGAGGCGAGGATTTGCCGAAACTAAATTCTCTGATATCCCTTTACAGGTTCTTCTACAAGCACTGGGTTTTGGTGGGATTGTGTCGGTGTTATTGATTAAATGACATGTTCTTTGTTACAAGCGAACTCCCCCAAACTAAATAAAATAGTTAGGTGGTAGGAAGACCAGAAATAAACGTGATCTTGGTAATAGGGTGTCAAACCAAACAGCGGTTCAGGTTATAGTGATCCATTTAATCCTGTTCCACTCGAGGCCAACCCTGTTTCCTCCTCGACCCCATCACTTCTCGTTCTATCAAGCTCAGTCCATGTAAGCTACTCCTCTCTCATCTCATCCTATCCTGTCCCATCCTATCCCATACAATCGTACCCATTCCCATCCCATTCCATTCCATGCTATCCCTCCAATCCAATCCTATCCCATTCCATCCTATTTCACCCCATTCCATGCCATCCCTCCAACCCCATCCTATCCCATCAGGGCACCTACTTAATGTACCTCGTTGTGACCTACTGCACGTGTTACATCAGCTTTGCTTTGTTCTGGGAATTCAAACTGTCAGGCTCCTACAACTTAGTCTTAGTTGAACAAAATCGTCTGGCGTGACCTGGAAAGGAATACTAGAGTCATCCCGACCATGAGACGGTTAATATAATGTACTGTTTTTGTCATTGTTGTCATCGTCAGTGTCACCATCTCCATCATCACCATCATCATCGGTCTTACTCCAAATCCGCAAGCAGATCCCATCCTATCCATTCCACACTAAGTAAATGGCGCTGGAGAGGGACGTCTTTGAGTGGTGGCACCAACATAACCGGACGGCACCTCTGCCCGGATAGACATCCCTCAGCTCCCTCTCTACGATCCAAAAAGAGGAGACCGACCAGCGAGAGGAGGGCAGCTTCAGCCTGCAGTCGGCCGGGCTCACATTCAGTTGAGCATGGGGTTGCAACTATTACTGTTACTACACCCTTCACTAAGACGTATTTCTCCCAAGCTGAATAATTAATCGCCTGATAATAAGAACAAATATTCAGTAAGACGTCATTGTGCTTACGGGGTTAACAGAACATTCTCTAACCCTTCACTGGGAAGTCTCTGTTAAACTGAATCAGATCATCTGACAGAAGCAATAATAAAACAGGGAGTCATAGGACTGGATTATACTGTAGAGGTTATATCCCACCCTACTTCTTTCAGTCTTACTTAGTGTCTTCCAAAATCCTACGTAGGCATATCAAGTCCCCACATCAACCAGTACAGACACATTCATTCCAACCTGCGTCTGCCCTTACACATCAGCGGAGGTAAAGGTGGAGTGGTGGTGGCGATGGTGTTGGTGGTGATTGTGGTAGTGGTAGTAGTGATGGCTGTATTGCTGGTGATAGTAATCGTTCCAGCAATGGTTAGTAGTCCTGCCACCTGCCAAACATCTAATCACTCAATGGTTGCCCTAGATCTAATATAATGGGGGTGTTTGAGACAGCAATATTCTTCTTCTCGTGGCTTTATTACATTTTTTTTTTTTTTTTTTTTTTTTTTTTTAGTGTCCGACTCTGGGCCAAGGCTTCAGCGCCTATCCCCAAGTCCCAGTAGTCCTCCTTGGGGCCCAGTAGTCCTCCTACATCTCCATATGTCACCACTTCGACGCTAACACCCACCATCCATATTGAATACATGCTAGGGCTGTCTCATAGAGGACTGGTGTACTGGTATTAGCTGGGGTACTTTTATGACATGTCGGCGGGTCATCTGGTAGATCTGAAAAGCCTGCTTTTTAAGAAATTCAAGTCCTTAAACTGTTCTCTGCCCCAGCAGGGATTCGAACCTGGGCCCATTGGGACTGCAGGCCGGCTCTCTACAGATTCTATACGTCAGTCACTATCAGTACTGCTGCAACGAACTGTACCTCACTTAAAATCGTCATTAAAAGATTGGTGGGCAGTCAGTGGAAGGATGTAGAATGGTGACTCAGAGATATGGTGAAAAGCATTATTGGAATCGAGTTTGGATACTATAATCAGTTTTATAATCACTGATACAAATACCACTTAACTCGAAATTTCATTTTAAAATATCTTATTGAATCCCAGAGAATTTACCGTACCATCCCCCGCCTATCGGCTCATAGTCGAAAACTTCATAGGTCGTAACTCCAGGGTTCTCCCCTTTATTAACTTCTGAAAATGCTTAGTTCTGTCCATTCTAGTTAACCTTTGTTCTCAGTGGGATGTATGCTCAAAGCTGGCTATAAAATAACGGAGGGAACTAAAAATCTGTAGAAATATGTGTGAAGCGGGATTAATGCACTGAAACTAGCAAAGTTCTGTCAGGAATGTATTTCAACAAAGCTTGGCGCTACCGCTATAGCTCTCTCCCCTGACGGCCTCCATTCATATAATGACGATTTTATGTAACTTATACTTCATTGCTGACAGCGACATGACTATGCTTTGTCACTTTATAAGTTCAACTTTTTCTCTAGTGCCTGGTCAATAAAGCCACAAGAAGAGAAATATCATCTCCTTCGACATTTTCTCTTTATTTTTTATGAAGAGCAAAGAGAACGTGGCTTGATACGTGCCAGCTGACAGCACCGTGATACCCTCAATTTGTCTTTCATGTAAAATAAGTGGAGAGATCAATATCTTTCCTACATCCTGTGGTGGTAGTGGTGATGGTCATGGTGATGATGGTGGGCGTAATAGTAGCAGTGATGGTAAGTGAAAATTGATATATCAGTGACAATGGCTGTGTCAGCAGCAGTGGCAACGAAACTGTTAGCGAATGTTAGTGGCAGCGGCAGTGGCAACAACAGTGACAGCAGAAGTATTAGTGCTTGTCAGTGATGGGTGACAGTGACAGGGCTAGTGACAGTGGGAGTGGCAGTGACAGGGACAGTGGCAGTGGTAGTGGCGGTGTCAGGTGAAGTGTGTAGTGCACTGGAAGTTCATCCCACCATAAGGCCACCCGGCAGCAGGATCCCAGACTCTTCATTCCCCACCCTCTTTTTCTTACGCCCACTCCGATATTGACGAGCGAGAGGGGATGGGTGTTACCAGGATCAGAACACGGGCCCGCTGCTCAACTTGGCTACCGACTCCTGAGTTTGGCCATATTTACTGTTATTACGCAAGGAATATCAGGGATCGTAGTTATAAAGAATCCGATCCGATTTTTAACGCTAAACCAGTCCCCATAATACTTAGTTATCTCACATCGTTTAATACTTCGTTTATGTTTGTCTTCATATTCACTCTGCTTTGACTGTGAACCGGTAGCTGGATAGGTGAAGGTAATCGTGCATGTAAAGAATCATACACTCTGCTCAGGCCTAGGATAAATATGAACTGAGGTACTGCAGGAGAGGGAGCCGACTTTTATGGGGAAAACATAAGATCTAGCACTGGTATTTGGGTAGGGCTTCGATACTCCTGGCAGGGGTGAAGAGCGGCCGGGATCCAAAAGACGCGAATAGTTTGCCCTCGCCATTAAAGTATATAGACACTGAAAGCCGAAACCCTAAAGCATGTGTACCATTCTGACTCGTAAACCAGCCTTGATAGTTTGTGTTTTTTCCTGCTCTCAGTGGGTTGTATATAGCAAGGTATACATGAATATTAAGCCTTGAAAAAATTATTGATAATAATATAAACTTACTGATTGTGATAAATATAATGATATTAATAATTATTGGTTTTGCTGTAAAGAGTAATGTGTTAATAATGACTTTAAATTACTACTACTACTACTACTACTACTACTACTACTACTAATAATAATAATAATAATAATAGTAATAATGTAGTAGGAGGAGGAGTAGTAGTAGTAGTAGTATAACAAAAAAAAATAATAATGATAATAATAACAATACCAACAACATCTAACAATTTTCAAGTTTCTGTTTTTGACGCGTGTTTCATTTTCGTCCCAATATTTTCAACTTTCCCAGGTGTAAATTTAGTCATTAAAGTTAATATGCTATTCCTCGTCCAGTGTCGCAGGTGGCAACCAGGTGACGTGTAGGATTTTTATATACTCATAGGTGCATTAATTAGTCAGGTGTGCCAGTGCAGGTGAATTTATATATGTTTAGGAAAGGTATCATATGTTAAACTTTTCAATGGCAGATATAAATCAGAATCATCATAATTAGCAATAAAAGTAAACTGCCATTATCCGCATTTCCTCAATGTATATAAATTAGTCAGGAGTGTGACTGCAGATACTTGTGCATATAAGCACCTATCAAAAACACCATTAGGTGCAATGTATATCATCATGCATAGGCATCGATCATGACTGACGATTTTGGTATTTATTAGTTTTTTTCTGTCTCCTCAGGGGTTAAAATTAATCACAATTATCGACTAACGTACCACTAGCCATATTCTGCTTCTTCACAGCTATAAAAAAATTCATCAGATGTACGACCGTAGGTCAATTAACTCGTATACATAGCCAGTGACAAATGTATCAGTAGTTATATGCTATTTCCTCACCTGTATGTAGCCTATATTTATCAGGATGCGTGATTTCAGGGAATCTATATACAATCAGCAAATGATCAGTATGCTAGACCCATCCTGCCCCATGTATAAGTGGTAAAGAGGGAGGTGATGATGATGATGATGATGACATCAATATCAGCCTGAGAAGTCTCTTTATCTAAGATCTTGATGAAATCGGACCTGAGAGGTGTTTCTCCATACTGTTCGGTGTGCCTCTTACTGCGTTAGTAGTCAGGCTGTATGGCAAACTTGACTAGCATTCATGTGGACTGACTTCTACCACATAACTAAGGCTCATTGAAATCCATGCAACCATGATTTTGCACATAGGTTACGTGAGTAGTCCACTTCCCTCAGATGAAAACAAACCAGTTATAATTATTGACAGAGGACACAAAGTGCAGGTTTGCAACACTATCTACAGAATGTAATGACAACCAGAATAATGATAATTTTATTGCTGATTGTACCGCCAGTAATGAAAATTCCAGCACCTGGTCACGATTGATTGCAGAATGAACGATATGGTTTGCTCACGACGACGAACATGACGAAGAATACTTAGAGTAATTTCTGTCGGGCACACATGATCATTAAGGTAGATAATCAACTGTTGCTTAGTCCCAATATCCTCCAGAACACGACCCGCAGTAGACGGTTTACATCCAGGTCACAAATTATACTGCTGAGATACGAACAAACACTCGCAAGAAGGTGTCCGTGAGATAACTTTTGACAGTTGACGAACACAAATTAACATGGACGAACACAGAAGAATATACACCCGCTGGTTGTCGGAAACATTAGAACAAACGTTTCCTCTTTAGGATGTAACTTCACCTGAGCATCTCGGCTAGAACGAACGAGCAGATGCAAGCGATCAAAGAGAAATATAGCAAGCGTACTGTACAGTCACTCATAAAAGAAAGTAGCTCCCTCTCCCCGGTGCGAGAAGTCTTGTAACGCGAGGCATTCAGGTTTGATAACAATACACTTGTCAGGGACGAGGATGAGTGGCGCCAGCGGGGTGGAGAAGCTGATCTGCATGAAACACTGCTTCAGTCCCCAACCCTCCCCCCTCAACACACACGCACGCACGCATGCAGACACACACACACACACACACACACACACACACACACACACACACACACACACACACACACACACACACACACACACACACACACACACACTCTTTCGAACCAGGATTCATCACGGTTGAAATTATTATTTAAATTTTGTAAATAACTCTCTATAGACTTAGTAATGTGGGTAAACGTTATTACATTTATTACATAATGCCTTATAATGGAATATCCATAATGTTGAATTATAATAGAAATCCTTTGAATTTTTGGCTTGAAACTCTCTAACCTGAAAAAAGATGTGAAATTCACCAAGTATTTAATGCGTTCCAGTTCCCCCCCTCCCTCCTTCTGGCGGGACACAATGCTAGGAAGCTTTACATTTTCTTATCAAATCTGTGTTAGAGGATAGGGTTTATATTTTTAATTAAGTAAATGATACTTTCATTGCTTATCTGCAGTGGACACACACCTCATGCATGTGTGTTCTTGAGTGAGTTGGCAGAAGTATGGTTCACTGCCTCAGTTGATCAGAGAAAGGGATAACAAAAATCTTATGAAGATGTAGGGCATTTAGCGCGTAAGTGTTGTGGGAGTGCGAATGTGTGGTTGCTGGTGAATGAGTGTGAAATTGTATTACACATTTCAAATACAGTTGGAACTGATTCGAAATGTGGCGTGAAGCAGTGTTTCGTGCAGATCAACTCCTCTGGAAGCGTTTTTTTTTTTTTTCTTTTTTATTTCGGGTACACTTAGTCATCCAGTCAAATTGGCAGAGTTGGAGTGAGTTCAGCGATAAGTGATTAGGCACCGTCGGTCCTTCGTTCTGGAATAGCCGAAACAACTTGGCTAACCAAAACGAAAATGATAAGGAGAGCCGTAATTTCAAATTAAACCAACCTATACTTAGCCATCATAGGCCTAACCTAACGTTAACCTACCATAATACTTATTTTGTTTGAGGGGATGACGAAGGTGCAACTCTGCCGAGTCATTTCTCGAGGCACTCGATCCGACGTTGCCAGCATGAGTGGATGACCAATTACACCGGGAATAATAATAAAAAAGAAATATATATCTCCCCCCCGTACCCCCATTCCTGAAGTTAGCTACAGTGTTACCAGACCTGAATGCAGCAGGTTACAAGGCCTCTCGCACTGAGGGGGTACTTTGTTTTTAAGAGTGATTAATTATACAAGCGTGTGAGCTGGTGCTCGTCTGATTTCGAGCTTTTTCCTCAGTTGAATCATAGGTCTCAGTAGCAGCAGATGCATTCACCATTATCTCTTCTTTTACTCAGAAAAAGGAAAAGGAAAGGAAAAAAAAAATCAAGGACAGAGTAGTTAAGACGACTATTTGCCGGCCGGCAGAGTATGTCCATGTTGAGTGAAATGAACCATTGTCATTTGGAAAGCTTCATATGAATGACATCAGAGGACTTTGAAACATTACGTAACCTTGTAAGAGTATGGGTTTTGAAGAATGAGTCAAAATTCTGAAGAGCCTTACCAGTTAAAGATCGTTTGGCGTTAACTCTGCTCTCCTACACAAGCGTAGTTTTTACGCAGGATATCCAAGCAACGCATAAGTGTGACCATCGCAGAAACTTGCACCACTTTGATCGAGACCCTGAAGGAATCCGTAAGGGTAATAAATCTTTTTTGTAGCAATAGAGACTTATGTTAGCAAATTAATATGTTATTTTATGTATCTGTGAAACTGCGTGCACAGATACCGAATGCCTCAAACATCACGAACACCCGTCCCTACTGCACCCCACCGAATAACCAAGTCCATCTGAACGCGCACCACTTAACTGACAGGCCTCGGAAAGCGTTTAGTAGGTTAGGTTCGGCTCGGCAGACACGTCCCTATCAGCCGATTTCTGTTCGGTGCATTCTGCTCACTTGGTTCCTGTTATCTTAGTATGCTCAAATGAAGACACACCTATAGAGAGCATTCATCTTTTTTATTCACTAGCGCATGCTCATATCCTCCTGCTGTGTGTGGGATCAGCCTTGTTATAGGAATGATCATGGTGCACGGATCATCTCTTAATGCTACAAGTCCAAAAATGAATATAACGAAATATATGAAGACGAAGAACTTTTTTTTTTTTTTTTCTAGAAAATGAATGGAGGAAGGAAAAACAAAGAAAAAAAATCCATGTGCCTAAAGGCATCCTTCATTCATAAAATATTTATGACAACTGGCTTTAATTTGAAGTGGATTAAATGTTTCTAGGAAGCAACGCCCAGGAAGTGAATTCCAGAGAGTAGTTCTGGGGATAAATGAATTTTGATAAGCAGAGGTTCTGCATTGCGGGGGAGAGAGTGTGAGCTCATGGGCGCTTCCAACTGCCCGAGTATTTCGGGAGAAAATGTGAAGGGGAGGCACAATTGAAGCCAGTTCGTCAGAGCACTTACGGTAAAAATATTGATAAAATAATGCTAAAGAAGCAACATCTCTATGTACTGATAATGGAGGAACGTCCTGCGTAATGGCAGGATTATTGATTAATCTAATGGCTTTATTTTGAATTTTGTCCAACTGCCTCGGTGCAACCGCTCCAAAGTGGTGAACAGTATTCGATCAGAGAACGCACATGACTTTTGTATATTGTGGCCATCTGTTCGTCAGTGAAGAACTTACAGACTCTGTACATAAGTCCCAGTTTTTTAGAACCATTTTTGGTAAGGGATTTAACATAAGATGTCAAGCTTAGGTTGGGGTTTAGAGTAACACCTAGGATATCAGTTGTAGTGGATATGGGAATATTGACATCATTTAAAATTATGTGAGAGTCTGAGGGATTCTTTCTGTTGGAGAAATTAATGTATTTAGTTTTCTGAGCTTTAAATGAGACCAGATTTGTTTGTCCCCATTGATTAATTTTGGAAAGGTCCTGGTTCAGAGAAATTGCTGTGTTTATTTGGGAATTTATAATATCAAATTGTGTAAAGGAGGTACTAAATGTGAAAAAAAAAACAAAAAAAAACTATGAAGGTTCCAGTCATCAGCATAATTGTGTATTGGGCTGTGACTGACAGATAGGAGGTTATTTATATGAATGAGAAAGAGGGTTGGCGCCAAAACTGATCCCTGAGGTACGCCAGCATTTATGGAATGAAACTGAGAATAAATTCCATCTACCATGACCCGTTTTTTTTCTATTATGAAGGTAAGATGAAATTAGAGGAACCAGTGATGCAAGGCCATAGTGTGACATCTTTTGACAATAAGGCCCCGTGCCATACTCTTTCATATGCTTTTGAAATATCAAGTGCTGTTGTGTGTGTTTCACCTTGTTGGTCTATTGTTTTGTTAATCTGATGGGTAAGAAGGTAAAGAATGTCTACAGTTGAAAGTTCTTGTCTAAATCAATCCATACCGCCGATCATTGATTAATTTATTGATTTCTAGATGCTTGACTATGCGTTTGTTAATTAGTACCAGAAAGCACAGGAACTAGGTAGAGGCTAAGCACATGTTACCCCATCCTCACCGTAATTGCTGAATTTCACAGACTAGAAGAGCCATTATCAGATTTCTCATTAGTTGTGTTATATTTTGCCACAGTTTGAAAATTCAGATGCTAATACTGCTGACAGTACATTGTTCATACTTAAAATCGTTGCTTTCAACTTCTTTACATTTTAATACACTGGAGATCATCAGCTTTTCTAAACCCTACCCTTCTCTAGAACACGACCAGTAGTAGTCTATTTACATCCAAGTTCCCAGTTATACTCCTGAGTGAAAAGAGACAAAAAGTAACCAAAAAAAAAAGTCCAAGTGTCTGTCTGGTCGAAGAATTTCCGGCCAATAATTTCTTTGTATGCCTTGGGTTCCGTATTAATCCACGTAATCCAAGGACGTATGATATGAATACATAGCCTACATACAAAAACTTATATAGATAGACTGACAGATTGATTCATTGACTGACCGACTGATTGATAGATAGATATATGTGTGTATTATTTATTTATACATACTCGCATATATAGAGACGATTCTGCTACGCTTAACTGAATTTTTAGCGAATTGGAGATAAATCCTTTATTAAAAGAGTCAATAAATAATAAAATGTTCAGGAAGTACAGCTGCAAGAATAAACCAACAAACAACGTCATCTGATGCACAGGATTAATGAAAAGAGACTCCAGGCCTCTTAATTATTACTGCTTATTCAGTCAAGATCTCATTAATTTCGAGAGTGTGTGGCGAGAGTGTGTGACCTCGACTGTTCAACAAAAGCTTCGTCCTTTATTAGAGAGAAACACGAACCTGGATGAGACAGAGAAATAGAGAGAGATTCAGAAAGAGACAAAAACAGACAGATGATGAGACAGATTTAGATACAGAGACAGAGTTAGTGATAGATATAGACAATGAATAAAAAGACATGGTAGACATGGAGTGGGGCAGGGTAGGGAGTGAGGTAGGGTGTGCCGTGGGACAGGGTTTACAGTGGGGCAGGGTAGCAGTGAGGCAGGTTAGTAACTGAGACAGGGTAGTGAGTGAAATAGGATAGGGAGTGAGGCAGGATAGGT
Organism: Coenobita brevimanus; assembly: GCF_032717465.1. Taxonomy (NCBI): domain Eukaryota; kingdom Metazoa; phylum Arthropoda; class Malacostraca; order Decapoda; family Coenobitidae; genus Coenobita; species Coenobita brevimanus. The sequence goes on along the minus strand of NC_137023.1, from coordinate 46,307,445 downwards.
AGTGAAGTTGGGTAAGCAATAAGATAGGGTAGTGAATAAGTCAAGGCAATCAGTAAGGCAGGGTAAGGAGTGAGGAAGGGTAGGTGATGTGGTAGTATTATTGTAGAGTATGGCAGGGTAGGCCAGATATGAGGGATGAAGGGCATGAGAGGGAGGCAGGGGAGCAGACTATGATAGGACAGCGATGTAAACAGTGAGGCAGGGTATGGGATGAGGCATGGTAGACAGGTAATGATCTCTTGTGACCAGATAGCAGGGTCAGTAAGAAAGGTAAGATATATGTGATGGGAACTGAGGAATGGCTTGAGGGAGAAGCAGGGAAGTATAATATATGAGGATGACGAGATAAGTAGCTAAGAAGGTTATATAGTGAGGCAGGGTCTATATTAGGACGGAGTAGGAAGTGAGGTGCCGTTCTCATATGACAAGGTAGCAGGGTAAGTAGGTGAGGTAAGATGTGTGTGTGTGTGTGTGTGTGTGTGTGTGTGTGTGTGTGTGTGTGTGTGTGTGTGTGTGTGTGTGTGTGTGTGTGTGTGTGTGTGTGTGTGTGTGTGTGTGTGTGTGTGTGTGTGTGTGTGTGTGTGTGTGTGTGTGTGTGTGTGTGTGTGTGTGTGTGTGTGTGTGTGTGTGTGTGTGTGTGTGTGTGTGTGTGTGTGTGTGTGTGTGTGTGTGTGTGTGTGTGTGTGTGTGTGTGTGTGTGTGTGTGTGTGTGTGTGTGTGTGTGTGTGTGTGTGTGTGTGTGTGTGTGTGTGTGTGTGTGTGTGTGTGTGTGTGTGTGTGTGTGTGTGTGTGAGGAAAGAAATACCTGAGAGAGAGGCAGGGGACAAAATGTGGACTGCAAGGTAGGCATGGAGACTGTGTAAGCAGTGAGACAGACAAGCAGACAGTGAGGCAGGGTAGCCAGTGAAGCAGGCAGGATAGGCAGGCAGGGTAGGCAGTGAGGCAGGGTTGGGAGTGAGGCAATATTTCCAGTTAGATGGAGGGGGGAGAGGCAGTGAGCAGGTAGGTACTGAAGCAGGGCAAGCCATATGGATGGGTAAAGAGTGAGGTATGGCTTCTAGCGAGGCAGGGTAATCAATGAGGAAGGGTAAGTGGTGAGGCAGGGTAGGCAGTATGACAGGGTAGGCAGTGGAGCAGGCAGGATAGGCCGGCAGGGTAGGCAGTGAGGCAGGGAGCGATGCGGGCGCCACTATTGACACCAACTGCACGATTTAACTCAAAATAAAAATGTATTTATCCGAAACGTGAACGTGTGTGCAATTAATTTTAATTAAAGGACCCGGAGCTGAGCTGCATAGCGACTGGGGAAAAATTAATTGAAATAGAATGTATCCAATGTACGTTTTTTTACTGCCATAGAGAAATTATTGAGATGACTGTTCATTTATGACTCGTACTCGATGCAGGAGTTTTTTTGCGTGGTCCCCTCTTAATTGGCAAGTTCTCATATTCATCCATGCACCCACCTCTTCATATCTGATGATTATATCGTGCGGAAAATGTTAATAAGAGTGTGAATAAAGGTGTGTACTTGACTGGAAATAATAGTTCCTTTAATAGTGTGTAGTGAAGTGTGTATCATCAGATCATTACAAGTTTACATACAATGAGTAGATACCAGAAACATGAAAGGGGAATTAAAACACAAAATAGGAAATCTATCATTGGCATGTCCAGGAAAACTTGACCATTCCTCCATTCACTCATCCTCTAAGCCCTTGAAATTTTTTGCTCTACCTAGCGTGATAACGTCGAAAATGTTTTTGACAGATATTATGCACAAAACTGTCATTAATAATTACAAGGAGTATTGCATTGTATATTTGTCACTGACCTGTGGGGCTTATTCACGGAAAAATATCGCTGTCACCTCTCTCAAGATTTTCTGTAACCTAAAGCAATAATTCACATGGCTGTAGTGTCAACTGCAATAGGATTTGATCAGTTACTTGATACGGTTAGGTTAGGTTGTGTTTGAGTAGCTTACCTCACGCTTTGAAGTTCGTCTGCAGTATAGTAGTTCTGTTTTGAAATTCGAATCTCCAAGAAGTGAAGATGAACCACTGAAATCCTACCCAACCCAATTTCGAAGCAGTATAACTGACCTAATTCTATTCAAACCCATATTTACTGCCATGTCACTCAATTTCGCACTTTCGGGAAGGTCCGCGGATCTCATTCTCCGTTCGTGAAGAATTGGCTGTTTTGTTTCAATACTGATTTTACCCCTGTTCTTGATTTTAGCATCATTCACAAAATGTGAATGACATAGTTTGGTGGTACTTAGAATGAAATACAGTCTGTTTGTACTCAGAATAAGAGAATATCATCGAGTGGTAGTCAGAACAAGAGAGAAATCGTCATGTAATAGTTACCATAAAACAAAGTCCTAATTGTAATGAAAGGTTTTAAGCCATTTGCTTGTGAAAAACTTTGAAAATTAAAACACTAGCCATCTACGTCAGCAGAAAATAAATTACACACTGGTGGAAGATGTCCTTAAATCCACAACCTTTTTAGGAGTCGAGAACTCTTACCTTAATCTTGCTGTTAAAATACATTTTTTTTTTTTTTAGCATATGAGTGGCTGTCTGTCTTCAAAGAGTTAAACAGTCACCAGTACGCTTTTCTTTACATGAAAAATTTTAAGTGTCTTAATTTTCCTGCCACCAGATGCTTTTATACAGTCCGGAGTGGCTTTCCATCTTCCAGAGTTTAATGAGCCATATGTGTTACTTTTCACTGCCAGTTGTCTTTTCTCATTTATAGGCAGCCGGAGAGTTGAAAAGTACTTTACACGGTTACATACATAGTGAACTCAGCACAGTACACGTCTTTGAAATGAGAAGCTGTTACTTTGATACTAATCTTATTGGTGCTTCTCTGCAATATCGGCATGTGAAAAGTTTGCTTGTTTACACGGCCAGAGAAGCTAAAATTGAGTGATCATAAGTATATCATTATGTAATGCCTGATTGAGAACACGTATTTTTTTTTCTTTTTCACGCACACATACACACACACACACACACTCTAACACTCAAACGCCTACACCCAGAACTACGCACTTATTCATCCAATATATATATATAGATAGATAGATAGATAGATAGATAGATAGATAGATACACACAACATTCTGAACATGTCACGGTTAAAATTCTATTATACGTGATTCAATTAAGACGAAGCGCGGCGCCCCTTCTAAAACTTTGGCGCGGAGATAAGCCTGCTTGGCCATGCATTTCATCTGCATTTCAGAGCTGCGGACTTTTGCACCGAGTTATTTGACGCATAAACCAAAAAAGAAAAAAAAAATGGAGTCGTTTATTCGGGCAGCTTTGTTTTCAAATATTCGCGAATGGTGTTGTGTTTGGAACATCGTAAAACACCGAGCAGTTATATCCATACAGTCTATTCCATGAACTCTTTTTCACCGATTTTATAGCCAGGTTTGGGATCGACTGATATGCTGCCGGCTATATTGATGGTGGGTCAGTTATGGCTCGCTGCGCCTCAGAGGGAATGTTTAAAGGGAGTATAACCTACACCGAGCTACCCCAGACTTAATCTAATATTTACATGTTCCAGGTGATCTGTTTTCGCTGTGTAAATGAAACTAGAGAGCCTTTCAGACAGAGGATGTAATGTTTTATTTTTGCTATCCTCTAAAAATTTTATTGAGCTTTGGGGAGACGTTTTGTAGTGAAGGGGTCAATGGAGGCTATATGTAAGCCCTACCGATGGAAAAGGCTATCAAGATCTGAATAAAACCGTCTAGAGACAATAACAGTTATAACAGAAAAATGTTATCAGCTCGAAAGAAATCATCAGGCACAGGCAGTCACATATAACACCCGGCATGACTTTGATGTGAGGCTACATGAACTTGCATCGATGGTATGATCTGACGTCACTGTGGAATCAGCTATGCTCTTTTCGCCTTAACCTGCCCAACATCTTCATCCTTTTGCAATTTATTTCACCTTGCTCAAAAGCTGAATAAGACAACACTATTGTCTATTTTAGATTCCTCACACACTCACCGCACGCGCAGGCAACAAAGGAACAGCCCCAAAGACTAGTTTCCTGTCATTTGAATCTGTTTTAAAGTAAGGGTGATTTTGAATAGGTGCTCATTCATCCCTATATTTCGATGGCGTATTCATTATTTCATTTACGCTACCTCCATACTATTGAATTCAGTCTGAGAGTATCATGCGCGACTAGTATCAAATCCTGATGTCAATCTCTCCATATAACTCTGCTTTCAAGATGGAGAAATGGCAGTTTCAGGCCAAGTTAAAGTAAAAACAGTATTGTAATACTATGCTTCAACCTGCCATAGACTGAAATCTTTGTTGGATTGAGGTAAAGAAGAAAAAGAGATGCCATTTAAACTTTATGGTTACGTTTCACTGTACCATAGCTAATTTCCCATTTATGCTGGAATTTATACGGCCAACTAATAAGTAAAAGAATTACCACTGCTGCTACTGTACTACAGGAACTAAGAGTGTGGAAGTGTTAAAACTCTCTTTTTTGACGATCATTTTTGAGGCATGTGATGATGATAGAATATGTCTGACCTCTGTGTATCGTTGGTGAGTGAACTATGTAACTTGGGACGCGGGCTGATTACGTCTAACAATTAATGGTATTCCAAAACTGGCCGTCAGAAATTGGGGGCTTGCCTTTAGATTTGCTCTCTCAGCTTTAATAATCCGGCCTTTGAATCTAGACCACAACAGGCTCAGGCAATGCTTTAAAGCCCTAGAAGCAAACAGGAAAAACACGTTAGCTGAGGCAAGTGTACAGCCTGAGCAGGATGAGGAAATGCAGATGTCTTTTTCTGGAGGAGGAGGGAGGTCATTATTTTTCCTTTCATTTTTGAACATACGGCCATTCAGACAAATTGTTTACCAATTGACTCTTGATTTCACAGAGCCATGAATAACTGAATGAAGAAAAAATAATATACCCATGCACTGGAATTGTGCTTACTCTAAAAATGCAGCAGTTTTGGCACCATGGATAATTTTCAGGTATACAAACTGTTTCACCTTCCCAATTAACACAATTTCAGTATGTCGGTATACAGTATACATTTTATTACGTACAGTCAAAGATCAAAATCGTATAATTTCTTGTACAATTTTCCTGCTGCTTCATCTTCCTTATTATTATTATTATTATTTTTTTTTTAGACAGCGACGATTGTGTTGATGATAATGAATACTGTTACACCCACACACAATTTAGATAAACATACATTACTCATTTTACCGAGTTATTATACCAACAACTTTCACTGTTTACCAATATTCCAACCCGATGAAACAATTATCACAGCACTACTCTTTGTATACAGACATATATTCCCTCCCAATATTACTTTCCCGTTCCACTTGTATCCCCATCTGTGCCGCACCAGCTGAGGGGTTCGATGGGGGGATGCTGGAAGGGGGGGAGGGAGAAGGGGGAGAGGGTAATGAAGGACGTAGAGGGGAGGAAGGGAGGAGATCAGGTAGGAAAGGATAGTTAGGGAGGGGGATCTGATGAAGGAAGGGGCAGGGAATAGAAGGATAACTGAAGCAAGGGAGAAGGGGGAAGGGAGAGAGAAGAGAGAGGGGAAGGGGTGTGGGGGGCCTGGGAGGAAGGGAGGGATGGGGAGATTAGGTAACAGGGCAGGATAATCGGGGAGGGGGATCTGATGGAGTAAGAGGGTCAGGGATAGGGGAGAGAGGGGGCATGGAAGGAAGGGACATGGGGAAGGAGAGAGAGGGGCAGAGGCACTGGGGGACTGGGAGGTAGGGGAGAGGAGGATTTTAGCAGGACAAGATAATGGGGGAGAGGGAAATGGTGGAAGAGGGGTGCAGAGACGTGGGAATGAGGGGTGCAAGGGAGGAAGGGGGAAAGGGAATGGGGTACCTAGACGGGAGGAAGGAGGGAGGTCAGGTATGAGGACAGGATAGTTGTGCAGGGGGATCTGGTGGAGGGAGGGAGCAGGGAGGAGAGGGTGCAAGGGGGAAGGAGCGCAGGGGAGGAAGGGGAAAAGGGTGCAGGGACGTAAGGGGACAGGGAGGCAGGGGAGAGGGGGTGATCAAGTGGCAGGAGCGAGTAATCTAATAATAAGAGGCGCCACACGACATGTAAACAAACTTATTGCTGGGGTGTTTCCTCGCATTCTGTCCCGTCCCTCGTTCTCTCTCGTGGGTCTCGCTGTGGCTGTTGTTTGCTGGGGTGTACTTTTGTTCTTCTCTTTGGCTTTCTTCTTCACTTGTGTTTGTGTTGCATCCTAAGTGTGTGTGTGTGTTGCTATTATCGTCTGTCCTCGTTTGCTCTCCCGTTGGCCTCTGTTTCTCTATTGTTTTCCAGGGATTGTTTTGTTCTCTCTCTCTCTCTCTCTCTCTCTCTCTCTCTCTCTCTCTCTCTCTCTCTCCTGTTTTGTGTCTCGGTTGTTAGAAATGTATTTAGTTTTTATTGCTTAACTTTCCCTTGTTATCGTATTGGTCTCTGTCTGCTGTTTTCTGGGAGTGTTTATTACTATCCTCCCCTCACACACACACACACACACACACACACACACACAGACACACACACACACACACACACACACACACACACACACACACACACACACACACACACACACACACACACACAGCCTTCTTTCATTGAATTCAAAAATCTTCTTCCAGAGTTTTAATGGATAATATTGTTATAATTGAACTGTATTTATATCGTAACTGGCATGCACATAACCCAGGGAGATTTTTTTCTTTTTTTACCCTGCTTCTTAGTCACCAGATCCAGAATGCGTGGTCACCTGCCACAATAGGCGCAGTTAAGGTCACCTCTATGGTTCAGTTGTTTCAGTATTTCATCTGGACACTGAGTAACACGGAAAACACTGCACTACGCTGATACGTGAATCCGAACACCTCCACCACCTGAACAGCTTGGTATGAGATCAGGGGGTTAACTGGAAGGTACTTGGCCAAGAACATATCCCAGTTCACGGTACAAAGGTCGCCGTGAGGAAAGCCGAGGAGTTTAACACAAGTAACTCACGCACTTCATCCGAAACATCAACTACGTCATATTGCAATGGGTTGCTGATGAATATCCTGACACTGGGCCTAGAGCATAAAAATAATCACATGGTTTCAAACACCACTACATAGTCCAAAACACTATCACATAAACACCACCACATGGTTATGAAATATATTGAACTATCATAAATATAAATAATAATAATAGTAATAATAATAATAATAATAATAATAATAAAGCATATGCGTGTTCATAAGACCCTTTTAACTCGTAACTTCTTTCTTGTTATAAAAAATAATGTCAGCATTTTTCTCAGTTCAGGGGCCTAGGTGTCAGTGGCTTGCTGTCAGGTTCATGTAGCTAAACCTGCCTAAACAAAAATAATAATAAAAATAATAATAATAATAACTGAATGTGAGAGACAGTTTTCACATTTTAGACGTACCAGCCGATTTGCACTCTTCTTGAAAATATAAGCAGACAGAGAAAACATGACAACAAACTTACATACTGACCGAATTGGAACAAAAACTACAGTATACTTGACCACTGTACAAGTTCATATTCAGACTCTCAAAGTCTTGGGTGTTGTTCATCTTTCGGTATCAAATCTGCGGGGATCTTTGTCTTTCTCTCTAGACGGCTAGACGATAGACGGGAAAGAAATCTGTTATTCACACGGGTACACAAGGAAACGTGCATCGAAGGCAGGAGCAGAGGCGAAACAGTATTCTTCCGACAGAGGTAAAAAGTTCGTCATGACACACACACACACACACACACACACACACACACACACACACACACACACACACACACACACACACACACACACACACACACACACACACACACACACACTTGGTCAGATCATTCTTTGTTCTTCCTCTGGGTCCCCCACCCTTTAGAAATTACAAAATGCCCTCCAGGGGGTCACTCCCGCCCATTTTAGAGTCGCTTGTCTAGAGGTAGCGAGATTACACTAAAATATGAGGCCATGGTGCTGAAGGGGCTAATAACCGCAAGCCTTGTAAATCAACCACTCATTCCCTAACGACCTAATTACCAAACCAAATTACTCACCCGAAATATGATGCTTCACTGCCTAATATATCAACCTATGCTATCAATTACCTCAGCCCTTCCGCCAGACCACCGCTCCTCCAATTAATCGACCTACTGAAGGGTGTTATTATAAGTCGGGAAGCCGTAAATATCCAGGCAGCCGCTTCGTCGAGTTTGCCCGGTTGTATATATAGCTGACTCCCTCCCATTCTTTAGCATTTTAACGGGACGGTAAGAAATATGGTTAGTGGAAATCGATGTCATTGTTCTTGCCATAACCCAAACTCTCAGGTTCAGAGGCATTCGTGAAAGCGGAAAACAACTGTGCTTTTTTTTTTTCTTTTTACAAGCAGTTGGCCTAAAATCGCCATCTCTCCAGGTAATGCTGAGCTGTAACAAGAGAGTAATACGAGAATATGATGCTGCTCACAGAGAAATGTTATGGGAAAGATGTAGAGTTGCAGTACTGGCTTTTGCTGCCAGAAAGCTGCTCGAAACAAGTTATAAAACTACAAATATCTAGGCCAATTTAAACTCTAGGAACTTGAACAGTCAGTCCATATCGACCTGGACCCTGGTGTAATGCCACTAAAAAAAAAAAAAAAAAAAAAAAAAAAAAAAAGGAGAGAATTTAAGACTAAGGGCCTGAAAAACTTCTTCCTTCCAAACAAAACTCAAACAACAAGACAGTTTCAAGATCGTTCACGTCGAGATGCCAGGGGACATTGTGTTTAAAAGACGGAGGCTATAGACAGTGGGAAAGACAGACTGGGAGCACTTCCAGAGCTGACCAACCGTACACAAGAAAGACTGAGGGTACTAGTTCACTCTTCTCATACAGAGTCGGACAGATAATGGGTAACATCATTTGTCATTTATTTTTGCTATGACCAGATGATTTAGTTTTCTTTTTTTTTTCCTGCTTAGGAGACACCCTCTCCCCAAAAGAGAAGATAACAAAGGCTGTACCAGACACTTTCAGTTCGAAGTCGTCCTAAAGTTATAAAAAATATCCTCTAGATGGCAAGAATACGAGTTAAAAAAAAAAAAATAAATAATCAGATCGAAGATGTGAACCTTTTACTGACTTCTTCTCTACAAACAATTTTCCCTAAGATGAAAACTACTGCCTGAAGGAAACAACACTATACCTTTGTAATAATTTATGCGAATCCAGGGTAAAACGTTCTGTACTATTAACCACCAGACCTGATATATATACTGTACACTTACTTTTACCTCAGATTATTTACTTATTTATACTTAAGAGATATTTATAGGCTACCTCATTTGTTGCAGACCTTACCCAGCTACACTGAGAGGTATACAAGCCGCCCAGTACAAGACATCCAAACATACCTCAGATCTAACAGCATGTCCTCCTGATTTCATCCTGCTCACCCACAAGTGCAGTAAAGGTGAATGTCTGCTGTACCTGGGCCGGCGTCTTTTCCACCGGGATATATATGGACCATTATCAAATTTCGTTAAAAACACCATTGAAGGCTCGCGGATACCCGATATTTACACTCAGGATAATCTATTACGGCCGCTCCGAGGGGGTGTGCGTGTGGGTGTGTGTGTGTGTGTGTGTGTGTGTGTGTGTGTGTGTGTGTGTGTGTGTGTGTGTGTGTGTGTGTGTGTGTGTGTGTGTGTGTGTGTGTGTGTGTGTGTGTGTGTGTGTGTGTGTGTGTGTGTGTGTGACGTATGCACCTGTGTGTATGTACTGTATCTGTGTATAAATGGATGCACGTGAAACTATTGACGATGTATATATCTGATTGTGTGTGTGTGTGTGTGTGTGTGTGTGTGTGTGACGTATGCACTTGTGTGTATGTACTGTATCTGTGTATAAATGGATGCACGTGAAACTATTGACGATGTATATATCTGATTGTGAGTGTGTGTGTGTGTGTGTGTGTGTGTGTGTGTGTGTGTGTGTGTGTGTGTGTGTGTGTGTGTGTGTGTGTGTGTGTGTGTGTGTGTGACGTATGCACCTGTGTGTATGTACTGTATCTGTGTATAAATGGATGCACGTGAAACTATTGACGATGTATATATCTGATTGTGTGTGTGTGTGTGTGTGTGTGTGTGTGTGTGTGTGTGTGTGTGTGTGTGACGTATGCACCTGTGTGTATGTACTGTATCTGTGTATAAATGGATGCACGTGAAACTACTGACGATGTATATATCTGATTGTGAGTGTGGTTGTGTGTGTGTGTGTGTGTGTGTGTGTGTGTGTGTGTGTGTGTGTGTGTGTGTTACATTGTTCGTGTAAGTCTGTGCACCTTGATAAATAGCTGCATGTGTGTTCTCAGTGATTTTATGAATGGATGCGTGACAGTGTAGAGGCATACATGTGTGGTGCAGTGTATGTGTACGTATGTGTGTCTGAGATCAACTGAGTGCGTTAACGTGTGTGCACCTTAAGAAAAAAAAACAAGGTAATATACGACATGGTATTCATATCCCCAATAGGAAGTTACAAGACGCTGAGAAACGTGCGTAAATTTGTCAGTATTCGGGAAGTTTGTCTCGTTACCCGCCATCATTATCGTTATTACCACCAGTACAAGCATCATTATCACTCTTTAATACGATTTTTATATTTCACTTCAGTCATAACTATCATTGTCAGGAATATAAAAATACTGTTATCATTATCGTCAATCATCATCTCATCATTAGGAACATCGTCGTATATAAGTAAAAAACTTTGTGAAACCTATTGTTACTGTTGCTGTCGTTTTAGTTACAACCATGGGGATATTGGGAAGAATACTACGGCGTTCGATTCTGGACAAGAATAATCACTCTAAACGCTACGGTACTCTGGTCCAATTGCTTATGACAATGTATGTGAATACTCAGACACTTCTTTCATGTACACTTAGTCAGCCAGAAATGGTTTAGTCCTCAAAGATAATGATGGAACTTAATCCGGTAAGATAAGCGAACAGTTGGAGCAAGTGCGCAGTAAAGGAAGCACCCTTAATGGAAACCAGACTATGTCAGCTCAACAAGGCCTTATCAAGTTCTCGGTTCAAGCAGCAGTTCATCGAGCTGTATAATAACCTCAATGAGTTTAATTCATCAGGTTACTATATTCCATTAAACTATTCGAGAACGACTCCATCAAACAAACTTCTCTCTTGCAGTTCATTGAATAGCTACAGCCTGTCGGGTTTTGAAGTGCCTGTTGAACTTACCGTTGCCTTATCACCCTGATGCTGTGAATGAGTGTCTGTAATGGGGCTGCATATGATTCCACGGGGCGTCAATATGTGTTGTGATCTCACACGTACTATAGGCCCCGTTGCCTTGACCATTAAGAAGCTGGTCAGCAAGCACAAGAACGGTTTTTTCTGGCACCTCTTTCTCAATCACTTCTGAGCACACTGGTGGACGGTAACGCAGACACCCACAAATAGCACATTCTCGAAGCCAAAGACATTGTGTAGTCCGTATTATCAATATTGCTAACGCCAAGTAGAAGAAAAGATGCCAATTTCTGGATGTCATTTTCTGCAATAGTTGTGGGGGGTTACCTGTGATTAGCCTGCATACCACGGTTTACACTCACTCAGCAAGGAGATAGAAAAACCAAACTCTTTTTACCCTCTTCATGGCTTCATATATTAGAGGGTTGCATTAATTTTTGTCCTGTTATTTTCAGCAGCTAATACGACTAATATCCCATTGCTAGTCTACATAGCGCGCACTTTAACCCACATACTCCTAAGCTGCCACACACAGTTGTCCACACTGCACTCACCCTTCAGGCCGTATACATTCGTGCACACTTGGCCCTTCAGACATTCCGTGAGCTTTCATTACACATATTATACCGTTTTCACCCAAAGTTGGTCCAGATTTTCGTCCTTTTGCAGATTAGTTCACGTAGCCCAGTGGCGGAAAAAGACAGTACAACAGCTGTGTATCCTTTCCATAGTACTTCATTATGACTAGCACCATATTCTTGCGTTCATCTCTGGTTACAACTCAACATTCAAGATGGAGACATTGTATTAAATCAAGTCAGAGGAGAAAGTGGACAGTCTCGTCGCCTGCCGGGAGTTTTAGGAATCTCAATAATTATCAAGCCAGGTACACTCTCACTTAATGTATTCAATACTTTACAAAAGAGGAATTCCGGTTAGAGTCTGTACATGGCTACTGTTTGTTTAACCAGGTAGTCCCCGTTTAATAATTAACATAGTAACACTATAATTACCATCACCCATAAAACACTTAATACAGTCACCACTACCATACCCAACACAATCATTATCATCATCATCAACATCACCCACCAACACTACCACCACCACCACCACCACCACCACATCATCATCATCATCATCTATCCCTACCTCTATCACCATCATCATCACTACCATCCCAACCACCACTATCATCATCAACAACAACAAAGGCCTATAGTCAGCACTGGGTGAGTGGAAATCAACACATCATTTTTCCAAATCTAACGACGACATTATAGCCTTTGATTACATAATTGCTGTTGCCCCCACGTCAACTTATACGTCCCTCTAGTGGTATAATGACCATGAATTATTAAATTTTCATTACCGTTCCCATTGATATTTCGCCACCATTCCTGTCATGAATGATTTATACCAATATTACCTCCACTATTACATCCACTACTACTACTACTACTACTGCTGCTACTACTACTATTGCTTCTTCTTCTACTGTTACCAGAAAACCAAACAACCTCCATACATTTGGAAATTATAATGTGAAGAACACCAATCTTCATAACATAATTCAGCCATTTGAAGCTGTAATGTGAAGCCTAACACTAAACTCCCTAATCCAATCTGTTGGCCCCAGAAACACCGACAACTCTTGTTATCGAGCTTATGCTACTGCTTTTGTTTCTAATTTATATTTAACATTTTCATTCATTCATTGCCAGAAGCCATGTATCCCAAACGGGGTGGCCAAGGGCTTAGAGTTAATTGTTTTACAGGGAGGGGCACTAATCCTCCACCAACCCCACTTGACACGTAGGGAGAATATTTAACATAATGGTGCTAATTAAAACTTCAATCTCTTGGAGTTACTGGTCAGTGCGGCTCTTGATCACAATAGCTTTGTAGTCCGTACCCGCCAGAGACAGACTTGAAGGCCGAGGATCACGTGCACCTCAGGAGGGAGAATGACAGTCGACATCTCACCCAGGGCACAACAGAATTCCGTGATTGATGCCTTTTCTCAGACAGAGTCTCCACCCGTCTCGAGTATAATATTCTCGCCTCTGGACCCATCCCACTCAATGCTGTGAATACAAGGTGAGTGAATCGAATCGAACGTGGTTTACTCGTACTTGTTGGATTCTTTCTTGTCAGTTTCCTTTTTTTTTTTTTTTCTTGTTCATTCTTCTGGTGTGCAGCCTCGACAGACAGCACGCGGAGACATGCTGCCATAGGATAAAATATCCTAATGTTAAAGAAACCCTTCCGACCACGTGTCCAGAAACCTCGAACACTGGCATCCACTCTTCCATAATTTGATGTTTTGCTGTTCCGTGTATAAATTGCTTACTGTTTAGTTGGAGCGCAACTGGCTCTATGGTGATTTTATGGGAAATTCCCAGCAGCATCTTCGCAGTGAGGTCTTTTACTTCGTCGTGCCGAATGTACACAAAACCCTTCCTTTTTGCAAACCGTTGCATGGTTTGCATTAAACATAGTGCCACAGGCATTCTACTGAGGTAGGTTTTCTACTGACCACCCATATCTCAAGGTTATAATGTCAAAAATTTTTGACTGAGGCCGGGTTGACAGCCAATTCCATGCCCCAGCCTTCTGTGCCTCTTCAACTCTTCTTCTCTGGTCTGATGTAAGTTGTTCAATGGTGTGCTGCAGCTGGTCTTTCTATATCCCTTCCTGCGCTGTGCTTATTTTTGTCTTTTATGTCTTTCGGCCATTGCTGATCGATTTCACTCGCCTCAAGCTGGGCCCAAATCTTCGGTGACAAGGATTCGGTGAGCCCAAGTGAACTTGTTATCATAGCCCGCCATGGCCGCTGGATCAATAATACCACAGTCACCCATCCTCGGTGGTAATGCTAGAAGAACCCTCTCTTCTGGTAAGGGGATATGTAGCTACTGTTTCGTACTATTTCATACTGTATGCCTTGCATACACTGCACATATGTAGACGTGGTCGCATATATGTTGTGTATGTAGGATATACAATATTAAATAGTACAAAATGTATTGTTTATTGCATATATGCATAGTGTATGTAGGATATAAGATATATAACAGTGCAACATACTAGTTGCAGATGTTGCCATTGGTCAGTGATGGGAGGAATGAATCCTTGATTGCATCCTCAGGTGGCTGTAGCTGCAGCCATTACTACTGCTACTTCTCCTCCTCCTCCTCCTCCTCCTCCTCCTCCTCCTCCTCCTGCTACTACTACTACAACTACTACTACTATTACTACTACTACTACTACTATTACTACTACTACTACTGCAACTTATAATAATAATAATAATAATACAAATACTACTACTGCTGCTACTACGTGAACCACTTGCCACAGCCATTGCTACCATTACCACCAAGAAGTATTACGTCTACTATCAACATTGCATTCTCCACTCTTCCTTCTCCTCCTCCTCCTCTTCCTCTGCTTCCTTATTCTTGTCTAATTATTCAATCTAGCTGAATGATTAGTTTGGTTAGTAATATTCCTTATACCAGCAGCTACGAAAGGACCAACAGGTCTGTTGCTGTTTGCATTCCTTTGAACTCCTTTGAACTCTTCCTCCCCCTCCTCCTCCTACTACTATTATTATTACTACTATTGTTGCAGAATAAGTAGAGTGAAGAATCGGTGAGTTCTGCATCCAATGGAGAAGCTTAGTGAAGGGAAATGCGATGAAGTTAATGTTCTGTTCTGATCCCATGATTTCCTTTGGTATAACATGCTTCACGATCCGATTTAAGGTCTAATAGGACTATAATAAGCATCCACTCTCTCTCTCTCTCTCAGGTAGTGAACACCTTACCGATTCCCGTCAAACAAAACCACCAGGACACACGACGTTCGCATCCATCATTGAAACCATAGTCGTGAGCTGTACAGAAAACCGTGTAATGGAGAATTTTATACATGCCTCGCCACAGACCTATCTACTGCTCATTCATCTTAACTTTTTCACCACGATGACGCCTTTTCTATTCCTGATACCTCGAGGTGACTTTTCAGCTTAGAAGTGATTTTAGAACTGTACGGGCTTGCTAGAGACACATTACTTTCTTCAATATTATAATCCTTTCTTAGGTTATGGGGAATCGTCTTGAGGCACAAAAAACTGCTCTAGCTCGGAATATCTACCCTAACCTTAATGCAATCGTCTGGAGATAGAAAGAACAGTATGTGGTGCTGGAGAAGGACATCTTTAAGTAGTGGCACCTATTTAACTGGGAGCTCCACTGGCAGGTTATACGAATGTCCCTCAAATCACCCTCCATCCCTCGAAAGGAGGATGGTTGATTACAGCAGCAGGGCAGTTTCCTCTTGCAGTCCACGGGGTTCACGTGTAGATGAGCCTGGGGTCATAATAACGACACCAAGCACTGTATACAATATGCTTGATTGTAGTGAAAAGGCTTATTCTCTGACTCCACCCACCACAATTTGACCTTCCACACCATCTATCAATATTCATTACACCACTATTGCAACCGTCACTCTAAACTCCCGTACTCCCCTTTCTCTCCCTTCCCCTACGCCTTTACCCCTATTTCCCCTTCCCGTCCCCACGTTACCTTTCTAACTTACTCAGAACGTTACAAACACAAGAATTAATATATTTTACCATCATTCTCACTGCCAGTACAAGCTCCCCATATCACCCCACCCTCTTCTCCCCTCTCCTTTCCTCCTGTGCCCCTCTTCTCCCTTTTCCCTTTTCCCTTCCCTCCCGTTCCCTTTTTTCTTACTTCCATTTTTCCTCCTCTTCCCACCTTTGGTTTAATTTTCTAACTTTTTCACCCCTAAAAAAGTCACCAATATCTATTCCCAATATCACTAACACAATCACCACTCAAAACTTATCCTATCGACCCTCTTGTTAGTCTCCTTCCCCCTCCTTTCAATCCTCGTCGCCCTTCCACCGTTAGTCCACTTCCCTCTCACCCTATTCCCCTCCCGTCCCTCTGCTCCCCTTCCCTTACCTCCTTCTCTCCCTCCCCTCCTTCTCTCCCTCCCATCTTCCGCCATCTTCCTGCCACTATCTTTCCCAATCATCTCTTTAATTCACTTTATCCAATTAACTGCTGGCATTCATTCCAACCATTATTTCCACCACCACTCCAGTCTTCCCATACCGACCCCTCTTTCCCTCCGCTTCCCGCCCTCTCTTTTCCCCCTTCTCTCTTCCCTCTTCAGCCTCCTCATTCCCTTAACAATCTCTCAAACCCACTTCATCCACGATAGCTACTCATACTCACTCCGACCACATTAACCACCACTACGAATACTTCAAACTCCCTACAGCTCCTTCTCTCCTCCGCATTCACCATAATTGCCCTTTTGAACATCTTTAAGACTCGACTTCATCCACCGCATCTCACAAAAATCTATATACCCACTTCAACCACGTCAACGATCAGTTTTCATCCCTACCAGTACTTCCACAACTACTCCACAATAGCCCCACCATCCCCCTCCCCTCTTCCCTCTCGTCCTTGTTCCCTCTCCCCACCCCTCCCCATTATCTCTCCAACCCACTTCAGCTAAAACAACTACCAATGTTCACCCCTATTACTACTTACAGCAACACCAGCACTCTTACGAAATTACCCCCTGGCCCTCTCTTCCATCTCCCCTCTAGTACTCTCCCCTCTCCCTCTCTCCCCTCCCCTCCCGCCACTCTTGAAGAAGACGGAGTGACTTGGAGGAGGAGAGGAGGGTGCTTACTGTCCCATGGCGAGGCGGAGAGGAGGAGGAAACGAGTCTGGGAGAGGAGAGAGAAAAAGATGGGTGCGGAGAGAAGGGTGAGAGGAGCTGTGGGAAGAGGGAGAGAAAAGATAGGTGAAGAAGAGAATTTTTCTTTCAGTGTAAGAATTAAAGGAGTCGAAAGATTAGATGGAGAGAAAAAAGGACACGAGAGAGAGAGAGAGAGAGAGAGAGAGAGAGAGAGAGAGAGAGAGAGAGCGAAGAGCTTGAAAACAAGGGGCAACGAGTTAAAATTTAAAAAAAAGTAATACGAACAGCAAAGAGAAGGAGACAGAGGAAGCGACAAGGAGGAAACAGGGCTTCAAGAGGAAAGGGGAAAAAATGGGTGCGCATGAGGTGGGAGGAGGGGCATGAGTAGCAGAAGTAAAAAGGAAGTAGAGGAAGAAGAGTGAGAGAGTAGAAAGACCAAAAGACAGGTAAAGAAGAGAATGGTGAGAGGACGGGTGAAAGGAGGTTGGATAAGAGAGGAATATGAAAGTGAGAGACGCAGAAGGGAAAGTAGAAGAAAAAGGAAAAGTAAAAGAAGAGGAGGAGGAGGAGAAGGGAAGAAGAAGAAGAAGGAGGAGGAGGAGGAGGAGGAGATTAAAAAAAAACGTGTGTGGATGAGAAGTTGTGAGGAAGAATTTAAGAAAAATAGGTAAGAGGTGACAAAGAGGAGGAGGAAAAGGAGGAATAGGAAGAACATCGGGAGGAAGAAGAGGAGAAGGAAGAAGGCAAGGTAGATAAGAAAAAAGGAGAGGAGAGAGACTATAGTAGGTAAGGAGGAAGTGTGTGTGTGTGTGTGTGTGTGTGTGTGTGTGTGTGTGTGTGTGTGTGTGTGTGTGTGTGTGTGTGTGTGTGTGTGTGTGTGTGTGTGTGTGTGTGTGTGTGTGTGTGTGTGTGTGTGTGTGTGTGTTGGTGAAGAAGAAGAATACTGATGTAGAAAGAAGACATTAAGAGGAGAGACAGGAGATAAGGAAATTGAGTAAATGGCAAGAAGAGGAGGAGGAGGAGGAGGAGATGAAGGAGGAGGAGGAGGAAGAGGAGATGGAGGAGGAGGAGGAAGAGGAGATGGAGGAGGAGGAGGAAGAGGAGGAGGAGGAGGAGGTGATGGAAAATGAGAGAAAGAGAAGGGTACTGGAGGAGGATGCGATGGCGTGAAGGAGAGAGAAAAACAAGTCGAGTAAAAAAGCCTTAGTACGAGTGAGATGCGAGGAAGATAGAGTACGGAGAGAGAGAGAGAGAGAGAGAGAGAGAGAGAGAGAGAGAGAGAGAGAGAGAGAGAGAGAGAGAATAAAACGACTTGTGAGAAAGAGGAATATTGAAGTTGAAGCGGGATACTAGGAGAAGCGAAAGGAAATAAAGGAAAGAGATAGAACAGGAATAGGCAGAGGATGCTGATGATGATGAGGAGGAGGAGGAGGTGAGGGAAAATGAGAAAATGAGAAGGGTACTGGAAAGAGAATGCGATGGAGCGAAAGGGAGAGAAAAGTCGAACAAAAAAGTCTTCGTGAGAGTGAGATGTGAGAAAGAGTACGATGAGAGAGAGAGAGAGAGAGAGAGAGAGAGAGAGAGAGAGAGAGAGAGAGGGGGGATTAGAAACATTGATATTGGCGAACACACACACACACACACACACATATATATATATATATATATATATATATATATATATATATATATAGGTATGTATGTACATATAGAATATCTATATACATACAGACAGGCAAAGTTATATGTATACAAAACATATCAAAAGTTAAGGAAAAGAGATAGATAGATAGATAGATAGATAGATAGATAGATAGAGAGAGAGAGAGAGAGAGAGAGAGAGAGAGAGAGAGAGAGGAACGCTGGGTGAACATAATGGTCTGGAAGACATAAAAACAATATCCTTCCTCTCCTTCTCTCCTCACTCACTTCATCTCTCTCTCTCTCTCAAAACATTTTCTCTTTGTCTTTTATACTGTTTATTCTCTCTTTTCCATGTGTGCTTTTCACTTTTAACACTTTCATCTTTCACTCACACCATACTCCCCATTCCTGTCTCTTTTTTCCCCTCCCCTTTTCTCCATTCCATCCTTCAAAGTTTTTCCTGTTTTTCTTTTCTCAGGACTTTTTTTTCAGTGTTTCCTGGTTAACATCTTATTATTTTTTTCTTTCACACTTTTCTACTCACACTCCCTATTTCCTATCTTTCTGCTTTTCTCCATCTCTTCACTTTCTTCAGCATCTTGCATTTTCTCTCCCGTCTCAGTGCTGGAGAGGGACGCCTTCGTGTTGTGGCACCGTCTTAACCAGGCTGCTCCACTGCCTGGCTATACAAACGTCCCTGAGCTTCTTCCTTAGCCAACCCCGGAAAAAATGAGGATGGTGGACTGCAGGAAAAGGGCAACTTGAACGTATAGACCACTGGGTTCATGTTACAGATAAGCCTGAACCAATTAAGACATCAACAATAACATCTTACTCTCTCTCTCTCTCCGTTTCAGTCTTTCCCCTTCACTCACTCTGTATTTCTTTTTCTCTTGCCTCCCCGTCATAATCTGCTTTCTATTTACTGTACAGATTTTCAACTCCTTCATCACTCAAAGAACGCTGTTATTCTTGTATTCTATTTCAGCTAACGTCAGACGATTTTATTCAGCTGAGAGTGAGGTACAGAAGCTTGGGAGAGTAAATATTTGATGTCTTCTTCCTCTCCTCCTCCTCCTCTTCTTCCTTCTCTTCTTCCTCCTCCATTTCCTTCTTCTCTCCTTCCTTCCCATGGTATCTGAAAGGCATATTTCCTAATCTCCTCCTTCCTCCCCTCGTTCCCACAACCTCTTTCCCTTCTTTTCCTTCCACATTCTTGTGTTCACCCTCCCTCTTTTCCATGTCAGCTCCGAAATTCTCTTCAGCTTTCTCACTCTCCTTTCCTCCTCCTCCTCCTCCTTCTCTTGGCACTTGGGAAACAGATAGTTTCTTTCATCTTCCTTCCTTCTTCAACTTCACTCCGTCTCATTCCCCCCTCTACTTAAAGAGAGAGAGAGAGAGAGAGAAAGAGAGAGAGAGCGAGAGCATTTTCCTTCATCTCCTTTTCCCTCTGTTAAGCTCTTCCACTTTCTCCCTTTTCCTCTCCTGCTCCTCCTCCTTTTCCCTCATTTTCTCCCGACTCTTCTCCCCTCATCCAATCTTCCTTTCGTCCCCCTCACTTTACTTTCCTACACACCTCCTCTTCTCTTCTTCCCCTCCTCTCTTTATTCTCCTTCCTACTCACCTCCTTATCTCTTCTTCCTTTTTCCTGTCTTTACTCTCCTTCCTACTCAACGTTCTCTTCTTTTCTCCCCTCCTCTCTTTACCCCCCTTCCCACTCACCTCCTTTTCTTGTCTCCTCCTCCACTCTTTGCTCTCCTTCCCACTCACCTCCTCTCCCCCTCTCTCCCCAGGTCTTGAGCGTCAGACATTAGCGGCGTGGTAAAGGAGGGCCACAAAGAGCTTTTGACACAGCCGGTAATAAGGGCCGCCTCGTAAGTGTCCACCCGCCAACAAATAAACTCACCCCAGTATTGACTCGACCCCCAAGAACTACCAATGCCCATTTTTATTTTTATTTTTTGATTATGAACGATTTCTGAACCTAGCTACCTATTTTCGGTATGCTCCTTCGCTTTTTTTTCTTTTTCCTTATTTTATGGCACTGACCCATCTTTTGACTATTTCCTAGTTTTTCTTTTGTGTTTGTTTTCATGTTAACTGATCTCTAAGCTCCTTTAATAAGTTAATTAGGATCAAATAACTATCTATCTCCCAAAACTACCATTTCTTTTTATTTTCATGTTTCAGGATGGTGAAACTTCAGAACTTGTACTTTCTTCTACTTTTTTTTTTTTATATATACTGACCTATCTAAAGGCTCTGGTTCCATTGTTTTATGTTTTTCGCACTTCTTGTTATACGATATCGATTGACCTTAAAAACTCCTGTTCCTTTAATTCTGTAGTAAGGGCAGCTTCGTAAGTGTATACCCGGGAATATTATTAACTCAACCTCGCACTGACTCACCTCCTGGCTATTGATTACTATTTTTATCCCTTGCCTACCGTATACACTGATTTATTTATTGATTGATTTTTTACATTAATGACGGTTTTTAAGGAAAGCTGTACATCAGTTTTATTATATTATTATTATTATTATTATGTGGATGTGATAGGAAGCGTTATGAGGAACACACTGAGGTGGTTTGGCCATGTGGAGAGGATGGAGGGTGAAAGACTGACAAAGAGAGTGTATGTGAGTGTGGTGGAGGGGGGAAGATGGAGGGGGAGGCCGAGGATGGGATGGAGGGATGGGGTGGAGAGGTATATGAGAGAGGGGTGTGTGAGTTGGGAGCAGGGCAGTGAAATGGCGGGGGACAGGGCGACGTGGAGGCGATTTGTTTGTGGTCACCCCAAACGGGATTGAGGCGTCTGGGAATAGATAGACAGATGATGATGATTATTATTATTATTATTATTTTGGTTCCTTACCTATTGATTTTCTTTGCTTTATTTCCAGTTGTTTTGACAGTACTAAATGAGTCTGAATATCCGAGAACTCTTTTACTTATTATTTTTCCCATCGTTCTTGGCCATGGTCGTAAATGGCGTCATAGTGATCTGAACTGACCTGTTGGAGCCAAAATGAACGTAAGGAACTGGATTGGGTGTCTCATTTAATGCACGATTATTTTTTTCCACAGTATTGACTGAGGTTGATAATGTACCCCAAGATTTCTTTTTAGTTTTATTACGCTTTGTCTGAAATTCACCTCACTTTGTAATGTGTTGACCTTCAGCATACTTTCTGACGTTTTCTCTCTCTATTTTTTATTATCCTAGCCATCGATCACGAGTTCCTGGAATTTTTTTTTTTACTCCATTCCCAGTTCTTGAAGTTGCTGCTTCCGGATTTTTTCTTTTTACCTTTACACATGACTGATTGATGTCAAGATTTTTTTTCACAGATTTTCCTCGTTTCTTTTTTACAAATTACCTTGTAGTAAATGAAAATTTAAGTATTACACTTGAGGTGCACTGTAAGGAAATACATAATATCAATAGATATGCTTACACGCCTATGGTTGCAAGTTTTCTAATGTTCTGAAATGTCCATTAATGTTGCTTGGACAGGTAAAACACTGCCTTGGATATCTCTCTTTCAATACAGGTTCTATTCTCAGTCTGTTCTTCACTTTTTACTAATGAGATGAAGGGGATACACCAGCACAAAGCAATTTTTTGGAAAAAGTGTATAACAATCCGTTATTGTTTCCCAGAGAGACAAATGACTACCTTCAGATCTTATATTTCATCAGGCTTTTCATTCCTAGACCACTACCTTATGTCGGCAAATCAGACAAAGGAGCCACATCGACATATATTAATCTTCTTTTTCTCGGTTTCTTACTGACGATGTTACTACCCAGATAATGCATTTAGTCCGCCTTTTATTCCCAGTGCTTCAATTTGTAGTCGCGAGACCAGACAGAAGTCACACCAAGTATTTTTTTTTTTTTTTTTTTTTTTTCCCGGTGTTCTCTAAGAACTACCATCGTTACTTGTGGACGGGAAGTGCCGTCTGTAAGTTACACTTGAGCAAGTTTTCATTCTCAGCCGCTGATTCAGTGATGCTAGATCAGATGGGTGAGCTACAGAGGACAATCTCTCTCTCTCTCTCTCTCTCTCTCTCTCTCTCTGTATATATATATATATATATATATATATATATATATATATATATTGGTAAAAGTTTCTAAGGTCAATCATTCAATTAGGGAAATAAATGCTACCTAGAAAATTCTGTATTTCAGTAGGCTATATTTTCTTTCCAGTAACAGTCCTTAATGCAGACCTTTAAAAACCAGACAGAATGGGCACACGACACAGTTTTAAAAAATGTTTCTCGTAAGTCTGTCTCTGATGTTTACAGAGAAGAAACAGTATTTCGAAGACATTACATTACTCCGACATTTCATTTCCAGTTCTTCAGTTTGCATCCCCCATATCGAGAAAAGGAACACACCATTCTTTTTATCTCAGAGCCTCAAAAGTCCGTCAGTGTTGCTTTCAAAAGAGGATTGCTACCTTCAAGACGTTTCATTTAATCTAGCTTTTCATTCTCAGTCCCACAATCAGCGTCCCCAAGATCATAAGGACGGTCACACGACACAAAAATCTCATCATTCTTAATCACAGGCTGACCCCGCCACCGGCGTTTCACCCTGGTCAGCGAGTCAGTCTCATGTGACCTCTAATTTTCTCCTTCCTTGACCTCTTCAATGCTGATGTCTCTTCTGAGCTGAGTAAAGTTGTCTGACAGTAGGGAGATTTGATTAAGAACACTGAATAGCAAAATGAAAAAAAAAAAGGTGAAGGAAGACTGCTTCCATTGTTTTTAACAACTCTCTGGAAAATCTACCACGAATTGTATGTAATCATCTGACAGTAGCAAAATGGAAATGCAAAATTGCCATCGTCCCGAAGAGGTTTTAATCACAGGCAGAATCCCTCACTGACGTTTCAGTTCTGGTCAGCCCGAGGCAATCTCACGTGTCCTGCAATTTTCTTCTTTAAGTCTCCCATCGTCATGTTCTACAATTTTCTTCTTTTTCTTAACCTTCAGTACGCTGCGTCTTTTCTCATATTTTGTTCCAGCTAGCCAGACGATCTAAGTATTGAGCTGAGAGTGGCTCATAGGAGTCTGAGAGCGTTATTACCGGCATTATAAACCCTCTCATGCGCGAGGCAGCGGAGTCTGAGAGTGGCAATCACCATACTAACTACAAATAAGCCGCTAGAGGACAACTGCAAGACGTAGTGAAAGGAAGATTAAGTATGGGAAAGAAGTAAAGGAGGTAGAAAAGTAAAATAGCAGGAAGGGGAGGAAGATTAAAAAAAAAAGAAAAAAAAAAGATGAGTAAGTTTAGGAGTCTGGAGAGATTAACTGAAGGGATGTAGAGGGAGGATAGGATAACTGCACTTGGAAGAAAACAGAAGGAACGGGAAGTAACTTCACTAAAAGATAGTACGTAACTGAAGGGATGGGGCGAAACACAATTGGGAAAGGAGGAAGTAGTATAAGAACTTAGAAGTAACGTTAAGAGGTGAAGGGAAGGAATAACGGAAAATCAAGAGGAAGAGAATTATTAACGGTAGAGATGGAAGAGGAAGGAGTGAGGGGAGTAACTTTAAGAGGTGAAGCAGAGGAGCAGAAGGCAGTGAAGGAAAAGAAGTAGAGGAGGAGGAAGAAAGGAAATGCACTGGGTGGAGGAGGAATACGAACGGAATAGCAGGCAGAAGACAAGAGGTGGGGTAACGTCAAGAGGTACAGGTAGGAGAACTGAAAAATAGACTGAGATCGAGGGAAGGGGAGAGAAAGGGATGTTGAGGAAGAAAATAAGACAATTGAGTAACGCTAAGAAGAAGTATACGAAAAGGAGAACTGGGGGAAGAAACAGAAAGGGTTTTCGTCTGATGTCCTACCACATAAAAAAAAAAAAAAAAGAATATAGAGCGAAAGTTAATTACGACATACCCACAAACCACCACACTACGTCCACGGGAATGTTTAAAATGATCATTCTAGATCTCGGTGAATTTTTGTAGAATTAATTTTTGCTGTCTCCAGATCATTCTAGCCACAGCAGGAGAAAACTCCCACAATCAAATACTCTTTATGAACCCTTGAGTACAATGAGGTCATTTTTTTTTTTCCGTGACTTTTCAACTGCCAGACGAATTTATCCGACTCAGAAATTACTTCAAAATGTTTTCTGTGAATCTCCTGGGTACGGTAATGTAGTTTTCCTCTAGTTTTCGACACTACCAGCCGGTTTGATTTAGTACAGGAGAGATCTTTTGTGCTAAATATGTTAAAATTTCATTCTCCTTCCCCCACAAACACACCATCGAAAAGGAAACTAAAAATAAGGCCAATTAAATTAAGAATCCATCTGCCAACCACGCCACCATCACCCCCACGCAGCCCCTAAGACCCTGCTAGATTATTAAGGTCCATCGTCAGGGCTAGATTAGATGTTTCTTGGTTGGCGAGATTAAAAGGAAGTCTGTGTCTGTCGGTCTGTCTCGTTCTGTCTCTCCCTCCCTCTCTTTCTCTGGTCTCGGGGGATTACAGGCTCCAGGATCAAAGCAGCTCGGGGTTCGAATCTCTCTCTCTCTCTCTCCCTGTGTGTGTGTGTGTGTGTGTGTGTGTGTGTGTTTATCTGCCTATCTGTTTATTTATCTATCTGCCTGTCAGTCTATCTATCATTCTGTCTATCTTTCTATCTCTCAGTCTATCTATTTATCTATCTATCCATCCATGTATCCATACATCCAGCCAGTCAACCATCAATCCATTCGCCCATTTATTTATCAATCAATCAATCTCTTTATTTATCTGTCAGTCTATTGTCTGTCTCTCTGCGTATATATATATATATATATATATATATATATATATATATATATATATATATATATATATATATATATATATTTCCTGAGCTGTACAGATAGATTAACACTAGAATATGATCCTAGCCACGAAGAAGTGCTATGGCATAGCTGTAGAGAGATAACATTGTCTTTTTCTGCCAACGAGTTACGCGAAATAAGTTGCAAAAGGATGAAAGTACAGGCCAAGTTACAGTAAAGAGTATAACATCCATATAAGTACAGTATCTAGGAGTATATAGCCACTGAATTTAAAGTTCTCTCTCTCTCTCTCTCTCTCTCTCTCTCTCTCTGTCTCTCTCACACACACACACACACACACACACACACACACACACACACACATAGGTCCAGGTTTCCATGGTGCAGGTTCGGGAAGACTTCAAAAGCCTTGTGTAACCGGACCGTAATACCTGGCTGACCGGGAGCTGAGAGAGAGAGAGAGAGAGGGGGGGGGGGGGCAGGAAGATTCGAATACTGCAGATTAGAAGCTGAACAGCGAAACAACAGAGGTAGCGAGGTTGAAAGTGAGAGAGACATTGGGACAGAGAGACAGAGCTAGAGAGATCAGTTCACAAGTCCCCAAACAGAGCCTCTACACACACACACACACACACACACACACACACACACACACACACACACACACACACACACACACACACACACAGTAAATTCGGCTTGCTCACCAAATTCCTCTCGCCAGTTTCATCTTACCAAATGCATCTCTTTCCTACATTCGTCACTCACCAGTTACATTTCATTGACATACTTAATTTCCACTCACCAATTTTAACCCAATAAGTTCATTTATTTCATTAAGTTTTCTGTCTCTATCCCTTTACTCTCTCTCTCTATCTCTTTACTCTTGTTCACTAAACTCATGTCACTCCAGCAATTCATTTTATTCACTATTCATTTCACTAAGTCATCTGCCTTCTTCTGCACACTAACATACAAAATAAATCTCTAGTTCATCTCACTCACCAAATTCATCTCACTCACCACATCCTCAGCCTCCATCTCCCCATTCCCCTTCATCCTCATCCTCACTCCCTGTCCTAAGGCTTCGGTGAATGGCTAAGCACAAAATCCGGATAAATCTCCCCATGTTGTTTATTTAAAGGCCTTTGCATAAATATCCCATTCTTTTGCATTAGCCAGTAGTAGCGGTGGTGGTGGAGGAAGTATTGGAAGTGGCAGTGTGAGTAGTATTAGTCTTGGTGGTAGTAGTAGTAGTAGTAATAGTAGTAGCTGTAGTAGTAATAGTAGTTGTAGCAGTGGTGGTGGTGGTTGTGGTTGTAGTAGTAGTAACGGTAACGATAGTGGTTGGCGTAGTATTGGTGGTAATAATGGGAGTGGTAGTGGTAGTAATAGTGGTAGTGGTAGCAGTGACTGTGGTAGCACCGGCAATGCTAGTGGCAGTGGCCGTAAACACGGCACACGATACATATACTTTTACCATTCTCTTGCGGTGATAAATTTAGCGATTTACTTTCTACCCTACTTGTATATTATTGTGTTACACACACACACACACACACACACACACACACACACACACACACACACACACACAACCTATCTATCTATCAATCTAACTATCTATCTAACTATATACCAAAATTACTGGTCCCCCATGAGCTAGAGCAATTGGTGTGGCGGTAGGAAGGTAAAAACGACACCCGGAATACTTGCACCCTTCTCTCTTGGTAGTAAGTTAAGTAATTTGTTACCCAGTTTACGCCTTTTTTATGACCTTTTCACACACACTAGCCCACGCAGCGAGGAAACTTAACCTCCTTCCCGCACATCATTTATCTTTTTAACTCTTACCACCTCCAGACGATTGTATTTATTTTATGTTTGACCTGTCATGATGATCTGGGGCGGGGGGTTAATGAAGGATATATTCAATCCCTCCAGGTCAAAAAGTCCCTCCTGAGCTGAATTAAATTGTCCGGGAGTTCCTACGAAAAAAAAAAAAAAAAAAAAAAACAAGAAAGAAATAGACGTTGCCACATTGACAGGGTTAATGATTATTTTGCTTCCAACCCTTTCACTATAATAATAATATTACTACTACTACTACTACTACTACTACTACTACTACTACTAATAATAATAATAATAATAATAATGATAATAATAATAATAATAATAATAATAATAATATGAAGATGAGGATGACGAAGAAGAAGAAACAGCACTGAGGAAGTTAAGAACATAAGAAGAGAGGACTACTGCAGCAGGCCAGTTGGCCCATACTAGGCAGCTCCTACAAGAGTAAAATTTGGCTTAAAATTGCAATCTCTCCATCCTGAATGTTGAGTTACAAAGAAGAACTAAGGAAATGATGTGGAGCCTTTGCACTGTCTGTTCCTGCCAGTGAGCTACGTGAAATAAGTAGCAAAAAGAAAAAAATCTAGCCACGTTAAGATAAGAGACCTAGAGACGTTTACCCTAAGGAAAATAAAGTTGTTTGACGGTACCAAGAAAACTGAAAACACGTCGTCATACAGAATTTGTGATTGCAGGGTTGTATTGTCCTCTTGCCTCGTTGTTTCTTGTTGGAGTTTTTGCTCCGTCGATTATTAGGCCTTTGTTTTTTACCTGTCTCATCAGTCTGACACCGGCCTTTTTTATTTTACTTTGGTTTACTTGTGTTTCATTTCGACGATTTTATTCAGCTTAGGAGACACGTCTCGAACTAGAGGTGTTAGCTATTAACCCGTTCACGCCTGGAGGTGCTTCTCGAAGGTGAATAAAATCGTCTGTTGGAGATTGAGTGCTGCTTTCTTAGTGGCTTTGAAGATCACATAACTCCTTTTCCTTAGGGATTTATTCTGCACATAATACTGTACTTTGATATTCACTTACATGTTACTGAAGTAATCTACATCAAATCAGAGCGATATAAAGAGCATACAGGAGAATATTAACGTGTGATATGGAAGTAAATCGCCAAAGATGAGGTGTTAAGTTGATTTCAACGCTACCTGGTGTACTCGGCTGAATAGATTAGTCTGGCGTTTGGAAGAATACGCAACAAAAGACGCCATTATAGTAGTGGTAGTAGTTACAACCCGAGACTCATCTGAATGTTAACCCGGTGGACTTCAGGCTGAAATTGCCCACCTCTCACAGTCCATCATCCTTCCTTCGGGGGAACAGGAAGGGGACTGGGGAACGTTTGTATAACCGGGCACTTCCACCTCCCGGCTTTATTAGTGCCACCACGTGAAGGCATCCCTCTTCAGCACACCATCGTCGTGAAGGAATAAACTACTATCTTTTTCGTTTCGTCGTTGAATTATCCGGCACTAACCATTACATCTGTCGTTCCCTGGCAGTCGTTGGTAATAAAGCTGAGTCACTTGAATGCACGACGCAGTTATTGCAGATGCGACCAAATACGGGTTTAATCGCTTCAGTGTTTTATTTTATCAGATGACAGGAGGCGACTGCACAAATTAATATTACATCCAATATCCCCAGATGGACTGACAATCCCACTTTCAGCAATTACTTTCCGCGGACGCCACACACACACACACACACACACACACACACACACACACACACACACACACACACACACACACACACACACACACACACACACAAAGGCAAACGAGAATAACGCAGTTAGCTCTCTTGGTCAAAGAAAACAAGGTTATAGAAAAACCATGAAAGCTGTTGTTGCTGTTGTTGATCAGTCCCAGTCTGTCTGGTCGAGCCTACCCATCAACCGCAGGTATGCAACCGGCCCTGCAGAACTGATCCGTCCAGCGAACCAATATTTCCTTGCGAGTGACAGCGCCTCACCACTGCGAGGCCCTGGGAATAGTGTGGAAGTTTGGTTCCTGGATGGACACCGCATTTGGGTCTCTCCATCAAATAAACCGGGGTCATAGCAGACTCTAATTCACCTCGTAATCTGGTTATGCATTTATCATCCAGCGTTGTAAATGGTTTCCTGCGTTACAGAAAACCATCAGGCTTGTCACTGAGGTGGAAAGAACAGTAATAAAAAGTGATAGGAAGGAAAGGGGGAAACAGGAAGACATGAGGGCAGGCACAGGGAAAAAATGAAATAAGAGAAAGAAATGCAGGAAGAAGTTAGCAGCAGTACATCGAATGAGTGGACGGTGGTCGCTACCACCTGCCACCTTGTCATGGGTGTAATGAAAGGTAACAAGGTTAATGAACATAAAAACAAGGTAACAGATAATTAATGGAGGTTAAAGGTAAAAAAAAAAATATGTATATATAGGACGCAAGGAAATGTAGCAGATAATTAATGGAGACACAAAGAAAGAGAAAATGAACGGAAACCAAAAATATAAGAAAATAATACTGTAATGGAAAAGGCAACAAGGGAATGGAGGATGGTCCTCAAACAGTTACAGTTTACTGACTTACTTCTGTGCAAATACTGCCATGATGATTATATTTAACATGCAAGAACATAGGATGCCGAAATTTGTGTGTTTATATGGTTTGACGGTCGAGATCCATAAATCTCGAGAAAACGTCTAAATTGAAAGAAAAAAAAAAATCTGTAGAGGGAGGGGAGAGGGAGAGGGTGCTGGCGGGAGAATTTGTGCCAAGTTTGAAACAAATTGGTGAAGGAATAGATGAATAGCACTGAGCTGAAAAGAAGTTGAAAGAGGGAAAGAAGTAAGAAACTGAGGAAATACAGTAGTTCACCATACTGTGGTGCGGAGATTTATGTCACTGAACCGAAAATGTAGCGGAAAAATAATCGGAAAAAAAAAAAAGATACGAATAATAATGAAAGGAAAACTAGTTGGTAAATAATGAAAGCAAAGCTACTGCAGAAACAATCAAAACGGTATTAAAAACGAAGCAAAATAGAAATATGAAAAAAATGAAACAAATAAACGGCAGCAGAAGCATTACGCAGTCAGCTCTCGGTCCAGGTAAAAAAAAAAAAAAAAAAAAAAAAAAAGCAGGAATTACACAGCGAGCCCTCTCCATCAGCCGAAGCAAAAAGATTATATATATATATATATATATATATATATATATATATATATATATATATTAGTGTGTGTGTGTGTGTGTGTGATGTGGCGGCCAAGAAAGAGACGCACAGCACAAAGCAACTAGAGGGGCACTCAGTGGAGCGCATCTCTCCGACAAGGGCAACGTAATTTCCAAACCCCTCTTCATCATGGGTTAGAGTTTCCCATTACTGATTAGGGTTTCGCAAAAAGTGTTTTCCGGATCCAGAATCTGTAATAAGATCCGGATCGGTCCCAAAAGTTAATCGATTGTTTCCTGGGACATGGGCTATCTACCCACCAAAATTGGTCCAAATCTCACTTTTAGTTTTTGAGTAGTCCTGCTAACAGACAAATAACCAACCAAATAAATAAACCGGGGTGAAAACATACCCTCCTTGTCGGAGAGACCGATCCCTCACGGTCGAAGTAAATATTTACAGTGGAATAATGTATTAAACCCTCTCCATCGAAGCAGGGAAAAAAATGTGGATGAGGGAATCAGAAAAATAACCCAGTAAGCCCTCTTGGTCGGTTGAAGGAAAATCAAACCGAGTTGCACTGAAAATCCAACAATAAAATGAAAAGGCCGGAAGGGTAAAATATTGAGAGTAAAAGAGAATAAACTATCATTAGAGTGATGAACGTGTGTGTGTGTGTGTGTGTGTGTGTGTGTGTGTGTGTGTGTGTGTGTGTGTGTGTGTGTGTGTGTGTGTGTGTGTGTGTGTGTGTGTGTGTGTGTGTGTGTGTTTGTGTGTGTAGGAAGGACGTCTGCAACAAGCTTGATCCCCCAGGCTTTGTCAATTGCGCTTACTTTTGTGTTTGCAGAGTTTTAGCGCAATTGAATGATCGTTTTGCAATCATGATAATGCGATGACGTTTACTGAGGATTACTTGACAAATGCCATGCGATTGAATTTTCCCTTTTTGTGCTCTTTTTCCCCCGTGTTCGAGTGTCGATGTACAATGATGGCTGGCTGTATGGATGGATTGATATAAGTGATGCTGGGATCTGTTGTGTGCTGTGCTGTGCTGTGCTGTGTGTTCTATGCTTCCTGTGTGTGTTGTGCAGTGTGTGTTGTGCTGTGTATATTGTTGGGCTTTGTGTTTTGTGTGCGTGGTGTGCGTGTGGTGTTTGCTGTGATGTCCTGGTCTTTAGTTGATTTACAAATTCACGATCAGAGCTTTCTGTCGTAGCTAAGATGTATACATGATGAAAGGACTTGGAAAGAAGCGTGCAGAGTCTTCTCGTGTGTTTCCTTCTTCCTGCGAAACAGTATTATTTATGAGAAATTAATCGAGAGCTATTTCATCATTATCAGTACTTGTCGTTGATCTACAAGCATACTACCTGTCTTTCATCTATACCTTTTTTGCCTTACCAGAAACGTAGGGCTCCGGGGCTAGGCTACTCAGTCCGAACATTTAAAGCATGGTTGACTAGCCTCAGTCACCCCTAAGTGGCATTTTGGGAGTACAGTATTAAACCCCAGTCACACCTCTCATAAATCCTTTCAGGCCCAATCAGGTGGGAGCGTTATTTTTGCTGGGAGGAAAAAAATAAGGGGGAGGGGGAGAAAAGGAAAGAAAAGGCTTGAATATTCTTCTCATGTTTGATTCTTCCTATAAATGCAAGTATCAGTTAGGAGGAAAAGTAAAAGAGCCTGCATCTATTCCCGTGGCTCCCGTGAAAACTAATATTACTGATAAGACAAGGATATGAGTGTGTAAAAGCTTCCCATGTCTCTTGTTTTTTTCTTCAAAAATAAGTATCAGTTACGAGTGAAACATTATCGCAAGTTGCTCTGTAAATCTCAACCGTGTGCTGTTGCTGGTATGAGAGAGAATATTCATCTTACATGATACTCTCAAAATACAATAATGATTAGCTATTCCTGTATTACATCATCATCATCATCATCATCTACTTCCCACTTACAGACGAGGTGAAGTTTGATCCAGAGGCAAGGAGAGAGAAGGTACAAAAGCTGGGGAGTTTTCAACAGCGTGCCCTTCGAAATGGGGAGATGGGCTACACAGTCAACAACACCTCAATCAAGCCCAAGGATTCCTGGCTCCATCTCACGGGTCAAACTTTACCACCATCCAAAAATCCTTCACTTTGTTGTTGATGGAGTGATTAGGCAGTATTAGTATTGTTTATATTTCCATGCACACAGTTGTGGTCAGTCATTCTTTTCACACTTTCTCAAATTCGTGTCAGAGGCTCACGAGATCTTGCAAAACTATTGTAAAAGCGTCAACAAACGATTCTATATTACTCTTTTCGGAGTGCAAGGGGTTCGAGGCTAGGCTACGGTGTCATCATGGACCCGACAATATTTAAAAAAAAAGGGGGTGGGGATCATCTTGTGACCCTCTATTGAACAAAAGTGGGTGCATCATGTGACACTATTCCAGAAAAAAAAAAAAGTGCATCATATGTGAGACCCACTGTGGAAAAAGAAAAAACGAGGTGCATCATTTGACCCCCTACGGAAAAAATAAATAAATAAATGCGTCCTACTTCCATTCGAGTGTCAGAGTTGATGAGAGTGATGTTCTGTGCACATGATGAAGAGAATCTGGGCAGGTGGTGAGGCTGTGGCAGCACATGAAAGGCCACGTACACGACAACACCCGCTTTAATGTCTGCCTGTCTCTGGAACTGACCCTTGACCCACCTAAATGACAGACAACTTGCTCCACCACTCGGACAACTCGCTTCATCACTCAGTGTAATTCACCACTCACTCACTCACTCACTCAGACAACGCACTTGTTACTCACTCAGACACTGCACTTCAACAGTCTTGGATTTAAACAACGTACTTCACCACTCAGACAACGAAATTTGCCACTCAGACAAAGGACCTCATCAATCAAGCAAAGCACGTCACTGCTTGAACTAGGCACTTCATCACTCACACAAGTCACGTCACCTATTAGGCAACTCACTTCACTACTCACACAACGCACGTCGCCACTCACACAACGCACATCACCACTCACACAACGCACTTCTCCACTCACTCAGCGCACTTCACCACTCACTCAGCGCACTTTACCACTCAGACACCAAAGGCTCCCACTAAAAAAAAAAAAACTCTTCACTACGATGCCCTTCTTATGTTCTCTTTACAGCCTGACGATTGTAGTTGACTTGGATGAGATCTTTTTTGACCTGTAACTTTAACAACAAATTTCGTTTCAGTAAGGTTCCCTGAGCTAAATAAATCGTCTGATAGCCAGAATAAAACATAAAAACATTTATCTTACTGAGGAGGTTAATAGAATCGTTAATAAGAGAAAACAAGAGTTAACATGAGTGAATTTATCAAACTCAGGCATTTATATCCGATTCTAAGCGGAGAAATAATTGAACTCATGAGCAGACTGATAAAAAGTAACACTTTGCCTGTACTAGAAATAAATAAATAAATGAATAAATAAATGGCTCACGTTCTCTAAAATGATGAATGCAGTAAGATAACTCGATGAACAAGTGAGTGGGTAAATTTGTGGACTTGTGGAAGCTAAATAAATGGATGCATAAAAGTACGCTCGGATAGGAAAAGTGCTCTTAATAAAAAAGCTAGTGAATTAGCCTCTTCATCAGTACAATCTCTTTATGTAATTTCTTCTCGCTACAACCAGATGATTTTTTTTTTCAGCTTCAAGTAGATCTCCTGTAGCAGTAAAGGGGTTAATGGCCTCATGGAATGGGTAAATCAGTCAATCATTAAAAGGGGTTATTTACTTCTGACGCCTTCAATTCACGAATGCCTACATAAATCGAATAAGATAATCTACA
>NC_137023.1:46193013-46270513 GCF_032717465.1 Coenobita brevimanus | reverse complement strand
AGTGAGAGAGGTGAGAAGAGTGACTGGTAAGAGAATTAAAGGAAGAAGAGCAAAAGAGAGGAGATGGTAGAGAAGAATTAATGAGAAGTAGTTTGAAAGGAAAGTGAGAGGGAAGTGAAAAGTGTTAGATGGAGGTGAGAATTATGAGAGGGAAGTGAGAGGTGAGACAGAGAAATGTGAAAAAATAAGAGGTGTGAGAGTAAAATGCAAAAACTGAAAGGAAGTGAGAGGTGTGTGTGGGAAATGAGAGATGTTCCATATACAGATGAGTGGTGTGAGAGGAAAATGAAAGGTGTGACAGAAAAGTGAGAGGTGTGAGAGAGAATTGAGAGGTGTGAGAGGGAAGTGAGAGGTGAAAGGAAAATAATTAATGAAAGAAGTGACAGTAAAGAGAGAGAGGTGAGAGGAAAATGAGAGGTGGGAGAGGGAAGTGTGAATCTTGAGAAGAGAGCAAAAATGTGCGACAGAAAAAGGTACCGAAAGGAAGGTGCGAACGAACTGCTGTGATAGACATGAGTGGGAAAGGGTGTTCTGTGAGAGGCGCGGATAAGAGGGAATTGGGTCGAGAGAGAGAGAGAGAGAGAGAGAGAGAGAGAGAGAGAGAGAGAGAGAGAGACAGACAGACAGACAGAGACAGACAGACAGACAGATAGACAACGCAATCTTCTTGGTCTCTACGAGGTGATGTAACTAAGTCCTAGTCAATACACTGATGTTAATAAAATAAAAGAGAGAGAGAGAGAGAGAGAGAGAGAGAGAGAGAGAGAGAGAGGGAGAGGAACCTGAGCACTCACAAAGGCTCTGACTGATGCCCAGCCTGTCACCTGAATTAGATGTATCAGCTCGGGAGGAGACGAGGAGGAAGAGAGGCAGAATAGCATGATGGAGAAGGAGGAAGAGGAGATGGAAGAGGAGGGAGAGGAGGAAGAGTGAAGGAAGGAGGAGGAGGAAGGAAAGAAGGACGAGGAGGAAAAGAGAAGGACGAGGAGGAAGAGGGGAAAGTAGGAAGGGTGGAAAGAAGGATGAGAGAAAGGAGAGAAGAAGGAGGAGGTAGAGGGAGATGAGAGGACGAGGAGGAAGAAATAAAGAGGAAGAGAAAGACGACATAGGGAAGTAGCGGTGGGAAAGTGCGGATGAGGAAGTAGATGAAGGAGGATGAGAAGAAGGAGATGAAGGGAAAAGGGAAAGAAAAACGGTGAGCAGGAAGACAGAGGTGTGGGAGAGGGAAGGAAGTCCGAAGAAGAAGGAAAAGAGATTGAAGGAGGAGGAGGAGGAAGAGAGGAAGAAGGAGGAGGGAGAGGAGGAGTAGGCAATGGAGGAGAGGTAGAAAGAGAGGATGGATGGGAGAAAGATCCTACGTGGAATGGAGAGGTGTTGAAGAGTCACAGAGATTGACGACGATGATGATGACGACGACGGACTGTAAGGAAACAGTAAGAGCATCAGACGAGAAAAGGAAAGGGAGCAGAGAACAGAAGACAAAATTATTAGGTACACCTGACCTGTATGAGAGCTACTTCTCCTGTAAGAAAATCCCTCACTGTGTCTGATAGCATGGAGCCTTAAGTGAGGCAAGTTTTAGCTCTCTAACGGTGGTGACGTCTTTCTAGTTTTAAGCAAATTTGTGTTCGCCTAAGTATGATAACTAAGTATGCCTCTATGTGTGTGTGTGTGTGTGTGTGTGTGTGTGTGTGTGTGTGTGTGTGTGTGTGTGTGTGTGTGTGTGTGTGTGTGTGTGTGTGTGTGTGTGTGTGTGTGTGTGTAGCATTAACAAATCACACATGGCTAAGCAGAAAAACCTGGATCATTTTCAGCAGACCAGGAAGCCCAAGCAGAATTATGAAGGGTTATAGGAGCCAGGAACAAAGCCAAACGCTATATATACACCATATTCACGTAGATGGAAGAGACCGATAGTGCCTTTCGTATCTCAAAAGAAAAGACGGCAGAAGAAAAATGGGAGGCAATCAAAGTGACGAGATTAAAGAGGAGAGGAAGGAGGGCGGAGGAAAATAAATGCAGTCCATAGAGCAAGATAAATAACGTGAGGGGATAGCAGGAGAGAAACGAGAGGAAGGAGGAAGAAAAATGGCAGAGGGAGGGAGGGAGGGAGTGAGGGAGAGAGATTCTGCAGTGTGCTGTGAATGAAGACAGGGAGGAGGAAATTTGGAGAGGGTCTGGTAAAGAGAGAGAAGAGGTAAAAGAGAGAAGGTAAAAATAGGGAGTAATAGGAAGCCATGTAAAGAGAAAAGAGGGGGTAAGAGGAGAGGGATAGGCAAAAAAAAAAAAAGAGGATAAAGGAAGTGAAGGGAAAGAGAGAAGGTAAAGAGAAGGAAGATGATGAGAAAGAGGAAGGGTGAAACGAGGAAGAGTAAGGAGAGGAAAAACAAGTAACAGCAGGAGAAGGAGGAGGAGGAGGAGGGGGAAGAGGAGGAGGAAGGGGAGGAAGGAAGGAATAAAGGTAAACAGAGGGAGAGAGACGATGAAAACAGTGGTAGGACAAATGGCACCAGGCACACAATGAAAGAATGAAGGAGAGACAACAGACGATGGCAGGAGGGAAATATGGAAGAGAAAACATACAAGAGAGAAGAAAGGAAGTGAGAGAAAGAAGTAGGAGATGCTGCTGAGGAAGGAAGGTGAGAGAGACAAAAATAGGAGGAAAAAGCGGAAACAGGAGTAGGGGGAGAAAAAGAAGAAGGAAGAGTAAGTAGCTGATAATGAGAAGGGGAGACAGAGGAATGATTTTATGATATGAGAGAGAGAGAGAGAGAGAGAGAGAGAGTCGAACTGAATTTTGAAAAATAATTGAGAGAGTCGAATTGAATTTAGAAAAATAATTATGGCCAATTCAAAGGGAAGCTGAACACCAAGCATACAAATTTTCTTGTATTTTACCTATATCAGTCTACGAGATGCACTGCAGGACTGGACCTTCTTCTAGTCGCAGAGAGAGTGATAACTAGATGTGATCTCCAGCTCATATTGGAAAAGTACGAATTGGTAGAACCGTACATGTAAGATTTGAGTGTTGTTCTGGCAATGTTTTTGTGTGAATCAGGGATCCATACTTCTATCAGCTTAGAAGACTCTTAATGATCACTTCCTTAATAGTTTATTCCGGTATATGACACATTTATTCTTTCTTGTAATATACACATGGAAAAGCTATATCGGTATTGAAACGATAAAGGCAACGCGTAGAATAATATCACATAATAAACAAAATAAATCGCAAATGAAAGCATGTTAGGAAACCTAAACTGACGTTCGTTGTTTAATATTCTTTTTAAACTACATATATATTCCCTCCGAAAGCACTGCCAAGAAACGTAAGAAAGACTCAGGGATGATGATGTATTCTTAATTTCACTCTGCTGCCTACGTTATTGATTTTCATGTCATTCTCTTTGACACTTTCTTATCAATGCTATTTTCACTTCTCATCCAGCCCTTTCCCCTCTTATCAGTCTGCCAGTCACTCCTCTTTCGTCCATCATATTTTTTCTACTTTACGCGCGCACACACACACACACACACACACACACACACACACACACACACACACACACACACACACACACACACACACACACACACACACACACACACACACACACACACACACACACATCTACACTTTGCTGTCCATCTTCTCGTGTTGGCCTGTTATTTTCCTTTCCTACTGTCCTTCCATAATCCTTTCCATGTCTCTCCCCTTCCATATAATCTCTCGACGGGGAAATGGTGCACAGACGAGGTAGTTCTGTTTATTTTCTGTGTATTTACCTATTTTCTCCGCACCATAATAAAAAGAAAGAAAGAGTGTGAAAAAGTATGGCCCATTTAATGAATAACTTGTTCCTTTATCCCAATGTCTTGTTAAAGTTTTGTCTCTTATATGTTATTTGTCTTTCCATATATTATCAGTTCCTCCTCCATCTGCTCACATCACACCCTCCGTCTTCTCTACATACCTTCTTATCTGCTCAACTTTCAGTATATACATTTTTTCATTTTCAGATTCCTTCTCATTATTTCAGATTTCATTTTCTTCCATCCAACATAATACTGTTACATATCAAGCACTCCAAATATCATCGTCCCTTACTCAGTTCTTCGTTATCATACCTCAGCCTCTTCCATATTTCTCTCCTTATCTTCCCCTCCTTTTCTTCTTTACTACCCAACATATTTGTGTCTACAGTTTTTTTCCTCATCCTTGTGTCTAACCTCTTCTCTCCTTTTTATATTTCCCTTTTAACTTCCTTCCTGTCTCCCAGTTTCTCTCTCTCTCTCTCTCTCTCTCTCTTTCTTCCTGCATTCCACCCTGCATTCCTGCATCCTTCAACAGTTTAGATCCTCCCTCACCAGTTATTTTATTCTCCCCAGACAATTTTTCCTGGTTCTGCTGCAGTTCTAACACAACGGCTCCTGTGCCTCACACTCTCAGCTTAATATAAATCGCCTAATGCTAAGCTGAATGGAATACTAGTGTTCTCTTGACAGTGGGAGGGGTTATGGCGACGGCATTAACTCTCAGGCTCCTATGACTCACTCTAAGCAGAATAATATCGTCTACCATCAGCTGGAATGAAAAGGAGAGGACGCGATGAAGAAAGGGTTTAGTTACCTACAACAACTCTTAGTCCTTTTTAAATTCCTATTTCGCCATCCATCCATATCCCTCTTGCATTTTTTTGTTTTCAGTTCTTTTAAGGTCTTTTTCTCCAGTACTTCCGTTGCTCTCGTTTTTATCCTTTTTCCCAGCAGTAGCGTCTATTCCCAACCGTTTCCTTACTTTGATTATCATTGTTTTTATTATTTCTTTAGTTTTTCTTAGGATATCGCGTCCTTTCTTAGTTCCACCTACCTTCATATAGTTTTTTATGCATAGTACGATGATGTGTGTCTTATTACACTCGCATGCTGAGCGATTGCCAGTGTCATCTTTTGAGAGTCGTGTGTGTGTGTGTGTGTGTGTGTGTGTGTGTGTGTGTGTGTGTGTGTGTGTGTGTGTGTGTGTGTGTGTGTGTGTGTGTGTGTGTGTGTGTGTGTGTGTGTATTTTAACAATATGCCTGTTTTTACCCGATCTTAGCCAAGCCTGATGGAAGGAATGAACACTAGTTAATAAGTATAGCTATTGTTTTGAGATCAATAGGTTAAAGGTTAAATTCGCAGAGCTAGACCAACTTAAATAGTTTTTATCGGAGTATCTCTTACAATTAGCATCATCATTATCACCACCGCCACCATCATCATCATCATTAATTTCAATTTTCCTACTTTTTTTTTTTCATCCTCTTCCCGTTTCTCTTTTCTCCTTACAATTTCAACTGCCATCATCATCATCATCACCATCGTCGTCGTCGTTGTCGAAATCGCCACCACCACTCATCCACATTTCCAGGTAGTTCTTTTTTCCACTTCTTCCTCTCCACTCAACCCATTGTTCTCCCCCATTTTCCCCTCATCTCATCTCCACTCCCCCCTCATCCCCATCTACACCCTCCCCCTCCTCGATATTACGGGAAATTTGAGCAACACGACCTACTGACTCGGCAATATTGAAAGATCTAAGACGTGTAATATTCGGGGTATTTGGGATGCCTTAAATATTTGACGGCGGGATATTGGCAAGCTGGGGGAGAGAAGGAGGTAGGGGGGGGGAAGAAGGGGAAGGGAGGGGAGGATGTGGGGGAGAAGGAAGAGAGGGAAAAAGAAGGGAAGGGGGGAGGAAGGAGGTAGGTGGAAGGGAAATGAGGAGAGGTAAAAAGAAAAAAAGGACTGCAAAAGAGAGCACGCAGCAGCAGACCTGTTGGTCCATTCGTGGATGTTTGGTACAGTGGAAGATTATAACTAACGAAACTGTTCTATCAAATAAGATAAGGATAAGAAAGCAGGAAGGCTCGTAAGGGTGGAGAGTGGGAGAGGAGGAGAAAGAAGGAGGAAGGGAAATGTCGGAAAGAGGACAAGGGAGGAAGGGAAGAAGAAAGAAGAGAAAAGGGAGGATGGCGATGAGATAAGGCGAAGAGGGGTAGGGTGGGATGGGAAGGAGGGTGAGAGATGAAAGAGGGGTAGGACGAGCAAGAGAAAGACGGGGGATGATAGGGAGGGAAACGAAAAGGGGAAGACGAAGGCAGACGGTTGGAGGATGGGGAGGGGAAAGGGTAATCGGGAAGGAAGGTACAGTTATTTAAGAGAGGGGAGACAATACCCAGCTAGGGATGTGAGGGGAAGATGTGGGGGAAATTAATGCAGTGGGATTGAGTGGCACAATCATGTAGGGGGAAGGGAATTGTAGAACTGAAGGGAGATGGGATGGGAAGGCGAGTATGGTGGAGGTAAAGGAAGTAATTTAAGGGAGGAGAGAAGCGAAAGGACTGAGGAACTGAGAGAGAGAGAGAGAGAGAGAGAGAGAGAGAGAGAGAGAGAGAGAGAGAGAGACCAAGGGAGGTACATTTATCCAAGAGAGAAAGGGACTACAAAGCCAAAGGGAAAGAGAAGGGGAGAGTAAACGGAAGAGGAAATGCGTTAAATAAGAGAGGGGATAAAATAATAACCAGAAGGACTACAGCACCGAGGAAACTACAGCACTAAGGGAACTACAGCACCGAGGGAACTACAGCACTGAGGGAACTACAGCACTAAGGGAACTACAGCACTAAGGGAACTACAGCACTGAGGGAACTACAGCACCGAGGGAACTACAGCACTAAGGGAACTACAGCACTAAGGGAACTACAGCACTAAGGGAACTACAGCACTAAGGGAACTACAGCACTAAGGGAACTACAGCACCGAGGAAACTACAGCACTAAGGGAACTACAGCACTAAGGGAACTACAGCACCGAGGGAACTACAGCACCGAGGGAACTACAGCACTAAGGGAACTACAGCACTAAGGGACCTACAGCACCGAGGGAACTACAGCACCGAGGGAACTACAGCACCGAGGGAACTACAGCACCGAGGGAACTACAGCACCGAGGGAACAACAGTACTGATGGGACTACGGCACCAATGGAACTACAGCACCGATGGGACTACAGCTCCAAGGGAACTACAGCAACGAGGGGACTACTGAAGGGACTGAAACAAGGAGGGAACTACAGAACCAAGGGGATTACTTAGCGGACTACAGATCAAGAGGACTACTGGAACTCTATTTTGTGCTATTTTATATCTTATATTTACACTCCATATACATACACTCCATACATATGCATACTCTCCGTATACATACATACACTCCATAGATACAGTATAATGCAGTACATGATACCAGTTACACTACAGCATCCACGGAACTACAGAACCGAGGGGACTAAAGCACAGGAGGGACTAAAGAATCGAGGGAAACTATAGCAGGCCCTTTTATTTTTTATGTAAATGAGGCAGAGGCTGGGCGAGGCTGTGCTGTGTCGACGATCCAGTTCTAATATATATTTACGGGGCGCGTGCGGTGGGGGGGAAGGGGGTGAGAGAAGAGGAGAAGGGAGAAGAAGACAGTGAGGAGAAGGGGAAAGAGATAAAGGGGCAGAACAGGAAGGAGAAGAGAGTGTTGAATGGAAAAAGAGAATGGGGAGAGTTAAGGTTATGATGGTGAGGGAAAAGTGATGAGGAGGAAGGGGAAAGATGGAAAGGATGATGATGAGGGGGAAATGGGTGAGGAGGTAGAGGAACAAGAGGGGGTAAAGAGGTGATTGTAAGAGGAATATAAGGATGAAAGAACGAGGAGGCAAGGAAAAGGGAAGAGTAGGAGGTGAGAAGCGATGATGGGGAAGTGGAATAGAAGGGATAGGAAAGGATAGGTTGGCGAGGGACTAAATGTTGAATGTGAAGGGGCAACTGGAATAGGAGAAGAAGATTAAGAGAGAGAGGTGGAGGAGGAAGGAGAATGAGCGGATGGGGGAAGAAACAGAAGGAGACAGGAGGAAGAAGAGTTAGTGATCTATGAATATGTGATAGAGTACAGGTTACGTACTGAGGCGTCTGTGTCTGGGGTGTAAGTTCGTGTTATGTGTGGGCTGTGCTGGAATGTACGTGCTTCAAGTGAATGTATTTGGAGGTATGTGTTGTTTGGAGGTGTAAGTGTGAATACTATGATGTGATGTGTGTTTATGGGTGCTTGTGCAAGATGTGTTGGGGTATGTGTTAAGATGTAGGTGATGTGATCGGGTGTATGTGGCTGGGTATGAATATGGGAGGGGTGTATGTGTAGGCTGTGTGCTGTAGGTTGTGTTTATGCGTTATGTGTAGGGGTGCTTATGTTGGGAAGTAGGTTATGTGTGAGGAGGGATGTATGTGTAAGGAAGTGGATGTATAAGGAGTTGTTGTATACGTGAAACGTGTTTGTGTGTGTGTGTGTGTGTTCGTGTGTGTGTGTGTGGGGTGTATGTGTGTATGTGTGTATGTGTGTGTGTGTGTGTGTGTGTGTGTGTGTGTGTGTGTGTGTGTGTGTGTGTGTGAGAGAGCGAGAGAGAGTGACAGAGAGAGATAGAGACAGACAGACAGACAGACAGACAGACAGAAGGGATGACACTCTTTAATCGTCTTCGTGGAAAAAAAACTGTTTACGTATCGCATTTTATATCTTCTTCTATATGTCACATTATATATTAACTTGGTACACTGCAACCCCCTGAGCGAAAATGATTTAAAGGTTCCAGGTACTG
The DNA here is from genome assembly GCF_032717465.1 of Coenobita brevimanus. Lineage (NCBI taxonomy): Eukaryota > Metazoa > Arthropoda > Malacostraca > Decapoda > Coenobitidae > Coenobita > Coenobita brevimanus. The sequence goes on along the minus strand of NC_137023.1, from coordinate 46,261,833 downwards.
ACAATGCGATACTGCAAGAACATACTATCTGATTATCTGATGAGGTTGAGTGGCATCGAATAATGATTAATTTTATCTTTTTCGACAAAGTTATTCACTATTTCTCCATCTCTTACAGCTTTGATGGACTTCAGTTGTTGATATTATGTTCCAAAAATTGAGTAAACCGTTCTATGTTTGATTGCTAGTTTATTTTATCGTACATTCGGGGAAAATAGCTAACGAAGGGAAAGGGTTTGTAGCGGTTTCATCTGTAAGGTGTTCACGTTCATAATTATGTATGTGATTGGTGAGTGCCAGAACAGAGATATGTGTTAACTTCTCAGAGGAGGTGTGTGTGTGTGTGTGTGTGTGTGTGTGTGTGTGTGTGTGTGTGTGTGTGTGTGTGTGTGTGTGTGTGTGTGTGTGTGTGTGTGTGTGTGTGTGTGATTGTTTAGTGTGTGCCTTCGAGTATGTGTGTGTGTGCCTACTTAAATGCATACCTGAGTGCTATGTATACCATCTAAGCAAGTTTGTATGTACCATTTTTAGTTCAACATGCAAGTTTTGTGTGTGTGTGTGTTTGTGTCTGTGTGCGTGTGTGTGTGTCCACCGATATGCATACCACTAGTGTGTGTCATGTAAGGGGTACCTCGAAACCATTACCTCTCCTCCTTGCCACGCCTGGGGACGAAATGGTAAGACTGAGTTACTGGCCTTATTCCGTATTTATTGCTACTTCTTTCCTGGTACACCCACGGCTTCTCGACACCCAGCACAGTCTCCAGAAAAAGCATATTTATTGGCCGTGTCAGCGAGGCCACAGTCCGTCTCAGATGTGGCCTAATGGTTGTGTGGTTGCTGGAAATATGTCAGGACGAAAAATTGTACAGCCGGATATCATGAAAGATATAGGAGTGGATCTGAAGGTTGACATAAAGGGCTGTTTTGTCTAGGGAAATATGTATGAAAAATGTATTTCTCCATATAATGAGATGTATAAGAGTGGGTTTCAACGTAACTATAATGTATTCAGCATATATAAATTTTACCGTATTATAACTACAAGAAGTACAGTAGAGAAAACTAGGTCTTCTTCACCAAGAAATATTGACCCTGATCTTTTCGGAACTCTATGATCTATAAACCTAATTAAACACTACAGCATGAATAATTTTCAATATGATTAATGGTCTTACGATCCATAAAGCAACTTATGGTCTACAGGGTAAGTTAATCACTATCCCATGAATAAATTAAGATATAAATAATGGTAAAATCTTTCAAGTTTGGCTCATACAGGTACATTAGTTCGAAAAGGAAAGTAACAGCAACTAAGACGAGAACTACAAGAGTTCATCTCTTAGCAGGTTTAGTAATATATTCAGAACATATAATTTCTGATGTATTACGAGCATAGAACAGAAAGAAATATGGTGCTGCATCAGAAAGTAACGTGGAAAATTAAGCTGCCTTACCTCTGAAGTACCAGTGGCTTACATAGTACTAAATAATACTCTATCACATGAATAATTCTTAACGTCAATTATAATAGTCAACCCTTTGTACTCTGGTGTAACAAATGGAACCATCCTTTGAAGTTCAGTAGTGTGAATGTGTGTGATGATGTGCGTCGTAATGGTGTGAGTTTTCAAGATAAAAGTGCGTAGTATTGATGTTAGTGAGTGTACGTGTGTGGTGAGCGTGAGTGCGTGATGAGTGTGAGTGTGCGTTGAGAGTAAGTGCGTGATGATGAGTGCGTGATGTTGTTTTTTTATATGTGTAAGGTTCATAGTATGGGAGAGTGGCGCTGGTACGAGTGTATGGTGTTGGTGTTGTGTGTGGTGTGAGTTTATGGTGCTTGTGTCAGTGTATGGTGTTGGTCGTGATGCGTAGTGTAAGTGGTGTGCGTTGTTTGTGCTGTGAGTGTTTTGTGTACTTCGCGTAAGAGTGTGTTGTTGTGATGTGAAGGTGTGGTGCTGAGTGCGTGATGCTGGGAATATATGTAAATAGTGCTGATGTTAATGTTGGTGTTAATGATGCTAGTGTGTGTGTGTGTTGCTGGTCATGTGTTTCTTGTTGGTGTTGGATGCGCAAGTTGGTGTGAGAGTGGGTGCGTGGTGTTGGTGAGTGTATGGTGTGAGTGCGTGGTGTTCGTGTGAGCGTACTGTAGGTGTGAATGTGCAGTGTTGGTGTACTGTAAATGTATGGTGTTAGTGTGTGGTGCTGGTGTAAATGTGCGGTGTTAGTGCGTCGTGTTGGTGTGAATTTATTGTGTAAATACTTGGGGCTGCTGTGAGTATATGGCGTGAGTGTTTGATGGTGTGAGTGCGTGGTGTTGGTATAAGTGTGTGACGTGAGTGCGTGATGTTGGTGTGAGTTTATGGTGTTATACATGGTGCTTGTGTGAGTGTATGGTGTGAGCGCGGGGTGCTGGTAGAAGTTTTGGTGTGAATATAAGTGTGTGGTGTTGTGTGAGTGTACGATGTGAGTGCAAACAGAAGTGAGTGCACGAAGTTGGTGGGGGTGCATCAGGTGAGTGCATGCTAGTGTGAATGTGTAGTGTTGGCGTGAGTATAGAGCGTGAGTGTATGAGGAAAGTGCGTGGTGGCGGTGATAAATGCAGCACTTGTGGAACCCCAGCAGTCGTAATGGGTTCTGAGCACACGTCACCGGGAACCTAATCACCCACCTCGATCGAATTCTTGTTTCATGGCCCGCGTGATGAGGTCGATGACACGATACGTGCACTAGGAAGTCGTCAGGTCGGCGCAACCGTTCTGCCAATACCGGGAACATTACCCCATTCAATTCGAAGGCGTCTTTTTTATTCACTAATGATGTGTTCAAGTTAAAACAATTATCTCATTTAGTTCGAGGACGGGCGCAGAAAAGGGACGCCTTCATGTAACCTACTGGCGCTAATTCGACTGTGAGTGAGTTTTACGCCACGTACCCCTTTTTTGGATAAGGGCTAAAGCGTTGCCCCTGGGTAGGGGACTTTGGTTTGGAGTGTGTAGCATTTTATGACCGGATGCACTTCCTGATGTCTACCAATGACCCTTGGGTGGATTCGATCCTCCGACCCTTCGGTCAGAGCGGAGCGCTCTAACCCACTGAGCCACGGCTGCGACTGGACGGTTCAATTGCCTGGCTATGGATATAGGCAACTAAAGCATACAGTCCACTGGGTTTATGTTTTAGTTGAGCCTGGGATGACAACTATTACTACTCTTTCTTCGAAGACGTCATTTTCTTTTCACTCCTGCTTCTGCTAGATGATTTTCCCCAGCTTAGGAGAGCACCGTAAATAGTAAAGGAGCCAATGACTCCGGATGGCTCTGAAATATGTCACCACATGGGTTCGGATTGAAGCATATCCTCTCATAACGGATTTACCTGGATATCGTTCGCCTAGCGAGGAGATAATGTAATTGCCGGCTTGTGTGTGTGTGTGTGTGTGTGTGTGTGTGTGTGTGTGTGTGTGTGTGTGTGTGTGTGTGTGTGTGTGTGTGTGTGTGTGTGTGTGTGTGTGTTGTCAGATTATGTCGAGATCAAGTGGGCAAATTATAATCAAATTTTGCGGGCAATATCCCAGGATATCTGGCTTGTGGATTAATAATTTTGGCGAAGCTGCGATGCTATGTCTCCGACTGCCGAGGGATTACTGATAGTTTTTTTTTTTTTTTTTTTTTTAAAGAGGAACGCAGAGAGAGACTGGCGAACCTGCCATGATATGCCTCCAATTGTTAGAGGATTATTGTTCTAGTATTTTAGTGATGGCGGGCGATATGCAATAGTGGGCGAATGCTTTGGCTTTTATACCTACTGTATGTCATCATAAAGGTTCGGGTTGAGACATATCCTCCTGTTCTGGATTTACCTGGTTCTTCATAGAATTCGGGTGTCTTGGCTTTTATCACGCCATGGCGTAGTGATATCACCGCCTGATTCCTGTCTAGGAGTCCCGGGTTAAGTTCCTGGAAAGGGCATTAATAACTTTTTCTCTCTCTCTCTCTAGTGCTGTATTTGGACAGATAGATAGATATAGACAAACTGATTGATATATACATACATAGATATAGATAGACAGATATTCTTGCTAACTGAAGAATGTTTCATTTGCCGTTAAGGTTTCGTCTTGTAGTAAAAGGTTAGAAATAATTTTCATGACATCATTCAGAGCGACAGCGTCTATTTCATTTTATAATTGTAAACTCCAGCCAAAATCGAACTGCTTAAGAAAGACCACTCGTGCCGAAGGGATTGCCATCATGAAAGTATTGATAGACAGCATTCCTACTTTTCCATATTCTGTTCTTGAATCCCACTCACACCTCATTTAGTAGTGGAAATAGAGCTGAGATGATTATGATACTGCTGTTGCTGATGAGGATGAGGATGGTGATGGTGATGACGACGATGATGATGATTCTGTCGATTTTGCTCGCTAAAGATTAACGATACAAAACACGCAAAAAAAATAAATAAATAACAATGCTCTTACATCCTTCACTAATTTTTTTCACCAGCCTCTCTCTCTCTCTCTCTCTCTCTCTCTGTCCCTTTTTGGCCTCCCGACTCTCTTATTGTCTCTGCTAGCCTATAATTATCTTTCTTTTTCTGGCTCTCTGCAGAACGTCTCTCTCTTTCTCTCTTTTTACTCTATCATTCCCACTCTCACTCTCACAAACACCTCCCATATCCCCCCTGGACACACACAGCAATCAATCAACACAAAAACACGGACACAAACAGACCTAAACAAATTACCTTCAACACAAATAATTTTCCAACTAATATCCCCCCACGTGTCAATCACATTAAAAGACGCGTGTAAAAGTAAATTTGATTGGACCACGCCGACCAATCAGCGGCCCTTGTTAATATCCCAAATGGCGGTCAGTGTGTGTGTGTGTGTGTGTGTGTGTGTGTGTGTGTGTGTGTGTGTGTTTTATGGAAGGTATGGAAGAGGAGGCACAAGGGTCTGTACTGATGTGTGTGTGTGTGTGTGTGTGTGTGTGTGTGTGTGTGTGTGTGTGTGTGTGTGTGTGTGTGTGTGTGTGTGTGTGTGTGTGTGTGTGTGTGTGTGTGTGTGTGGTGGGGGGTAAGGAAAGGAGGGAAGAGGAAGCAAAGAGGCCTGTGTATATGTGTGTGTGAGGGGGGAAGTGGAAGCGAACAGAGAGGAGGGGAGGGAAAGCAAAGGGGTCTGTATTGGTGTGTGTGTGTGTGTGTGTGTGTGTGTGTGTGTGTGTGTGTGTGTGTGTGTGTGTGTGTGTGTGTGTGTGTGTGTGTGTGTGTAACGACAGAGATAGTCAGGGATAGGATGTGTGCTTGTATTCACTTCAGTCATGCTACTGCGTTCAGATCTAAACTTCTCAATGTTCCTGCGTTTATTACTGGTCGGTTTGTTCATATGCTTGGTTGTGTCCACTCTGGTTCTATATAAGTTACGTCCATGTACTCACTTAAGTTAGTACGGACCGTATGCTCACCTTCGTCCATGTGTTCTAAGTTAGCCGGGATGTCCTCCTCTGGTCAGATGTAGGGTGAAAGAAACGTCTGTGCTATATTAGAAAGGACGTCTGGTAGTTTAAGATATGACAGTGTATAATGCGATATGGTCGTACAAAATGTGTGTGTGTAAGGTGTGGAAATGTGACGTGTAGGAGAGGTATGACAGTGTAAAGTGTGGCAGAGTGAGGTGCGTGTTTTGTGCGGCAGTGTGATGTGCGTGATGTCTGTTCCTATGAGATGTGATACTGTAAGATGTGTGTGTGGACGGGGGAGCAGTGTGAGGCGTAACAGTGTGAAGTGTGGAAGTGTCAAGCGTGGCAGAGTGATATGTAGCAATACGTGGTGTGCCGGTATGAAATACGATAGTGTGATCTGCGGTATTGTAAAATGAGTGTGAGGTGTGGTAATGAGAAGTTTGGTAGTTTGAAATGCACAAGCGAGAAGTGAAGCGGTGTTACGTGAGGTAGTGTGAAAAATGGCGGTGTGGGGTGCGTCAGTATGAAGTGTGTCAGTCTTATTGCACTGTGGCTTTCTATGTCCAGAATGCTCATAAAATTCTCAGTAAAGCTTCCTCTTCTTATTGTGTTCTATATTCATTCAGTTCTTCGTTGTCATGTTCATTTTGCCCCTGTGTTTTGCTGCGTTCACTCTGTATCGGCGTTCATAATATGTTCGTCAGTTTCCTGCGCTCAGTTACGTTCACTCTGCCTCTGTTACTGTTGCTTTCACGCCGTTCCTTTGCTCCATAACGTTCGTTTGAAATAAAGGAAAGAAACTATTATCCTTCACTGTACGTTGCTTTTCTCCTAAATGAGTCATCGAGGCAAGCAAATTCATATCCATGACTAGTGATATTTGTTTACTGACCTCATTAGTATGGAGAGTAAAAAACATCATAAAGCATCTTCCACTGCATGTTAATTGCCTCTCTAATTAATATACCAAAATTTGACATAAACAAATATTCAGTATTTCATTATGTAAGGTCAGAATAATAAAGCTGAAATATTTTCCAAAGTGAATATGTTTCTTGATGTGGAAATACTCACATTAACGACATAATAATTATCTACCTACCAGTTTATCTATGTCTATACATCAACCTATCTATCTACCTATATATACACAGATGCAGAGAGAGAGAGAGAGAGAGAGAGAGAGAGAACGTCCATAAATTTCTCACACATTCCAAACTGTAATCTATGGAGTCATACATTACAGAAACAAACTGCGAATGATAAAAAAAGACAAAAACATCTCCCTTATGTATATATGTGTTTGTTTTTTAAGAGTATCTCGTACATTATTTTTTTTTCGGAAAGTGAATCAGAGATCACTATGCTGTATGTCTGCCATTTCAAGTGAACACGACGAAAACCAAAAGTAGGTTCACCGTCTCAAGGTCGCCTCAACTCTAGTCCTTTGTTGTATTCCCGCTGACGCCAGACGATTGTATTCGCCTGACAATGATAATACTGTTCTTTCACCGTGAACCCTTTCATACGCAGAACAACTCTACTATTTTCCCATAATTAACGCCAGACAACATTATTCAGCAGCGTGAGTCATAGGCGCCTGGGAATGTTAAAAAGACAAGGTTATCTAAGCAAGTTCACTGAAACATTTCGTCTCTCAACTCGCCTAGTTGCTTCTCCAAATACATCCTTTAATTTATTACCAAATGAGGGGAAGTGGAAGTAATAAAATCGATATAAATTGAATAAATAAAATAAATAAAAACAGCATCATAAATCATCATGTTGGTATAAAAACAAGAGAGAGAGAGAGAGAGAGAGAGAGAGAGAGAGAGAGAGAGAGAGAGAGAGAGAGATAATACAATCCCATGAGCAATATTCTCCTCAGCTGTATACTGTACAGTGGATTCCCTAGCAACTCTTCCTTCCTTGTTCATTTCGCTACATGACTCGTTCATAAGATATCCTATGTCATTTATGCAGTCTATGTCGATATTACAAAGATACAGGTGCAGGAAAGGGGCGCCTTCCCGTAGTAGCATCGATTAAACAGGGGAATTCACTGCCCAATAATACAAACGTCCCTCATCTCCCTCCTAATCCTCCCAGAGGAGAATGGTGGACTGCCGGAGAAAGGCCACTTCAGCATGCAGTCTACTAGGTTCACGTAACAGATGAAACTGGAGCTATAACAACAACAGTAGCTACTGCAACTACTACTACTACTACTACTACTACTGCTACTACTACTACTACTACTGTAAAGGATTCATGTACAATGAAAAAAAAAACGAAAAATTATGACAAATCGTTAAAGAAGAGACGCCAGAAAGTCTCCTTGCCAGAGAAGAATGCAATCCTCCTTACCAGAGAAGAATGTAATCCTTTGTGGCACCTCATCTTTGGCGACGTATTATCCATGTTGCACCTTAATAACCTCTTGTATGTTGAAAGTGCTATCGATGTCGATATCAAAAGAAAAAAAATATAGTGAAGTATATATAAGAAACATTTATTTGCAATACGCCTGATTAATTGCTGAGGAGGAAGTGCCACGTTGTGCCATATATCACCGATTCCGACTCAAGACATAGAAAGTCACAGAGGAATATGAAAGTGTAATGGCACAAAAGATCGCGAGGAAAAAGGTACTGAGAGCTCCCTAACTGCACAAGAATACTGTGCGACTTTACTCTCAGATAAATAACCGGTATACGACTAACAGCAAGCTGTATGTCACTTGTGAAAGAAGCTAAATAAGTCAGACTCTCAAAGGCTTGTAAGCTTATTAGCCATGGTGTCAGGAAGGCACAATAGATAAACATCTTTGATCATTCATTAACAACTTACAGTGGCCGGAATACTGCTAAAATTTGGAGAATTCCCTAAACACTGAAAGAGAGAGAATTCAGACAGTACAGCACCCGTCTCCACCTACTGGTCTAGGGACCGAATATTTGACTTTGTCTTGTGATCTTGCCAATTAACAGATAACTCTCAAAATTAATTACTTTGTTCTTGCCTAACCCTTTAATTCTTACACCAAATTTGGTTCAAATCAGAACAAAGTCCTTTGAGTTGTCCCTATGGCCTGGTCTGTAACCAATTGTTCTCAAAACTGAAAATTTTTGTTTTGCTAAGCCAACATACCCTTGTGACCTTGACCTTCGACGTATTGTTCTAAAAATCCATAGGCTCCTCACCGACTGACTCAGCCCTTCCGCCAGGTTTGGTAAAGATTGGATGAAAGCAATTTGAGTTACTTTAACACACACACACACACACACACACACACACACACACACACACACACACACACACACACACACACACACCGCTCAGAACCTTACCTTTGTACCTGACGCTCGCGGGTGAAACTGGCTGTGAAATCGCTAAACTAGCAACCCTAGTGCAGACCATACCACACAAGTACTCTGTTCACTTTACCTTGCCGTAAAAGTGCAGCGTCTTCGTCTTCATTTAGAATCCTACATTGTGACAAGAGATATATCCTAGAGCATAATACTAATCACGAGTAAGTGTTAGAGAGAGGATGTAGATCAATAGAACATATTTTATTCTGCAGGTGAACCATGGAAAATAAACTGCAAAAAGACAAAACTCTGAGCCTACATAAAAAGAATGAGCTACTGGTAGGTGTTGAGAAGTGTTTGAGCCGAGGTGACATTTGCTGTGAAATTAATTCTTAGTTGTTGCCACAAGACTGACAGAGTGATAAGTCCTTGTGCTTGGTCAAAGGCGCAGGCAAACAGTATTGACCTCACTGTTGTCGTACACTTACCGCACACACACACACACACACACACACACACACACACACACACACACACACACACCTTTGACTCTGATCTAATAGGACGTTCTTGCATAAGGTTGCAGAAGGAAAGCATTGTACAAAAATAATGACAATGTACTCTTATTGTTATCGCAAACCTGCCATACACTAACGCACACACAACGTACGTGCAGATACACGTTCGCTCACACACACACACACACACACACACACACACACACACACACACACACACACACACACACACACACACACACACACACATGCCATAATATTGCAATGAACCTGATCAGCAGAAAAGCAATACAAATCATTCTGGATGACTCACTCGTAGCGCAGGTAAACAGGATCAGCCCGGGAGAAAAAGCCAGTTTCTCCTTGTCTCCGTGTGATGTTGTTCTTGTTGATTAGGGAACGGTGTGTGTGTGTGTGTGTGTGTGTGTGTGTGTGTGTGTGTGTGTGTGTGTGTGTGTGTGTGTGTGTGTGTGTGTGTGTGTGTGTGTGTGTGTGTGTGTGTGTGTGTGTGTGTGTGTTTTGTACCACTGTTCCTCCTAATTCTCTCGTTTCTCTCTTGTCAGCGTCAGGGCGGTTCCTGTGTTTGAAGAAAGGGGTTCAGTATTCTTTTCATATCTACTGATAAATTATGTGTTTTTTTTTTTTATGTGGATCATAATATAATAAAATAAATAAGGACACGTATACACAGGTAGCTTATTTATTTATTTACTTAATAACGATCAACCACTCTCCTCCATTATTTAATTAATATCGAAGGAAATTGAATCAATTCTTTAATCAATTCAGTAATTCTGAATACATGGTGCAGGATTGAGTTATTCGCCTATGTTAATAAAATATCGTTCAGGATATATACTGTAATGTCTGAAACCGGCGTTCTGTAGGAGTTAAAGGAGACTATCTTTAATTTTATCATGAACACGGGTCCTCCTAAACTGAGTAAAACCGTCTGGAGAAAGCAATGTGGCTGTAAAATATAATCATCGTCGTAAGGGGGTGCTTTCCTGTTTTCCTTCCCACTCATTATTACTCCGTGATTTTGAACAGGGCTATTTTTACTATGATTCTGGACGCTGTTATTTCCACAAGGATGACTAATTTTTGTTGGATGGAAAAGGAAAGAAAAGTTGCAGAGGTTTCTCATGTTTCTAGTTCTTCCTGACACACACACACACACACACACACACACACACACACACACACACACACACACACACACACACACGCACGCACGCGCAAATCTAAGTTACGACATGGAATGAATCTTAAATGTGTTTGAGAATCCCATCCTGGCCTCGCTGCAGAATCTAGACAGCATGGAGGAAGCTTCACCATTAAGACGGTCTGCCACCTGTTGGAGCCCTTGCTGGTCATTAGCCTGGTCTACACAGTCCCTAACCCCTCCATTCCACCATTCCAGCCCCCCCACCACTCCATCATTCCAGCCCCACCACCACTCCATCGTTCCAGCTCCCCCACAACTCCATCGTTCCAGCTCCCCCACAACTCCATCGTTCCAGCCCCTCCTCTCCACTACTCCGCCCCTCCAATGCCACCTGCACTTCTCTGTCACCACCACCACCACTTCACCGTTCTGTCCCTCTAACACCACCACCACTCTACTCCACCACTCCAACGCTACACCACCACTCGCTGCACTCCACCAATCCAACCCTCTAAAACCACCACCACCATCATATCACACCTCCACTCCAACCCTCCCCTACTACCACACCACCACTATCAATACTTCATCTTTACACCTCCAGCACCACTCTACTCCACCACTCAACTCTTGCCCCCTCACCCTTCCCCTTCCCCTCCCTTCTCTCCCTATCCCCTCCCCCGTCACTTGCACCGGTGCCCATCCACATCAGACGAGGCATCACAAGAAGCAAGGCTGTGTCACATTATACTTCATTCCTCTTAACATGACCCAGGGTTTAGTCCTGCAGCTTATGTTACATAGTTCAGTGTTATAATAAGACTATACTATGGCTCTACATCCTTGCCATAGCACCTTTTCGTGACCAGCATCTTATTCTAATGTTAAAGTACTGGATTATCATAACTCATCTTTGGGGAATGAGAGATTGTAATTTTAGACTAAGTTAGGTGAAAGTAATATAGTTACATTTCTGGCAGCTTTTCCCTGCAACTTCATGTAGTGACACTTATGTTGGTAACTTCTAGCTCTTTGACCTGCTAGAGCTATCTCGACTGAGTAGATTACGATAAATAAAATTCCTGTATGTATTATATATGCTCTGTTCACTTTAACTAGGCATGGAAGTACCATCTTTCCATCTTGAATGCTGAGCCGTAACAAGAAGTTAACACAAGAATATGGTGCTATTGGTGAAGAACTGCTATGGAAAAGGATTTTGAGCCAAAGTATTGCATCTTTCTGCCATGGAGCTACATGGAACAGCTATAAAAGGACGAAAATCTCCCCCTAGATGAAATAGATAAACTGACCCAACTGAGAGATATTTTAACCCTTTCAGCCCAATGGCGTATTATTTTATACTTTTTTTTTATCTACCACCAGACGCTTTCATTCAGCTTTGAGAAAAACTTGCGATGGAGGGATAGATGAAGGCTATATCTAAACTTCCCAGTTCGAAAAGTCAGTCCTAAGATGAACAGAAACGTCTGGAGATAGCAAGAATGAAACGCAAAGTACGTCATGTGACTGGAAGGGTTAAACTCCGGACTGCAATGACTTATTTCATTTGGACATAATCGTCTGGCGTTAGCATGAACAAAATACTCAAGCTCACCAATCGCAGCTAAAGTATTGAAGAAATTTTGTTGAGTAATCCTCGCCATCGCAATTACAATTTTTTTTTTTTTAAATCCTGAAAGGCGCCAACAAAATCGTATTGCCTGGGAAACGTCGCGAGAAAGCCGTTCGTGTGACAACGCCTTTAACGACTTCATTGTTCCTTCGTTAATTCTGGGTACCGAATAGATTATTTCCTTCAGCGCGGGAAAGACTCTACAAATGGGAAGGGTTTATCAGCTGACTCACCTGTGAAGTACTCTCCTAAACTAAATAAAATAGTCTGGTAGCAGCAAAAATAAGTTAACATCCATCATCTTCGTGAAAGGGCCAAAACTTAGACGTATAGGGTTTCTATCACCAAAACAAAATTTCATCATGTTAGTCTGAATAAAATATTTAAGTCTTGTCTTCGCTGGAGCAAATAAATGGACAGCTGCCTCTCCCCCCTCCAATTTCTCCTTCCTTCTATAAGCCTCCCCAAAATTCTTTCTAAACCTCTTCCCCTCTCTTTCCTCCTAGACCTCTAATCCCACTCCCATTTTTCCTTCCTACAGTGCCCTCATCACCCATTTCCTCTACTTCCAGCACTCCATATGGCCATTTGCTTCTTCAGTACAAGAGATATACACAAAACTAAACAAAACTGTCAGCAGGTGGCAAGACTTAGCTGAGAAGAAACGTCGTCGTAATGAAACAATTCCTAAGCTTAATACAATTGTCTAATGGTGTAGCAGGAATAAACGAAGCCAAGACATCACACTGAATATTTATGGAGACTGTTTATTCCGCCCTAAGCTGAATAAAATGGCCTGAAGGTACTAAAAACAAAAATAGACCCTTTGACGAAGCCATAAAGATCTACGGCAGGGCTATTCAAGTACCTCAGGAGTAGGTTCGGAATATGAAACTCAGAGTGATATTAGGGCTATACACATATTTTAGCTCCCTTTTTTCCTCTTTCTAAACACTTATACATAGAATGGAAAAAAAAAATCATATAATTTGTTTTTACGTTTTCCTCTAAGCACATAAATGAAAAGAAAAATGCCAATTTTTCTGTTTTCTTTATTTATTTGTATATCTGCATTCTTCCGAGTCTGTCAAAGGGCCAATGAAAAAGGACTCAAGGGCCGGATTTGGCCCGCGGGCTGCCAGTCAAATATCACTGACCTACGGGAAACAGAACCCAATTTTCCCATTAGTCAGTACCGTGAAAGTGGGTTGCAGTTCTCGTGTATCGCTCCTTCACTTTCCTACCATATCCATTTCTCCAATTCTTGGCTACCTCGTCTCTCAGTTTTATACCTCAGCTTTCTCCCATCTTTCTCTTCCTCTATCGGTCCCCCATTCTTCCACCTCTCTCCCCACTTCCCCACCAGTTTCTCCTCTCCCTCCTTCTATCTTTCACACGCTTCCTCCTCCATCGCTCTCATCTATTCTTGTCTACCTCTCTCACTCTTCCACCCACGTTTCGTTCACCTATCTCACCCATTCCTGCCTCCTTCAACTCTCAAAACTTTCCAGCCTCATTTTAATTTCTTACTTTTTTCCTATCCCTCTTTCCTTCTTCCACATCCACTATCTTACAGCTATTGTGCCTTCTTATTTCTTCCCTCGGTACTTCTCCCATTCTTCCCTCACCCATCGTTACCCTCCCTGCCTGTCCATCTCTCAATTTTCTCCATCTCATTTCCTTTTTCCTACTCCTCCTCTGCCCTTTCCTCACACTCCGACAATCCTCCTCTCCACTTCTTTAACCAAATTTCTCATCTACTCATTCCTACATTTTTTTCCCTCTTTTCCCCTTTCCTTCTCTTCCATAACCCCCTTCCCCACCCATTACCCTCTTCCTCTCCCTCCCTTCCTCTTCCTTTCTTCATTCTCTTCTTCATTCCCTCGCCCACGCTTCCCTTTGCCTTCTTCTCTCTATCCATCCATTCCTTTCTCACATTTTCACCTCTCCTACTAATGTCTCCCCCTGGTTCTTCCCTCCATCCCACTCTCCTCCCCGCTCCCTTTTTCCCCTTCCTTCTCTTTCTCACTCCCACCCCCATTCTGCCTCCTTGCCTTCCATACCTCTCTCCCTCCCCCCCCCTCTCTCTCTCACTCACTCACACACACACACACACACACACACACACACACACACACACACACACACACACACACACACACACACACACACACACACACACACGCCAGCCGAGACCCTTATAAATGAAGACTCGAACTTGGGCCGGCGTGCGACAGAGCCTAGCCGCCGCCTGAGAGAGAGAGAGAGAGAGAGAGAGAGAGAGAGAGAGAGAGAGAGAGAGAGAGAGAGAGAGAGAGAGAGAGAGAGAGAGAGAGAGAGAGAGAGAGAGAGAGAGAGAGAGAGAGAGAGGAGAGAGAGAGAGAGAGAGAGAGAGAGAGAGAGGTAACGAGATGGATGAGTGAGTGGATGTGTTTGCGTTGGATCGAGGAGCAGGGTAGATGTGTGTGTGTGTGGGTGTGGGTGTGGGTGTGTGTGTGTGTGTGTGAGAGAGAGAGAGAGAGAGCCACAGAGGCGTGTTTTTACAAAGAGGGTGTCGGCGTCCATCACGAGTACTCATCCTCTCTCTCTCTCTCTCGCTCTTGTTGATATTACACACACACACACACACACACACACACACACACAGGGGGAGGAGGGAGCAGTCCATTCACTCGTTCATTCTGTCCCTAAGTCTTTTGTCTCTTTCCAATGATGTCGTCTTATTAGGCACATCGTTGAAAATTCTTTGATAAATCCTTCTTTCTACCATCCCTCTCATCTTTCTCTTCCCTTCCTTTCCTCTCTCCCTCCGATTTCCCCTCCATAACCTTTACTCTCTCTTCCTTTATTGCTTTCCCTCCCTCTTTTCTTCGTACTCTCTCTCACATCCTCTCCCTCCCTTTCTCACGCCCTTTCTTCCCTCCCTCCATCTTTTCCTCATTTACTTCAACCTTTCTCTCCTTTCCTCTCTTTTTATCACCACAGTCTGTTTCCTTCACTTATGTTCCTCTCTTTGTCCTCTCTCTCAACGTTTTCCTCCTTTTCCTCCCTGCCTTACCTCTTCCCCTGCTTCTCTCTCCTATATTTCTCCCTCTCTCTGACTTTCTCTCCCTTTCTCATTCTCTCCAGTAATCCATCTCTAAGGCCTTTGTCTCCCTCTCCATTGAACGCCTCTTATTAAGCCTTCTCTCAACACACATCACAATACTCATCCTCTGATATAACCTTACTTCATTCTTCCTTCCCTCCCCTCTCTCTCTCTCTCTCTCTCTCTCTCTCTCTCTCCATTCCTTCCCCTGCTCTTTTACTTGCTCTCGCTTTTTCCTCCTCACTATTCTCTTTCATTCCCTCTCGTCTTCCTTTATTTTCATCTATCTATATAATATATTCCTTTCCGTTTCCTCTTTTTCTTCCCTTCTGTGCTTTCCCTTTCTCTCTCCAATATTCTCTACTTTTGCCCTCTTCTATTACCCATTTTCTTCATCATCCTCATTCTCTCTCCTCCCTACGTCACCTCCCCATTCCTTCGCTCTTCCTTATCTCTCCTGCTCTCTGTTTTCCAATCATCTCTTATCGCCGTCGTCGTCGTTGTTGTTATCGTCGTCGTCGTAGCCCTCGTCGTCGCTGTTGTGGTCGTCGTTGTCGTCATTTCATAGTCGTAGTCTTATTCCCTATCATCGTCATCGTCGGTGTTTCTTTTCATTGTTCATTTTTTCCTTACCTTCTCCCTCAACTGCTTGATTTGGGTTCTCTCCGTCTTTCTGTATGTACTGATGCAAGTAATATGAGCAGGCAGAATGGCTGACTCACTGGCTCAGTTTGGTTAAATAATCAACTGACTGACTGATACATTGACAAATAGATAGACATGTAGAGACAGAAGAAGAGTCTATATGTGTAAGTGTATATTATGTTTATGTGTGCTTGTGCAACTCGAGAAAGAGGAACAGGGAAGAGGCAGAGAGAAGAATGAAAGTGGAAGAGGAAGGAGAGAAGAATGAAGGAGGAGGAGGGAAAGAAGAATGAAAGAGGAAGAAGAGGGAGGGAGAGAGGGATATCCAGCCTAACCAATCGGCGAGGTCCATTATCATAAAATTTGAGTTGTGATTATGGAAATTACGACGAAGTTTACCAGATCAGTTGTTATAAGGAAGTTAGGCGAGGAGGGGGAGAAGATGGGCTGGTGGTGATGACGCAGTTCTCCCTTCGCGTCCCCATACCTGTAGTCTTTTGATCTTAAGTTGGCCTAGAGTTTTTGTATTTTTTGCGGCTTATTTCATGTAGCTCAATGGCTGAAGAAGATAATATTACAGCTCTACATCCTTTCCATATTATTTTTTCATGACTAGAATCATACTTTAGTGTTAATCTCCTGTTACAGCTCAGTATTCAAGGAGAGACGGCGGTTTTACGTTGTCAGAGTAAAGGGAATTTAGGCGAAGATTATCGTTCTTTTGCAGCTTATTTCCCGTAGTTCAAGGGCAGAAAAAGACAGTGCTGCCACTCAACATCCTTTACATAGAATTTCCTCTTGGCAAGAATAATATTACAGTGTTAATACATTGTTATAACTCGGCATTCACAATGGAAAGGTGGCAGTTTTAGGCCAAGTTAGAGCAAAATGGGATACCTCCTCCACAGAAACGGAAAGTTATATATTCACCCTTCTAAGTAATTCTCGTATGTTTGTCAACCAAACTACCGAGAAATAATGGGAGGTTCGCGATGAAAACTCTGAAGGATATTTCTGCTACAACAAGGAAAACACGATTAAATTTTGGTGAAGGATTTATCAAAAAAACAGTTACAGAGTGGAAATCTAATTATATTCCAGCTCACTTTATGAAGGAACATGTGTATGCTTTATTGGGTTCTCTTCCGTGTTCAACTGTATTTTTTCAATCGGCTTACTTTCATTTCTACCTTTTTGGCATTCCTTTGCCACTGATTACTGCCATTATTTTCTATTTAACATTTTCCCTTCGAAGTCTCTCTCTCTCTCTCTCTCTCTCTCTATACATACATGTACAGTATATATATGTATATATATATATATATATATATATATATAAATCTAAATATATATATATATATATATATATATATATATATCCATATATATATATATATATATATATATATATATATATATATATATATATATATATATATATATATATATATATACCTCTTCATATATCTTTACCAAGTTCACAGTCTCTCTTTTTTCTCCTTTCCACTCTGATCGTTCCCTTTCTTCTTTTTTGTTTTTTCTCCAACATTCATTACTTCTGCTCATATACTAGACTGTTTTATACCAATTTATCTTCTCCCCATCGTACTTTCTTTCTCATCTTTCAAAGCCCCTCGTCTCCCAGTCTATACTTATCCCTCCATCATACTCTCTTATCGTTTTATCATCCATCCCCGTCCAATATCGTCCCCTACTCCATTTTCTCAAGCACTCCTTCCTCCAGTCCCCATACCTCATTTCTCCAACTTTCCTCCATGCTCTCAATCCCCTCATCTCACTTCAATATTCCAATCTCAGTCTCCCATACTTTTCCAGCCCTCTTTTCCATCTCTTTGCTCTATTAACTCCTAAGACCTTGAGGGAGGAAGGGGGCCAGTCAAGGGTCTACAATATATGACTCAGTTTGGTCTGGCTGGGGAGGGGAGGTGTAATGGGTAGCGTATCCAGGTCGCTATCGAAAGCATCCGAGTTCGATTCTCCAGCCGGTCAGACTAGTACACTCAGTTTGTTTCACCTATGTCCCTGTTCAATCAGCCGTACAATTGGTCACCTGGATCTAAATTCGATCTTTCTTCTCTTATTCTAGGCGAAGATTGTAAGCTGGTAATAAGTAACTGATAATAAATAACTTTCTGTCCTAATGACCTTCGTGTAGTCGATAGGCATCCAGCAAACCCTTATTTATTTCAGGCTGGCTAAGAATGGATATTACAGTAGCTGGGGTGCCGCTTCATGACCTGAATCCTGCCAACCCATAAAATAGTAGTGGGAAAAAGGATGACGACGACGATGATGATGATGATGATGATGATGATAATGGAAAGGAGGAGGAAGAGGAGGAGGAGGAAGATGATGCTGATAATTATTATGATGATGATGATGAATGAATGAATGAATGCATTGTTGCTTTTATCTCTTTCAGCCTTAAGCTATCGTTTTCATTCCATTCTTGATACCACCAGATGATTTTCTTCAGCTCAGTAAGGATCTCCAGGTTCGGAGGGGACGAATGGAGAGAGTTTCTAACCCATTCCCAGCCAGCCGTCTCTTCTAAGCTGAGCTAAATCGTTTGCTCGATAGACGGAAGGAAAGATAAGAAACGTCATCAGTGTGAAGGGGTTAGGAGATTTGCCTGGGAAGCTATTTTATTAACATCACCGCATCACACATGTCCACAACTCACTTGCACTTCACGCTGTCACAGTGCACACACTCCTTATACTGCCACAACTCTTAACACGGGCAAATACATAAAATTGTACACACAAAGGAATGCTATAAAACACAAAACAAACAAGCAAGCACAAACAAACAAAGCACAAACAAGGGCGTACAAGCAGACACAGAAACAAGCACATACGCATGAACAAACATGCACAAAGCACACCATGCAGTAACACACCAGACAGTACCACACCACACACTTCTACACAAGAGATTGCCACACACACACACACACACACACACACACACACACACACACACAAACACTATAACACACACTACCACACTGCACACTGTCACTTCCTCCAACTCATACTGTTGGTCGATAGAATAAAAAAAAAAAAAAATCCTACTACACAGTAACTTTCCAAACACTCCGCATTTGACAATGGACATAGGAATTTTGGCAGAAACCTTCGTAATCCAGCAAGCCCTTGTAACGTCTCCACAACATTCTATCTCTCTCTCTTTCTCTCTCTCTCTCTATCTCTATCTCTCCTCCTGTTTGCTTAATTAGACAAGAGTAAACGTTTGCCTTGTGAATTTTGCCAGCTACGACTCAGGGGAATGAAGCTCCGGAACGATGCACGAACAACACAGGCCAAACAGAAAAACACAGGGGTTGCAAAACATAAAAACACGGGAACCAAAACAAGCGTATCTGTGACTCCTCCTCTGTCTTGGATGTGTTGTCTAGGCAAAAATGTTTTCGGATCCCAAACAAGTTCCTTCATCTGCAAACACGCGTTTGCACACGGGAACGCTCACGTATGCACTTCTCTCTCTCTCTCTCTCTCTCGCGCGCACACATACACACACACACACACACACACACACACACACACACACACACACACACACCACTTCATTTTTAGCTACACTAAAAAATGATCTCTCTCTCTCTCTCTCTCTCTCTCTCTCTCTCTCTCTAGGTATATAAAATACTACTACTACTATCTCCTTCTTCTTCTTCTGCTACTACTACTGCTAAAACTACTACTTCTACTACTATTACTACTACTACTACTACTACTGCTGCTGCTGATGATGATGATGATGATACTTATGTTACCACTACTACTACTACTCAGAGTCTCAGGTTAATTGTCGTGCTGTCTTCAGGGGATATATTTTGCTCAGCAGATACTGTACTTTTTTTCTTAACTGGAGGTGTGGCATACAGCTTTCTTATTATCTCCAGTATAATAGACTTTTCTAAAAAATAATAATAATCATCGTCATCATCATCATCATCCGGACCTCCTTTCCCGCCCTAGGGCAGGGTGAGGTGTAGCAATGTCCAGACAGCTTAAGTTTGTCCAATTCAATGGGCCCCGCTTCCATTCACTCATCATTCAAGCTCACAAAATCCTGGCTCCATCAAATAGGCCAATAAAAATCTCACCACATTCTGTACCTTCACATATAATTATCTGACAGAGTCAGTCCGAACGCTGTCACGTTAAAAATGTGTGCCAAATCCCTGGTTATGCGCTTCTCCGCACAAAATTCATCCAGCCAGCTCGGTCTCTTGTCAGTCCCTTAGCCTCACCAACTTCTCTTCCTCACACATGCCTCTCGTCCTCACGCACTTATCTACCATATTTCTTCACCTTCTTCATGGCCTACCTCGCCTCCTCCCTCCTTCAAAATAGCTCATGTATACCTTTTTCACCACTCTATTGTTATCCATTCTCTCACATGACCAATCCATCTCATTACTCTCTCTTTGATTCTGGTGTCCATAGACTCCCTCACTCCTCATCTTTCACGTATCACCTTATTCCGTATCCTATCCTTTCTAAAAATAAAATGTATATAACAGCGTGGAGATAAAAAAAAAAAAAAAAAATGAAGTAAGATGTACGTCATTGGACTGAAGGATACGAGGCCCGATTTAATGAAACTCCTATGCTCCCTCCATCCCCACCCCAACTCTCCCTCTATCCCCACCAACCCGCACCCTCACCCCACTCCCATCAACCCTCATCCCCCACCCCACTCCCACCAACCTTCATCCCCCACCAAGCTCTCGGAAACAAACATGCCACAATACAAGCACCACTCCTCCCCCTCCATCCCCTCCCAACATCTCCCTCCTCCCCCACTCCTCCCCCCACCTCTCGGAGCCTCATTGTACCTATTAATTAGAGGCTAAAGTGTATCGAGCGCTTTTTTTTTTTTTTTTTTCATTTGTCGAGTTGGTAATAATGCGGAGGGAGCGTCATTACAGCCGCACCGTCAACAGTCCCAAACTCTCGTACCGGAGAATCCTCTTTGTTCATGGCTGCCTGGAGTAAGAGGAGTTGTAAACAATCCCAAACTCTCGTACGAGGGGGATCCTCTTTGTTCTCGGCTGTCTTACGTAGGAAGAGTTGTAATCAGTTGCAAACGCTCGTACCGGCTCTTCCTTGTTTTTGCTGCCTGACCAAAAAATAGTTCTAAACCTTCCCTGTTCCCTCCTGCTCTTGGATTTTAATTTTAACTGTGTCTTTAGTCGCCAAGTTTACAAGAGCCAAAGCCCGCCTACTTTCTTGTTGCTTTTCCTGTTCAGGGAGAAAGTAATGAAATGCGGCTACGGCTATCTCGGTCAACTTACAACATTCGTCTTTATAGGGTGTATTACCCCTGCCTTCAACTATCTCCTACCACCATCCCAGTCCATCAAGACCACCCCCCACCTGACCCACGTACTACCTTCCTACCGACTCTTTTCATACCTTCCCATGGAATTTCTCTGCAAAGCTTAGAATTAAACCATCGTCACGCTCATGCTGTACAACCTATAACGCCCATCTTCAGAGAAAGTATCGCCCCCTGCCCTGCCCTACAGCCCACCACCATCCTAGCCTATCCTGTCCACACCTCTTCTCCCATTTCATGCTTCTTCAACCCCACAGAGTCAAACTTTACTTTTTCCCGCCTCCAACTCCGCCCTCCATATAACACCCACCTTCAAGGGTGTATTAGCCCAAGAATATCAAGTCGACTCGTTCTTCTGAGGGTGATGCCAGCTGTTATGCTGACACGACTCAGGTATGCTGTCCACGAACGCTTTGCTTATGTCAGTATATATATTTGGCAGTTTGTAAAAAGAGGAGATATTTGGTTAAAAAGTCGACAGAGAATAAAACAGAAGATAGTGATCGCAGTTAATAGTATAGTGTAGGATGGATAATATACTATCTTTTTTACTACCTCACCGATAACAGTAGTAAATGACTGTAGAGAAGAGCCTGGTATACTGTAGGTCACGTCACAGTATCATCCTTCCTACTAGTTTTGGAAACAGAACAATGATTATACAGGTACAAAGTAATATGGTATATGATGGGCAATATTAGCTTCCCTTCCTCCCCGAAAAATATAATGTAGAAATTATGGAGTTTATTGGACAATATTATATTTCTCATCTCAACAGACGGTAGTGGCTGTAGAAAACTGCACGGCGTTGGTTTGATAATATTATTTACTAGACATCCCCCAAAAGTAGTGACTAGAAAATGTGCAGTGTATATCAGACAGTATTCTCTCTCCCTTAGTTCCCTCCGACCACCTCACTTCCTCCAAGCCCATTTCGCCTACCGCCAGCCTGTTGCAGCTTAACATACTTAGACTTTATGCTACGTGAAGCCTAGACTTCTGCCTTTGTGTCCATGTATCTATCTATTATGTCTACTTATGGTTGTTTGTCTTTCTTATCTATCCATCTACAGTATATATGAAAAAGAAGTACTTACCCTACCCGTATCCCTGACCGCCTTGGAGAGAGCTCCAACATACTTGACCTTTTCCTCACAACTAATCCTTCTGCTTACTCTGTTAATCTTTTCTCTCCGTTGGGCTCCTCCGATCACAACCTTATTACCTTAACCTGTCCTATCACTCCGGTACGGCCTGTGGACCCTCCAGTGAAACGTCGTCTGTGGCATTTTGGAGCCGCGGACTGGGAGGCCCTCAGGCAGTACCTCTTTGATTTTCCCTGGAATGATTATTGCTTCCGTGGCCGGGAGCCATCTGAGTGTGCCTTGCGCATTACGGAAGTTATTCTCTCGGGCATGGAAGCATACATTCCTTTCTCATATCCTTTGACTAATGCAAGAAAGCCTTGGTTTAATCACGCTTGTTCTAATGCTGTCCGCAACAAGGAGAGGGCCTACAAAAGGTACCGGAGCCAACCCACCCCCGAATCACATCATCTTTACGTTTCTGCCCGGAATCGTGCTAAGTCTGTTCTTCGCTCTACCAAAAATAATTTCATCCATACTAAATGCTCTCAACTCTCCGACTCGAATTCTTCCCGCTCCTTCTGGCATCTTGCCAAAAATCTTTCTAACAACTTTACCTCATCATCCTTCCCTCCTCTTTTCTACTCTGATGGTTCTGTAGCTATTTCTTCTACTGATAAAGCAGATCTCTTCGCACAGACTTTCTCCTCCAATTCTACCTTAGACGATTCCGGTGCTGTTCCTCCATCACTTCCCCCCTCTGACTTCCTCATGGCTGACATTAAAATTTCTTCAGTTGATGTATTTTCTGCCATCACTGGCCTCAGTACTAACAAGGCATATGGGCCTGATGGGGTCCCTCCTGTTGTTCTCAAGAACTGTGCTTCTGTGCTTACACCCTGCCTAGGCAAACTCTTTCGCCTTTGTCTGTCAACTTGTACCTTTCCTTCTTGCTGGAAGTTTGCTCTCATTCAGCCAGTCCCAAAGAAGGGTGACCACTCCCAACCCTCCAACTATCGTCCAATTGCTTTAACGTCCTGTATTTCAAAAGTTTTCGAGTCAATTCTTAATAGAAAAATTTTAAGGCATCTTTCCTATCACAACCTTCTTTCCGATCGTCAGTATGGGTTCCGTCAGGGACGCTCCACTGGCGATCTTCTCACCTACCTTTCAGACTCCTGGTCATCCTCCTTTCGGGACTTTGGCGAAAGCTTTGCCATTGCACTTGACATCTCAAAGGCTTTCGATCGAGTCTGGCATAAATCTTTAATTTCCAAACTGCCCTCCTACGGTTTCTATCCTTCTATCTGTGCCTTCATCGCTAGCTTCCTTTCTGGTAGTTCTATAGCCGCTGTTGTAGACGGCCATCGTTCTTCTCCTAGATCTATCAACAGTGGTGTTACTCAGGGGTCTGTCCTATCACCAACTCTCTTCCTTTTATTCATCAATGATCTTCTAAGCTGTACATCTAACCCTATCCACTCATATGCTGACGACTCCACCCTTCACCTTTCCATTCGGTTCCCGCAACGCCCATCTCAACAGTTACTTCAACAAGCAAGGGATGAGGCTGTGGCACACCTAATGTCTGATTTGGCTCGTATCTCTGACTGGGGTAAAAATAATATGGTTGTCTTTAATGCATCTAAGACTCAGTTCTTACACCTATCAACCCGACGAAATCTTCCACAGGTATACCCACTAATGTTTAATAATATTCAGCTTAATCCTGCATCATCCTTGAACATGCTTGGGGTTTCATTTACTCGGGACTTATCTTGGAAAGATCATATTACATCTCTTGTAAAATCTGCTTCCAAGAGATTGGGTGTGCTAAGCCGACTCCGCTCTTTCTTTACCCCTGCACAATTGTTGACTCTATTCAGGGGTTTTATCCGCCCCTGTATGGAGTACAACTCTCATGTGTGGGGAGGCTCCCCACATACAGCTCTTCTCAATAGGGTGGAGTCAAAGGCTTTTCGTCTCATTAACTCTCCTCCTCTTACTGACTCCCTTCAACCTCTGTCTCTTCGCCGCACTGTTGCATCTTTATCTCTTTTCTATCGCTACTTAAATGATCACTGCTCCTCTGAACTGTCTGCTTGCATTCCTCCACCTCTACGACGGGCGCGTAGCACCCGTCTGGCAGCAAACTCTCATCCTTTTTCTGTCCAACTCTCTAATGCAAGAGTTAACCGTTACTCCCAGTCTTTCATTTATGCAACAGGTCAGCTCTGGAACTGTCTCCCTCTGTCTGTATTTCCTGCTGCCTATGATCTCCAGTCTTTCAAACGCAGTGTGTCCAGGCATCTCAAAATGATTGGATCTTGAATTTGGCTCTATATTGTATTTTGTTTTTCTCTTGGAGGGAACTGTTACTGCGGGCTCATGGCCTTTGGTTCCTTCTTCCTCGCATTAAAAAAAAAAAAACAAAACATTACTCCATGAAGAACAGTAAAGCTATAAGTACTGTACTATTAAAGACATATCTCTTAATTAAACATAAGGGGCAAGTTGCCAGATTCACGATTTCACGGCTACCAAGAGAGATGCGGATTAATGTGATGGGTGTGTACTGTGTTCCTGCCTTGGGACGGTCCCGCACTGAACAAATCTTTGACACACAGACTGAAGCTGATTCGTACAAATCTACGTTGAAAGAACTTCGCATTTCCCACAAGGTTCGTCTACCGGAGTTTTGATAGTGGGTCTAATTAAAAAAAAAAAAAAAAATGGTGTTACTGTGAATTTATATCCAGTATTTCACTCTCATTCTAGTGATTAAGCGAAAATTTGTAAACAGCTACGAAAAATTCGTAATTTGAAACCTAAGCAAACGATCCCAAAACTGAACGCGTACCCAAAGAGCTGGCAATGACGCGTGCTCTTTAGATGTCTCACATAATAAAGGTTCGAATCCTGCTTGTCAAAATTCATCACCTCATCTCACGGAGGATTGACGGGGAAAGGGGCTGTGGGTCGAGAAGCGAACTTGTGATATAGAACAGTGTTTGTGCGTGTCAGTGTGCGTATGTGGAAAAACTTTACGTTTATAAAATGCTTGGCTCCCGGGAGATTCACTATCCTGGTGTGGTGTACAAGGTAAGTGTGAATGCTTAGGTGTTTCAGAATATATTTACATTATTGATATTAGACGCAATAGTTAGATGCTGAGTGCTGTTTTCGTTTCGTTATACACTGTTTGTATTAAACACAGTGGATTATACTGGTTATTGTCAGGATTGAGTAGCTTATGTTTTCTAAAATGATTCAGGTTAACTTTGGGCTATTATTTTTACAATCAGCATTCAAGTCATTTGTATACGTGGGATGTGGAAGAGTACACGAGGACAGAAGGATGGTTGTATCTCTCGGCAATATGGATGGGGCATGAGAAGTGAGGTGTGAGAGCAAGGTGAGATAGACTGTAGTATTAGGAATTTCACTGGCTGATGTGAGAAGAATTACAAATGAAACAGATGCGATATATAGAAATTAAAGTTAAATCGTTCGGGAAAGTGAAAGGAATATGGGTACATTATTATAAACCAATGAAGTGAAACGAAATGAAGTCAGGATGACAGTACTTAGTAAGATAACAAGAAGGGTAATGTCTGAAGATGAGAACCTGAATATAAGTAGCTACTTGCACATAAATGTTCACATATTCGTTTAACATATGAGTCTTGTAAATACAGGTATTATATATTATATTCTAGCAGTTTTTATACATAACGTTCATGAATACACAACATTTTTCCTGTGTATTTATATACTTCATTCTGTGACGCCACCACAGTTTCAGAACTCCACATTATATTGTTCACTGCTTAATGATTCTAGTCACTGATATAAAACTTAACGCGTCTTGTAAAGGTGTCATGAAAATGCATTTTTAAGTCGAATCTTATGCCTCAAAACATTCATCACTTCAGTTTAATTGACCATTATTAGACGTTTTAGGGAAAGGATTTCAATTCTTCTCATAACTAACTACATATATATATATATATATATATATATATATATATATATATATATATATATATATATATATATATATACAGAGAGAGAGAGAGACAGACAGACAGACAGACAGATAGAAGGATAGATATACTGTATATATATACATATATAGGCTACATATGTATAGATAGATAGACAGGTATATATATTGTTACGGAACAGAGAAAGATAATGTACACTTTAAGTGAGAATACGAAGAGTCACTACTGTCCCGTAAAGTTCCAGGTTCAAAACAAAAGAGTTAGGTAAAATTACAAGTTAAAGTTTAATGCACAAACTAACAACTAAACATTCAGGAGTCATAAGGATAATGTAATGGCAAATAAACAGGTTAAATATATGATTAACTGCAATAGCCTCTATTAACATGAAATTAGCAAGAGTAAATTTATCTAAGTCAGCCCTGATAAAATGAGATACCAGATAATACTCAGTGAATGCCAGGTAAATAATTACAGATACAAACTATTATCAAAAATGACTGACAAAGATCCATACATGAATTACAAAAACTTCACTAGGCCTACAAATTAAACTTATGCTATACAGTACAAGAAAAAATGCAACAACAGTTATACTCAAATTACACACAGCTGCTAGATGGTTGGAGATTTCTTGAGCACTCACAATAATAATATCTGTACAGGGGAGGACAGAGATGTGAACAAAATGAGGAGCAGATCTAAGTGGCAATGATGCAGAGACTGAGCTCATTATATAGGGGCCAGCAGAGCATGATACAACTTGCAATAAGGACGCGCAAATGAAGCCATGGGGACAAAGAGATGACAATCCCGCAAAGTATAACAGATGTCGACTTACTCTACTATAACGGTAGAAGGGGGGAACTGAGGCAGAACACGCTCGTGATCAAACATGCAGCATACTGTGCGTTAAAATTACACAAAGGATGATGAAATCATAGGCTATGTAACACCTCCCCACAAAGAAAAAAGAAATTTACAAAGGAAATTTCTTATTACTCTAAAACAATCTGTATATGGCACTACAGACCATGCAAAAGTCTTTCCTAATAGTACAAAACATGAGATCTCCCTAGCACGTTCAGTCACAGGCACCGGCCAGTATCCCTTTAACAAATCAAACTTACTCATGTACCTAGCCTTTCCGATCTTGTCTATGCAATCTTCCACACGAGGGAGAGGGTAAGTGTCTGTTTTAGTTATCTGATCAACACGTCTGTAGTCGATGCAAAGCCTCTGTGACCCACCTGGCTTAGGGACCAGAGTGACAGGAGAACTCCACTCGCTCTGACAGGGCTCAATCATCTTGTGGTCCAACAGGTAGCCAAGCTCCTTCTGGATGAGAGGAACTTTCACTGGGTTCACACGGTAAGGAGGCAATTTAATTGGCTTTGCGTCTCCAACATCGACATCATGCATCAACACAGTGGTTCTTCCTGGAGTGGCACGGAACACTTGCGGGTACTCCTGCAGTAATGCCGAAAACTCCTGCCTTTCCTTGGGAGGTAGATGAGAAAGCTTAGTCTGGAGATCATTCATGATATCAGGATTCTTCCCCAAACTATCACTCAGGCTCATACTGCATGGGAGAGCTTCACTTGCAGACTCGGGTGGAACAGCTACAGTGCAGACTGGATTATTTTCGTCTCGCCTGTGATATAACTTTAGCATGTTGATGTGACATAGTTGCTTGTTCTTTCTACGATCTGGTGTGGCGATGACATAGTTGACATCACTGAGTTTCTTCTCCACGAAATAAGGGCCACTAAACTTGGCTTGAAGAGGTTGCCCATGAACTGGTAGCAGAATCAAAACCTGATCTCCTGGCTGAAAGTGGCGTAACCTGGACTTCTTGTCATACCAAGTCTTCATCTTCTCCTGAGCAGCTCCTAAATTCTCTCTCGCCAGCTGTAAAGCAGTGGACAGCCGTTCTTTGAACTTCATCACATACTCCAGCAGGTTGACGTCATCTTCCTCCGACAGCCAGCATTCCTTGAGTAGCTTAAGGGGTCCTCTTACTTCATGGCCAAACAGTAGTTCAAAAGGTGAGAAGTCCAGTGATTCATTTGGAGATTCTCTTGCAGCAAACACAACGAATGGAAGACCTTTATCCCAGTCTTTCTGATGTTCCAAACAGTATTTCTTAAGCATCGATTTGAGTGTTTGATGATATCTCTCCAACGCTCCTTGGGTCTGGGGATGGTAAGCTGAAGACGTGATCTGGGTGATGCCGAACTCTTTCAGAGACTGCTTGAAAACGTTTGACATGAAATTACTTCCCCGGTCTGACTGTACCTCCTTAGGCAGACCAAACTTTGTGAAGAACCCCAGCATTTCCTTAACCACGTTCTTTGCTGAGATGTTTCTAAGTGGAATGGCTTCAGGATAACGAGTAGCCATATCAATCATGGTCAACACATAAGAAAATCCTGAAGAAGTCTTAGGAAGAGGGCCCACAATATCCACCAACACACGGGTGAAAGGCGCCTCAAAAGGAGGAATGGGAACTAGAGGTGCAACCTTTTCGGTCTGATTACACTTCCCCACAACTTGACAGGTGTGACAAGACTTACAATACCAGGAAACATCCCTGAAGATACCTGGCCAGTAGAAGTGTTTCAAAATGCGTGCCACAGTCTTCCTCACTCCAAGGTGTCCTGCCAAACTGGAATCATGAGCCACTCTAATGATATCCTGCCTACAAACACGAGGGATGACGACTTGATGTACAACCTCCCATTCACAGTCGGCTGATGCTGTTGGGGGTCTCCACTTCCTCATAAGTACTCCTGACTTTACATAATAACAAGTAGACGCACCGGCTGACTCTTCTTCACTGTAAGCAGAGTTAGCTAGACCTTTCAACTCAGGGTCAGCAACCTGCAACTCAACCAACTCTTGACGAGACAAATTATCAACACTACGGGGTACTGCCTCATCTGGTGAGTGATCCAAATTAGCAAGAAAAGTGTCAGCTAGGATAACATCATCATCATTATCCTCTAAATCACCAGTAACTTTAGACTTAGCCCTAGTGACAGCACATGCAGGGAACACATCAGGGACATCACAATCCTGGGATGCAGCCACTGGCTCACTAGACAACTGAGGAGCTGGACACATTTGACTTCCACCAATATCATTTCCAAGCAAGAAAGTTACACCTGACATTGGGAGTGTCTCAACCAACCCAACCATAACAGAACCATTAACAAAACCAGACTCTAAATTCACTCTGCACAGAGGAACAGAGAAGTAATTATTCCCTACACCTTGTAAGATTACAGTTTCATCAGAGGAATTAACATTAGAGCCTAGAACACTGGTCAGCATAAGGGATTGGCAAGCACCTGTATCACGATATATTTTAACTGATTTCCTGTCATTACTGTCCAGAGGACTGACAAAACCATCAGACAGGAAATTAGCACATGAACTCTTGAGAGTGTCACCCACGTTACTGCTCAAAAGAGGAGCTCCATCATGAGAATTTAAGTTACCCCTCAAAGCAGGTTCAGTTAACTCAGTTAAAGAATTCTGGGAACTCTCAAGAGTGGACACCAGACCAATTGACTGAATATTTAAAGACTCCTTTTTGTTCACATCACGCTGTCTCCTGAAACATCTCTCCGTAGTATGACCAAGCTTACTACAATAAGTACATTTACTTTTCTGAAATCTAGAGGTGAAGCTGGTATTTACTTCCTGAGAAACATCATCTTTATTCTCTTTCCTGTTACCTGTACTCTGAGTAGAGGCAAAGTACTTACTCTCAGCTTTCCCTTTTTCTCTAGAATATCTCTTGTGAGTGAGAACATACTCATCAGCTAAAACTGCAGCATCAGACAAATTATCTATTCTTTTCTCATCAAGATATAGGCTTACATCTTTACTAATACACCTTTTGAAATCCTCCAGCAAAATCATCTGCTTAAATGTACCAAAATCAGAATCCACATTCTTAGAATTTAACCACTGCTCTAACAAATCTTCTTTGATTTTTGCATACTCAACATGGGATTGCTTATCTTGCTTGTAAGTTGTCCTAAATTTTACTCTATAGGCTTCAGGAACAAGCTCATAGGCCTTAAGAATCAAGCTCTTAACTACATCATAATTATCAGATTGATCCTGAGGCAAAGATGCATAAGTTACTTGAGCTTTACCGGTGAGAACAGTTTGAAGGAGTACTGGCCAATACTCCTTAGGCCAATTAAAACCTGTAGCTACCCTCTCAAACAACTGAAAATACTTTGTTAAATCAGATTCATTAAAAGGAGGGACAAGTTTAACATTTTTAGCCACATCAAAATCATCAGAGCAAGATGATCCAGTTCCACCTTGTTTCATGCGATACTCATGGTCTGCCTGAATCCTAGCAAGTTCAACTTGTGCCTGTATCTGTGCCTCCTGAATCCGAGCCTGAGATTCCGCCTCCTTAGCCTGAGACTCAGCCTGCTTAGCATTTGCCTGAAATTCAGCTTCTTTAGCACGAGCCTCCTGCAGAGCTAGCTGTAACTTAGCTAATTCAATCTGCGTTTGCTCATTTGGAGGAGTTACATTAAACAAGCTTTTATTAATCATGCCAACAATTTGATCTTTAGAATGATGAGAGTGAACTGCAATTCCCAATTGTTGAGCAACGAGCTTAAGTTCATTCTTTGTTCTGTTTTCTATATCACACACTGTTTGCACATTTGACAAAAAATCTTTGGCTTCATCAAGTGTAGTAATAGTAGCCATCATGAATATATCACAGTCACAAAATATCAAACAATATCCTTATGATAATATCCTGAATATCCTGATATGAGGTCGCCAAATTTATGTTACGGAACAGAGAAAGATAATGTACACTTTAAGTGAGAATACGAAGAGTCACTACTGTCCCGTAAAGTTCCAGGTTCAAAACAAAAGAGTTAGGTAAAATTACAAGTTAAAGTTTAATGCACAAACTAACAACTAAACATTCAGGACTCATAAGGATAATGTAATGGCAAATAAACAGGTTAAATATATGATTAACTGCAATAGCCTCTATTAACATGAAATTAGCAAGAGTAAATTTATCTAAGTCAGCCCTGATAAAATGAGATACCAGATAATACTCAGTGAATGCCAGGTAAATAATTACAGATACAAACTATTATCAAAAATGACTGACGAAGATCCATACATGAATTACAAAAACTTCACTAGGCCTACAAATTAAACTTATGCTATACAGTACAAGAAAAAATGCAACAACAGTTATACTCAAATTACACACAGCTGCTAGATGGTTGGAGATTTCTTGAGCACTCACAATAATAATATCTGTACAGGGGAGGACAGAGATGTGAACAAAATGAGGAGCAGATCTAAGTGGCAATGATGCAGAGACTGAGCTCATTATATAGGGGCCAGCAGAGCATGATACAACTTGCAATAAGGACGCGCAAATGAAGCCATGGGGACAAAGAGATGACAATCCCGCAAAGTATAACAGATGTCGACTTACTCTACTATAACGGTAGAAGGGGGGAACTGAGGCAGAACACGCTCGTGATCAAACATGCAGCATACTGTGCGTTAAAATTACACAAAGGATGATGAAATCATAGGCTATGTAACAATATATATATATATATATATATATATATATATATATATATATATATATATATATATATATATATATATATATATATATATATATATATATGTGTGTGTGTGTGTGTGTGTGTGTGTGTGTGTGAGAGAGAGAGAGAGAGAGAGAGAGAGAGAGAGAGAGAGAGAGAGAGAGAGAGAGAGAGATCAGAGTGTGGTCGGGGAAAGAAATGGCTCTGACTTTTCTAATATTCGATGTGAAGTGGCTGAGGAGGAGGGATGAGTGGCGGAGAGGGGACGAGGACAAGGCGAATGGGGGGAGGGGAGGTAGGAGGGGAGATATAAGACGTGGCAGAGAGAAAAGGGGAAGGGGAAGAGGTGAGAAGGAAGGATGGAAGAGAAGGAAGACATGGTGAAGACTGGAAGGAGAAGGATAGATTTTGGAGGAGGGAATAGTGAAGGAAGGAAGGGGGAAAATTGAGGGAAGAGGAGCAGAGAAGATGAAGAAGAAAAGACAAGAATGACAATGCAGTGAAGGGAAGAAGATGGGAAGGTCTGTGAGGAAGAAAAATAGGAAAGAAAGAAAGAAGACGAAAGATGAAGGAAAAAGGAGGAGAAGGGGAGAAGCGTAGGTCCCAGAGGCGAGGAAAGAAGGAAGGAAAGAAGGAAGAAGAGAGGCGAGGAGAAAGAAGAAGAGAGTAGAGAATGGGAAGTTCTAAGTACAAGGAAAAGAGTAGAGAAAAAGGGGGGGGGGGTTGTAAAGGAAGGAGGGAAAGAGTACAGATGCGACGAAGAAGAAACTGGGAGAAAGAGAACAAGGTAAAGAGGGAAAGAAAAAAGGGAGTTTCTGAGAGGAAAGAGGGGAAGAAGGAAGGAAGAAAGATTAATAAATTGGAGGGGAGTTAGGGGAAAGAAAAGTAGTATGGAGAGGAGGGAAAGGTGAGGGAGGGACAGAGAAAAGGAAAGAAGGAAGGAGAAGAGGGGGGAAAGGAGGAGGAATGGAATGATGGAAGGTGGAGAGGAAAGGAAAGACAGACAGACAGATGGAAGAAATAAATGGAAAGGAATAGCTAAAGGTGGAATGAGGTGAAGGGGAGGGACAAAGGAAGGAAGGAAGGAAGAAAGAAAGAAAGAAGGGAGAAAAGAATTATGGAGTTAGAGAAGGAAGAGACAGAGAAGAAGATCGAGGATAAGCTTTGAGAAAGGAGACATGTGGGAAAATGGGCAGAAGGAACGAAGGAAAGAGACTCACAGAAAGATGGGGAGCAGCAAGACGTATACCTGAGCATAAGTAGAGGAAAGGAAAGAAGGTAGGAGGGAAGAAGCAAAACAGGACGAGGGAAAGGGACAAGAAGTAGAGAAAACGGAGGAAAGTTTGTGAGATGGAGATAAGTGGGAAGGGTGAAAGGAAAAAAAAAAAAAACTCTTGCTAAAAATACCAAAAATTACTTTACAGAAGGATTAAAAGAAACAGAGTAAACCTATAGGAAAAAAAAAAAAGAAAGTGTATATCTCAAGTCTTGGAATACGAGAAGCAAACCTAAGATGAGTAGAATCATCAATGGTTGCCCAAAATATAAATAGTTAATAGCCTACTTCTCGAGGTCTGAGGGGTTACGACTGATAGATGGAATAAAACAACACAATTTTCTTATGTCCTGAATAATTAAGTTGAAAAAAAGAAAGAATACAATTAGAATGATTTCAACAGGAAACACGGTGGGAGAAAAAAAATACGAGGGGAAATTAAACAGAAGAAAGGAGATACACAAAGAGAGAGAGAGAGAGAGAGAGAGAGAGAGAGAGAGCGTGCCTGAAATTCGAGAAAAGGAATAAATGTAGAAAAAAATAAAATCAAGGAGGGTAGGTGACAGACGGTGTTGAAGGAGAGGAAGAAAAGGGTCCTAAGAACTACGGATTAAGAGATATTAGAGGGGAAAAGAAAAGAGGGTGAGGAAAATGGGGAGGGAGTGCAGATGAAGGAAGAGGACAGAAGGGAAGAGGACAGAAGGGAAGAGGAAGGAGGGAAAAGGAAAAAAGTAGTGAAGAGGAGGGGAAAGGAAAGAAAATGGCTAGGAGGCAAGAGGGAGGAGGAAGATGACGAAGACAGGATAGGCGGGAAATGATGGGAGAAAAAAGGAGTGGAGAGGGAAAGAAGGAAAGGTTTGGAGTAAGGAAGAGTATAAAAGATGGGAGAGGAGAAACTAATGGACAAGGTGAAATAAAAAAGAATAAAGAATGGAAGGAAAGAGGAAAGGAATGGAGGGGTGACAGATGGGACAGGAAGAGAGGAAGGTGAGTCCTAGGAAAGACGGAGTAAGAGGCATTAGAGGGGTAGGCAGGATTGGTGGAGGAAAGAAAGAAAGAAAGGGGCTGGGGAGAGAGGAGGAGGGGAGAATAAAGCTGGGAAGAATTGATGAGGGGAGAGAAGAGGACACGAAAAGAAAGCAGGAAAGGAAGAAAGGGGAAGAGGAAGAAGTATAAAGGAAAAGGTGTAAGAGATGGAGAGGAATGGAAGAAAAACTGAGAGACTGTGGGGGGAGAAGGAGGGGAGGGGGAAAGAGGAGCCGATTTGGGAAGGAAGATGAAGAATTATAGAGGGAAAAGTCGGAGAGAGAAAAGAAGAAGAAGAAAGAGGAACTAATAAGACAAAGGAAAGCGAGACAGGAGAGAGGAAAAGGAGGAAGAAGAAGAAGTGAGAGAGAGAGAGAGAGAGAGAGAGAGAGAGAGAGAGAGAGAGAGAGAGAGAGAGAGAGAGAGAGAACAGCTAGAAAAACGACTGAAGGCAGAAGGAGAGGATGTAGGGAAGAAGAAAAGGAAGAAGAAAAGAGTGAATTAAGGAGAGGAAGAGAAAGTAGGTAAATAGGTGAGAGAAGGACAGTGGATATGTGAGAAAAGTAGGAAAAGGTGTGTGTGTGTGTTGTGTGAGAGAGAGAGAGAGAGAGAGAGAGAGAGAGAGGAATATAATAAGAAGGCGGAAGAACGAAAGGTGTCGGGCAGGGTGAAGAAAAAAGAAAAGACTGGGAGGGAAGAAGGGGAAGAGAAAGTGGGTAAGTAGGTGAGAGAGGGAGAGAAGTGTGATGGGGGAGAGTATTTTGGCAGAGGGAAGAGAAGAGTGACGGAGAGAGGGAGGGAGGAGGAAAGAGAACCGACCTGGGAAGGAAGCTGAAGAGGAAAGCCATTAGGGTGAAAAAGCGCGAGGGAGTTGCAAGTGGGGAGGCAACGAGCACAACCATTGTTATCAAATTGCTCCTCCGCCGCTGGCCAGGAAACGACAGCTAGCCCCCTAAGTGATGATGATGATGATGATGTGCTGTGGTGTGGTGTGGTGTGCTGTGGTGTGGTGAGTGATGCTTATGTGGTATGGTGTGGTGTGTGAGTTGAGACGACAGCCAGGTCCATAAGTGATGATGATGTGGTGTGGTGTAGTGTGGTGTGAAACGAGAACCGGGCCTCAAAGTCATGATGATGGTTATGATGATGATGGTGATGATGAGAAAGATGTGATGATGTACTGTGTTGGTGCTGTGTCTTGGTTATGTGGTGTGGTGTACAAAGATACCCAGGCTCCTAAGTGTTTGATGAAGATGTTGATGATATGATGTGGTTGTGACAAGTAGTGTGGTGTCGTTTGGTTTGTTGTAGTGTGGTGTGGTGTGGTGGACATGAATATCCTGCTCCCTAAGTGCTTCAGTGGTTATAATGATGATGATGATGATGATGATGATGTGTTTTGGTGTGATGTGCTGTACTGGTGATGAAAAGTTTGTGATTTATTGGTATGGCGCAATAGTCGAGTATCCACAGTAATGGTGATGATGATGATAGTATGGTGCGTTGAATGGTGATGATGATGATAGTATGGTGCGTTGAACTGGCTGCTGTGAAGTGAAATTCATGGGGATGGCTCGGTGATGGTGCTCTGGTATGGGGTGTTGTGGTGACAGTGATTTGATGTGGTATGTTGTGGAATGCTAGGGGTGATTTGAGGCTGGTACTGTGGTATGGCATGACGTGGTGTGATGTGGTGATATGATGTAAAAGAGCTGGGTATACTATGGTGCTGATGGGAAATGATTCTCCACAGTTAAAAAACTACGACCACTAGATAGAACTAAGAGACTTCATGACTTACAGCTGGGCAAGAATAATGAGGGTGGAGAAGGATGCTGGTAACTGATGATGCTGATAAGGGCTCATGTAATAGAGAAGAAATATAACTACCCTTTTTTTTTCATTTTCTCTCTAGTTTGGTAAAAAATTACCGTCCTTCTACCTTGAATGCTGAGTTGCGAATATAAATTTACACTAAAATATATGACGGTCATGATGAAGTGCCGTGGAAAGGATGTAGAACTGCGGCATTGTCTTTGTCTGACACTAAGTTGCGTGAAAGAAGCTGCAAAAAGACGAAAATCTGGGCCTAGTTCGGGGTAAAAAAAGCGAAGTGATGACTGATGTTAATAGAACGATGATGGCGGTGGTAAAGGATAGTAGAGAAAGGTGGTGGTAAGTGATGATAGCAGTGAAGACGGCTCTTTGGCTAGAAAAGGAAGAGAGGTAGTGATGACTGATGATATTAGGAGTAGAGTAATGACGATGATGGTGGTGGTAATAGAGACGAGTGATAATGATGGTGGTGGCGGTGGTGGTGGTAAGAGGCTGGTGCTAAGGAAAGTAATGAGGTTGAAAGACGTTATGGGAGATGGCCTGGTTATTTATTTACCCTACCAACAATTCTGGCACTTGTAGGTCCATATATATTCTCACTTTTACCAGCCCTTATATTTCTCATTCCACAGTGTCAACAAAAGAAGTACATCACCTACATGACCTGAATTATGCTTCCCTGAATGTTTTGGGTACCTGTGTTCGTAGTCATTATACATTTCCTTATTTCGTGTAGTCAACAAAAGGAATAAGAGCCTCGTTACCTGTAGAATCAGTGAAATCGGACCTAAGTGGTTTCCTCCATATATGTCGAGTGCTCCTAGGTTCGTTTTTATCTACTTTCACCAGCCCTCGTACTCGTGATCCATTTACTTAATCCGTAAAGTCAACACAGAAATATAGGCACCCATTAGGTCGATGAAACCGGACCTAGCCAAGTTCCCCATATGCTTCAAGTGCTCTCTGGTTCATTTATCTTCATATTTACCTCCTTGCTTATTCACGATTCCGTAATACAGGCAGAAGTACTATCGTCACCCATAATGATCGATGAAGCCAGACCTGTGTGGTGTTTCTCCATGTGTTTCGAATGTTGTTTGGTCTATAAATCTAAGTATTTAATAACCTACGTATAATTAAGCTTCTTACTCCAAACATTTAGCGAAAGAAACATTGTCACCCACAGAATCGATGAAACTTTCCTGGAGCGATGTTCCTCCATACAGTACCTTTCCAGTGCTACATTTACAGCACCAAATCTCTTATTCATGATGTATTTGCGTCCTAACATTCAACAGAACATGTATCGTCACCCGTAGGATTGCTAAAGCTTCCCCGAGCGTTGCTTTTCCATATGTTTCGAGCAGGTATTGGCTTATCCATCTGTATATTTGTCAGTTCTCTTTTCGTAATTCACTGGCCTACATCGTCTAAATCTGCCATCCGACCCTTTGTGTGTCATCAAGAACTTAGGGACAATTGTACCTTATGAGGATTTTATTCAGTGTCGGAGAGACCTTTTGTTTCGAGGTGGTTTAATAAAGTCTGTACTTAACAATTCCAGTTCGAAAAGTCTCCATGAAACTGAATAAAACAGTCTGGTATTAACAAGAACAAAGTACAAATGACGTTCTTGTAATGAAGGAGTTGAAAACCTCATCACGTTTCATTATGGTCCTACTCAAGTTCATTAACATCAAGTAAGGCGACATAAGACGTTATTTTTCTAAAACTTGGCACAACCAGGTGTCTACTGAACAGCTCGATTTTGCTTTATCGAATCCAAACCCACAAAATAAAAAAGTATCGAGATCAAATTTGAGTTTCCGGCTCTTGTAGCTTCGACAAGACAAGCACTGGTATTTCCCCCGGTGACCACAACTGTCAAGCGTTACCCAAAACATAATCCTTAACCGATACACAGCGCTGAAAGGATGATAGTAAAAGCATTTTGTCCTTGAAATATGACTGTGATGGATTAAACCAACTGTTACAAGTAGCATGATTAAGTGTAGCTCATAGGAGAATAGTCGTCAAGCATAATCCCTTCTTATTTCATCATCTGTACATGGACTCGGCCTTCCACCCATCCAGCCAGTCAACACCCACCCATCTCTCCGTTCCATCAAAAAGCTGTTTATCCCTCCATCATCTATCCACCTCTCCATCCATCACCCATCAACCATTCCATCCATCATCCATCCAACTTTCCATCCACCATCTATCCATCCATCACCCCACCTATCGATCCATTATCCATCCACCTATCCATCCGTCCATTAATCATTTACCTCCCTGCTCATCCATTCATCCTTCCACCCATCAGGTATCCACCTATCCATCCATTTATTATCCATTCACGTCTCCATCCATCCATCCACCTATCCATCCATCATCCATCTACCTATCCACCCATCCATTATCCATTCGCCTCTCCACCCATCCATGCACCTATCCATCGTTCTCCATCCATACATCAGTTCGTTCACTATCCCTTTACCTCCATCCATCTATCCATTCCTCCACCATGTATCTAATCCCCAAATTCAGTGGGCCACTCATCCCAGCACCACCTCATAACTCCCTCTCCCAACTTGGTCGCCCTCATAAACAACTTCCCGGCTCCACCAACAACTTCCCCTCCCCTCTCCCTCTGCCCTCTCCTCCCACCCTGCCCTCATCCCTGTCCTCTCCTCCCTCCCCTCCCCTCGCCCCCTTCACTCCCCTCTCCCTCCCTACCCTCCCTCCTTCCCCCCCGCCCCTCACCTATCATACTTACCAACTTCTCCCATTACAAGTATAGATTTTGATCCTATCTGCCCTGCTGAGTCTTTCTCCCTTGCTCGGTCTTTCTCGAATACAGGCTTATTTTCAGTTTGTATCGTTCTTTGTAGTTCTCTGTCTATCATTATTTGTTTTGTTCTGTATCGTTATCCTTCTCTCTCCTCTCTCTCTCTCTCTCTCTCTCTCTCTCTCTCTCTCTCTCTCATTCTTATTATTAAACTTCTGCAATTAGGACGTGATCTCTCTGTTAAGGTCGGAACACATTGCAAGAACCATAAGTTCTCTCTCTCTCTCTCTCTCTCTCTCTCTCTCTCTCTCTCTCTCTCTCTCCCTCTCTCTCTCTCTCTCTCAACAAGTCTGTGGTAAAATATTCGCGGTGGTGGGTCCTCACAGACTCGCGGTAAACTCATCAAACTGTGCCGGATGATGCCTTTACCCTTCTCTCGTCTTCCTTTTCCTTCCCCTTTTTTCCTATCCTCTTTCACTTTCCTTCTCTCCTGTCCTTCTCTTCATCTTCCTCTACCTCAACACGCTTCCCTTCTTTCTACTCCTCTCCTCCTCTTTCTCATCTTTTCTCTCCAATCTTCCTCTTCCTCTTCCTCATTGCGCTTACTTCTCTCCTCTCCTCTCCACATTCTTCTTCCCCTCTTTCTCTTTTCTCCTTTCCAATATATTTTCCTACTCTTCTCTCAGCTCCTCTCTCTCTCTCTCTCTCTCTCTCTCTCTCTTCATGATCCTTCCCCTCTGCCGTAAGTGAACTTGTTTCCTCGTATCTTTGCTTCCAGTCTCTTTCTCCCATCGTATTCCCTTAACAACTTCAGCCCAAGGACGCGACTCTTGTTTAATGTACATCACTTTTCAGTTTTATTCCACGTAATCCAAACCAACCCTGCTATACTCTCACCTACCTCATCTGCTCTTTTCACCTCACTCCACCCCACCCAGTTAAACCATCACCCTACTCCACGCCATCCAACTCCACCTACTTTACCCTTCCTCATCCCCATCATCTCTATCAACCCCAAGAACCCCTGCCTTTTACCCCACTCCACCCTAACAAACCCCGGCAATACTCCAGTCCACACCACTAAACCATGTCAGTACCCCAGTTGACCCCACCAAACTCCAATCAACCTCAATAAACCCTGCAACTCCCCAGAGTCAAATTACCAAACCCTGCAATAAATACATTCCCCTATAAAACTCACCCATTTATCTCGTACACCCAAACAAATCCTGCCATTACTCCAGTCCAGCCCAGCAAACCCTAACATTACCCAATCTTCGCCACCAGACCTAACCATTTCCCCAGTTTACTCTACCAATCTCCGCAGTTATCCAAGTCCCCCTCATAAAACCCCACCATCCCAGCCTATCTCACTATATCCCCTTCTTTACCCCAGTTTACCCCAATACCCCACAAGTACCCCACCAGTACCCCAACGAAACCAGTCATTACCCTAACCCACCCCACCATTCCCGTCATTACCCCTCTCAATCCTAACAAAACCCCTCCATTGTCCCATTCACCCAGCCATTCCTCTGAAATACCCCATTCACTCCCACCCCACTCCCCGAAAAAAAACTGCTAGTACCCCAATCCAGCTCAAAAAACTCCACCGTTACCCCAAGCCATCCCACCAAAAACCGACATTATCCCACTACATCCCAGCTAACACCACCATTCCATCAGTCCGCCCCTCAAAACCCCACCATTACCCCAGTTCATCCCAACAAATCCCCCATTATCCCAGTTCACCCTAGGAAACCCCACCATAAATCCTATACAGCCGACCAAACCCGTCTTTACCCACACCAGTGCTTCAGTGTACCCCAACCAACTCCGCCAGCACCACAATCCACCTCACCAAACCCTGTCATTACACAAATCAAACCTAAGGATTGTTTTCTAACACTATATTAAAACTGTATCAGAACTGACTCCTCCTCAACGCTCAGCTTACCAACAACCACCTTCTGCTAACTCTCAGATTTTACCAATACTCATCTTTTGTCGACCCCCACTTCTACCAACACCAAGTTTCTGACAACACCCAGTTTCTACCAACACTCAGCCTCTACCTACAACCAGCTTCTGCCAACACCCACTTTCTGCCAATACCCATCTCCTACCAGTATACAGCTTGCCAACACCCATGCTCTGATCCCCGCACCACCCTTCAGCCTACTTACGTCGACAGTGCTGGTGTGCAAAAAAGAAGAGATACAAGGGAAAAAGAGGCTTATACAATCGCCTGAGTTTTTGTTCGCCAGCACCTCGTCCTTTCCCCTTTCATGCCTTATTTATTTACTTATTTGTTTTCTTTCTAGTGCAGATACTTTTTTCCTCTTTCCCCTTTCTCTGTTGTCATTTTCAAAGTCTCATCTCAGGCTTCAACAAATTATTCTTAGCTAAATGAAACCGTCTGGCATTGGCTGGCAAACAATACTGGAGTTGTGCCTACTGTAAGAGAGTTAAGGGTTCGAACATAAATACTCTCTGACCCACATGCTTACTCTCAGCTGAAGGGAAATAATCCTGCGTTACCCGGAATATAATAAAAAAAACTTTGGATCGCAGGAGGGTTAACGACAGGTATCCTAACACTTTTTTTCTTTCTTAATATTCTTTTTTGCAATTGTTCTGGCATTTCTTCTTTCTCATATTTCGTTTTTGATTTTTCTTCCACAGATAGACTAACTTTACCCCCTTCTTCCTCATTTGTTGCTTTGGACTGCAGATATTCTATGCCCCGACTCTCTTCCGCCATTTTAAAAAAAATGAATATTGTTTTAGTTTCTTTCCCCCAGATCCTATATTACTGTTTTTCAGCAAATAATCCAACCACTTTCCCCATCCCTATATTCCGTCTTCTAGGAAAAATATTCTACTTTAACTTTCCTTCTCTTACGAGTATTTCATCTTGCTGCAAAGCCTCTAATGTCATTC
The DNA here is from genome assembly GCF_032717465.1 of Coenobita brevimanus. Lineage (NCBI taxonomy): Eukaryota > Metazoa > Arthropoda > Malacostraca > Decapoda > Coenobitidae > Coenobita > Coenobita brevimanus. The sequence goes on along the minus strand of NC_137023.1, from coordinate 46,220,017 downwards.
CCCTTTGCCTATATTCATTTCTTTTTATTTTTTCGTATTGTAGACATTTCTGCCAATTCTCCCTCTCTTTTTCTATTGTCCTCTTCTAATACAAATATCGAAGCCTATTGTCCCTTCTCTTATATTCATTTTTTACTGCTGATAGTCTTACCCCTTTCTTTCTCCTCCTGCGTTCCTTTTTTAACTGCAAGTAGTCTAACCTCTTTTTCCGTCTCTTGTACTCTTGGCTTTTTCCCAGGCGCTCTCCTTTCCTGTTTCTTTACTCATACATTTTCATTTCTCGGTTCTTTTCCCCTGCTACTCTCTTTTTCCCCAGCATTTATGAAGGGTACTCCTGCTCACTCCATACTTCGTCTTTCTTCACAGTCATATACATCATCTTAACACGAGTGCATTTCGTCTTTTCTTTCCCATCATGCAAGAATCCGTTTTCATCCACCCATCCATCCATCAAGCAGGCCATCCATCACTCCATTCATCTCTCTGCCTAACAGTTCACCCATCATTCTATCCATGTCTTCATCTATCTATATACCCAACCTTCCGCCTAACATGTCATCCATCCCTCCATCCATCCACCCATCCATGACTCTACCCAGCAAGCTATCCATCCATCTACTAACCTATCAGTGTATGTATTAGACCATCCATGAATCCATCTGTCTATAAAATCATCCATTCATCCATCCATCAGCCTATTCATCTATCCATTCACACATACATTTAAACATGCATCCATCTCTCAACTCAGCCATTCTTCCATCCATCTACCTACACATCCATCCACTCTCCACGCTAGCATTGATCTTCTCTCACTGTTATCGCCTTCCACTTCCCCCTTCCACACCATCATTCCACTTTCTCTCAACCTCACCAGTTACTTTCTTTTCTGCCATATTATCATTCCTCCATCTTCTTCCCTTTCTACATCTTCACACTCCACCTCCTCCTTCTCCTCCTCTTCCTCCTTCTCCTCCTCTTCCTCCTCCTCCTCCTGTTCTTCCACAACGTTTTCTAATTCCTTGCTCGCTCTCTCTCTCTCTCTCTCTCTCTCTCTGCGTATTTTCATCCCCCCCCTTTCAATGTATTCTTCTCTCCTTCCTGTCCTTTTCCTTCCACTATACCGTCTCTAGATCTCCCTTCTCCCTGTTTCTCCTTAGTTTTCTTTCTTTCTCTCATTTAGATTATCTCATTCTTCCCTTCTCCTGTCCCTTCCTTCCTTTTCTTCTACATTACCACCTCACATTGTTCTTTCCTCGACATGCATCCTGCCCTCCTTCCCTCTCATTCTCCCTTCCTCTCCTACTTTCTCCCCTCTTTCCTTGATTCTTTTCTTTTCAATAAATCATCATTTTCTCCCCTTTATCCTCAACATTTCCAACATTTTTCATTCGCTCTCCATTCACCTTCAGCTCTTAACCTCTCCTTCGTCCGATTATCCTTTCCTTCGCCCTCTCTATTCCTGCTTTTTTTTTTTTTTTTCCATCTTCCTCCTGTCTTACGCGTTCTCCTCTCTTACTCCTCGATATTTCCCACTCTCTTCTCTCTTTCCATTCCTACACTTCCTTCCTTGACCTTCCCCCCTTCTCTTCCACATTGTCCCCTCTTTCTCGCCTCCTTTATCTCTTTCCCTCCTTTTTTCTCTCTCCTCCTTTCCTAGCCCTTTCTTCCTTCTCGGTACTCTTATCTCCACACTCTACTTCCCGGCATCTTTATACAGATTTTACTTCTTTCCTTCACGCAGATTTTCCTTCTTTCATTCAGGTTTTTCTTCTATCCTTCTCTTGCTTCTTTGACTCATCTGCATCTCATTCCACCCTATCTCTCCTTTACTCCTTTCCTTTCTCTTAAACACTTTTCCTTTCTCCTCATTCTCTTCAATTCCACATTTTCTTCTATTTTGTATGTCTCTCCTCTCCTTCTTAATTCCTGGACAATATCTCCTTCCCTCCTCCCTCTCCTGTTCTTCTACACTTTTTTACTCCCGTATTCTCCCTCTCCATTCCCTCTTCTCTTGCTGTCTTCCACGAGTTTTTATTACACTTCCTTTCCCCTTCGCTTCCTCCCTGTCTCTTTCTCCATCCTTCCGCCCTATCTTTCCATCTTCCTACCCCGCTTTATCTTCTCTCTCCTCTTCGTCTTCTCTTCTCTTCCTTCATTATCTTCTGCGTATTTCTCCACACACCATTCCTACCCTCTTCTTACACATTTTTTCTCTCCCTTTCTACCTACCTCCTCTTCATTTCATTCACTCTCCTCTCATCCCTCTTTCAATCTTCTCCCTCGTCACCTCCTCCTCCTCCTCCTCTACCTCCTCTTCTCCCTCTCCTCCTACTGTCCCTCTCCCTCTCCTCCTCCTCCTCCACCCCGCTTCTCTCGCAATCTTTCCCTAGTTTTTTCCTGCACTTCCTTCCTGCCCTCCGTCACTTCCTCCAGACGCCTCAACACCTTCTTCTTCCCCTAGACTGAGAGCCAGAGGGGAAAAATGAATAAAGAGGGGAACGACGTGAGAATGTGCGAAGGGATACGTGGAGAAGGGAGGAGGAAAGATGATGAAGAGAGGGCAAGGAAGAGAGATGAAGACTACAAGTGAGTGTGAGAGAAGAGATGAGACGATCAAGAAGAGAGAATATGGAGAGACAAGCGCGGTGCAAGTGGGGGCTGGGAAAAAAAATTAAGAACAAAAATTTGAAATGAGAAGTAAAAGCTAAAACAGAGAGGGAAACAAAGACGTTGAGAATACTGACAGAAAACCAGTGAAAGAAGAAGGTGGAGATAAAGACAACGAATGAAAAAACATGAAAACAATGCGAGAAGAAAACAAAAGCAAAATTAAATATATGCCGAGCAAGAGGAGAAAATAGCAATGAAGAGAGGAAAAGAAAAGAGTATAAGAACAAGAGGAGAATAGGAGAAAGACAGTGAAGAGAGGAAAAGAAGAGATTAAGAAGTCTAAGAATATGAAGACTACTAGAGGAAAGGGCTAACAGGGAGGGACAGTGTAAGTGGTAACTACTGTAAGAAAATATGCGAATAGAAGTGAAGAGAAGAAACATTACAGATTTCTGGCACTCCCAAGGGAATGCATGATGGTCTACACAAAGCTTCTGTACACTGGTATTTTTCTGTGCAATATGCCATGATGGTTAATGAACGTACAAGAAAAGAGGATTCCAAAATTTGGGCGTTCCTACCATTTGATCTTTGACCCCATAAAACCCTCTAAAATGCTAAACCCAAAGAAATAAAAAAAGAAAAATGTTTCCGGAAGTATATGCCCAAGAAATAAATGTACCAAGTTTGAAGCCAGTTGGTGGAGAAATAAAGAAATGGCACCAAAATGAGAAGTGCATTAAATAAAGAAAGGAACAAAGAAATAAACAGAGGGATTACAGTAGGTCTCGATATTATAGTGTAGAAAGATCTGACAAACATAATTATAGAGGAAAAGGAAGAGATATGGAGAGTGTAAGAAAATACACGAACGGAGGCGAGGAGAAAAGAGGATGGTGGTATAAGTGATGACGAGAGGAGGTGGAGAAGAGATGAATAGTGTGTGAAAAAACAGAGATGATGAACAGTGAAGGATTAAAAGATAATAATGTAAACAAAATAAAGAGGAAAGGTGAAGCATACGAGAAGGGGGCGAAACGGAGAAAAATAAAGGTGATAGACAGCTAGGTAGGTAGGGAGAGAGAGAGAGAGAGAGAGAGAGAGAGAGAGAGAGAGAGAGAGAGAGAGAGAGAGAGACGAGAAATGCTACTAGGATGATGTCATAAAAAGGGGGTCAGAAAGTGGACACAACTACATACACAAAAACTACAGTACTATCTCTCTCTCTCTCTCTCTCTCTCTCACACACACACACACACACACACACACACACACACACACACACACACACACACACACAGCAGTACCCCTCTGCTACAACAGCACACTAAATTACGATGGAGTGACAAGTGTGGCGGTGTCTCATTACAAGTTTCCACTCTGTACCGCACCACCACAGCCACACCACAACTAAATTAACTCTCTGGGGCTTCTCTGGCATACTCGTATTTAAACATCATCGTTTGGAGTTAGCAGAAGTAGAACAACATTAATGGTGTCAGTATAAGCGGTCCCAAGTTCTATTGACTTTTTTTTTTTTTTTAACACCTGCGCATGCTGAAAGCTACCAGGGTGCAATGCAATGCTTGGCGCGCGCACGCTTTGTGTGTGTGTGTGTGTGTGTGTGTGTGTGTGTGTGTGTGTGTGTGTGTGTGTGTGTGAGACATAGTTCCAACAGCTTTGTTCCGATCTTAATCAAACATGGTGGAAATGTTAAGGGTCAACCAGGGGATTAACACACTGCTTTTGAGGACAGTAATTCATAGACCAATTTAACATGGCAAAGTCAACTTAAATGGTTTTGATCTGAATTAAACCAACCTTAATAAAAGAGCTAAAGTGAGGTAAAAATAATACACGCCGATTTTGAGAACAAACAGTCAAAAGTCAATGTCAGAGGATAAGGTCATATTTCAATCCATGTATGTCTGTCTGTGAAGAAAATAACTAAAGCCTTTGTGTGTGTGTGTGTGTGTGTGTGTGTGTGTGTGTGTGTGTGTGTGTGTGTGTGTGTGTGTGTGTGTGTGTGTGTGTGTGTGTGTGTGTGTGTGTGTGTGTGTGTGTGTGTGTGTGTGTGTGTGATGTGGATCAAACTTGGTGGAAGAGCTGAGGGTCAGCCACGTGGGTGAATTTATTTTTGGTAACAATCAGTCAAAGGTCAAGGTCACATGACATGGTCAGTTTACGAGTATTTATCTACTTTAGACCAGACTTCGTGAAAGGCTTCAGCGTATGGCAAGAATGAAGGGATTAATTCTGATAACGACCAGTCATAGGCTGAGGCCAAACGCCAAGGTCACATCGTAAAGTTACTAACAGTTCTGATCCGATTTAACCAAGCTTAAAGAAATGACTGAGGGCAAGGCAAGGTTTAAAGGCTTCTGTTTTTAGAACAACGTCAAAGGTTAAGGTTCCTCGGCAAGATCACAATTCGACCCGTGTGTCATTGTGTTAATAAAATAACGAAGGCAGTGCTAATAAGATTTGAACCAAACTAGATGCAAGGGATAAGAATCAGCCAAGGAGTTAATTGACTGTATTTTTAGAACGATAAGCCGAGGTTAAAGATCGGATGCCCAGGTTAGTTTGTACAGTTATTATCCGAGTTAGATCAATGAAGGCAAGGATGAAGGGAATTTGTTTTGAAATCATTCAGGCAAAAATTGTGGCCACAGGGCAACATCGGTTGTTCGGTTTTAGACAAACTTGGAAGAGATGAGAGTCAGCCGAAGATGAAGATATTCAATCTGCAGAAAAAAAAGAAAAAGAAAAAAAAGGTTAAAAGTCAAGGTCACACGGCAAAGCCAGCTCAAACAGTTCCTTTCTGATTTGGACCAAATTTATTGAAAAAATCATGGGTCAGATAAACATGAAATAATTCTGTCTTGACAACAATTAGTCGAAGGTCACAGGGCTAAGTGAAATGCTCGGCCTTCGGACCAGTTATAGGTCACGGGTGATGCATTGTGTAGCTGCTCTTTCATTTATCTACTACCCCCTCCCCCCAAAAAAAAAAAAAAATCTGCATCAATTACAGAAAAACACCAGAGAAGAGATGACAGCAAGATGGATATCCACTTCACTGCGATGACCTCCACGCATTCACTGGTGCTGGAGAGGGATGCCTTCACCTGGTGACATCGACATAAAAGGGCGGCTCCACTGCCCGGTTATACAAACGTCCCTCAACTCATTCTCTATCTCCCAAAACAAAGATGATGGGCTGCAAAAGAAGGTCAATTTCAGCCTCAGGTCCACTGCCTTCCCATCACTACCACCAACACCACCACAAACCACCTTCACCACAAATCTTCTCCACCACAAACCACCACCACCACACACCACCACCACCACCACCACCACAAACCACTACCACCACAAACCACTACCACCACCACCACCACAAACCACTACCACCACCACCACCACCACAAACCACTACCACCACCACCACCACAAACCACTACCACCACCACCATCACCAACACTACCACCACCAAAACAACAAAAAATTTTCTGCTGCTGTTAGATGATTTTATTCAGGTGTTAGGCCATCTTCCCATTAACACCCTGAGTATGAGAACGTATCACCCGAATAAAATCGTTTGTAGGCAGCTAGGATGATATGAGCTAAAAATTTCATCACAGACTTATTTAAAAGCGATGCCGTAACTTACAGAAACAAGTGATGCCAGGCACAACAAACCTCGCCCGACAAGTCGACCTTTTAAGGTCACTGAAGGTCAAAGGTCATGGTACCAATTAAAAGCTCATTTACGACTTCCTATATGTTGATAACAGTAAATATCTATCTGCAACCAGTTTTGAGTTATAGCCCCCTGAATATCCGTGACCTTGAGTTTGACCTTTGAAGCCCGCTTAAAGTCAAAGGTCTTGCTGCCAAATGAAAGTTCATATGCGAGTTCCTGTATTTTGATAACAGTAAATATCTCTGTCTTCAACCAGTTTCAAGCTGTAGCCCTCTGAAAATCAGTGGCCTTGATTCTCACTCGATTACCTCCAAAATTAAATTATTTCCTTTTGGGACCAGTGCCCACATATCCTGAAAGTTTCATGTAATTTCGTCCAGCCTTTTTTTCCGTAATGTTGCTAACAAACAAAGAAACGACCAAACACAATACCTCCCCGGACTCCGTCCCGGGAGAGGTTAAAAAATATCTACTTAGTGCCTTGTAAACCAGTAAGAATCAGCATGTGAAAAGTATAATACAGAAGCAAAATGATTACATAACCCATATCTTCACCATTCTCTCTCTCTCTCTCTCTCTCTCTCTCACACACACACACACACACACACACACACACACACACACACACACACACACACACACACACACACGCACCACATAACCCAGCCTACCACAACAGTCCCAGCAAAACAATCCTCCTCTCCCCCTCCCACCACCACCACATCCTCCGCAACTCACCCCGGCCACGCCTCGCCTCCCGTCTTTTCGTATCTCACTAAAAGCCTTCCACTCTAATTGCGGCTGAGCGGCTGACAGGGCGGCCGCCTTGTGATTTCTGAGCCTCCATATTTACAGACTTTACTGAGGTTAAGCATTGCATCAGACTTCGTGTTTATTTCTTTGCCCTACTTCACAAAGCCAGCATACACTTCACAAATAAAGAAGTGTGAATATTGAAGTAGAGAGGTACGAAAGACAAGATTATTAATAACCAAAAGATGAAAATGTCTTGGAAATTCGCTTATCTGTACATTGGTTAATGAAGAAACGTGTAAAAAGCAATAACAGTGTCTTAGAACAGTAAAATTTCTTTTGATCCCCGTCCACCTAGCCAGTTGCATAAGATTCTTGATACATACGAAGCCTGTGTGTGGTGGGGCCGAGGGAATTTTGGTGGGGATCCCTTAGTTCTTCTTTCTCATAGATGGGCCTTCCCTCTTGTCTTTCTCCCTCCCTCATAATAAGATGGTGTCTCTCTTGCTGAACTGATCTTTCCCTCCCGCTTTTTCTCTCACCACCTTGCATTTCTCTCTCTCTCTCTCTCTCTCTCTCTCTCTCTCTCTCTCTCTCTCTCTCTCCCTCTCTCTCTCTCACACACACACACACACACACACACACATTATTACCCTCCATCTGACAAAGTCAGAGGAGGGTGTTGTTATCATTGGGATCAATATGTGTCGGTCCGTAGAGCTGTGCGGCAGGGCGGCTGGCCAGGCGTAGAAATTTTGTGTCCGGGCCAGAACTCAGAAAGTATTCACTACAGAGTCATGAGATTTCACGTAGTTATGTCTTATAGTGAACTGGTGCTTTGTGATTGGTAGAATGCTGTGTCTTTAGTTTTTTTTTTTTTTTTTTTTTTAAAGAAAAAAAATAAATTTTCCAGAGATTTCAATGCGACCTGCGCAAAGAATCTGAGGGACCCATGTCATATGTCCTCAAGGGGTTCTCCCAACGCCCACAGTTAAAAGAGAAAATGGGGAGTGGGATGAGGGCCGTTATGCGCTTGGTTAGGTTTGCAGGGAGGTGAGTGGTATGTGCTTGGTCTGGTGGAGTGTTGCAACAGCGTAGCGTTGCCTTTTTTTTTTTTTTTTTTTTTAATTCACGTTTCTTATCAATTTCACAGAGGAAAATCATGAAAGTAGATGAGGGAGAATATGGGGAGGTAAACAATGAATCCAGGAGACTGGGAGAATTTGACGAGAAAAGAATCTCAAATGAACAGTGGGGAGAAAACAGAAACTTGGAAAACTCTAACGGCAAAGTCAGTGAAAGGATTTGGTGAGTAAACAGATTATGAGAGGTAGTGAAAAGAAAATGGGAAGAAAACAAAAGCAGTGAAAACAGAGATAGAAATACTGAAGAGATAAAACAGTGAATGCGAAGGCGGGAAGAATACTAGTGAGAACAAGGCAATATATACAAGGTACTCCTGCCGACTGTACTCGCAGTTCTGGTCGATATTTTCTTAACAGTATTTCGCAGCGGTGTGAAAATTGAGTGAGATCTTGCTAAGGTGGTCAGTGATATTCAAACCGGTAGAGTGTATTTGTTTTCACCGGAGAGAGATTCTTAACCTCTTTACAGCATACTTGAAGGCCAGGTGATGTCAGAATGAGGAATAAGTTTGAGTGGTAAACAGGGAGACGTATTCCTGTCGCATAACTTCATCGAAATGTATATAAAAAACGTAGTATTAACGTAGTCCATTTCCTGTAGATGAAAGTAGAGCGACAATAAGAGGGCTGGAATCTCCTCTCACTGGTTCGGAACCTCCTGTGACGTGTGTGGGAATTACTGACTACAACTGTACCTCTCCTCTTGTCCATTATTCTGCATCGTCTGTTTATGAATGTAGTTGTGACTGTCACTCGTGCATCAAGCTGTTTGTGTTGTCTGTTTTTGCCTGAGTGCAGTGTAGGTGTATTTGGTAGGATATTCAGTAGTGTTCGTGTCCTCTCACGTCTGTGTGTATGTGAATTTGTCCGTGTCTGCCTCGTGTGTTACATTTTTGTGTGTGTATTTGCCCGTGTAAACAACTGTCTGCATCGTATATTTGTCTCTGTGTGCATCCACCTGAATGTGTCGCCTGAGTGTGTGTGTGTGTGTGTGTGTGTGTGTGTGTGTGTGTGTGTGTGTGTGTGTGTGTGTGTGTGTGTGTGTGTGTGTGTGTGTGTGTGTGCGCGCGCGCGCGCTTCAATAAGTTTAAGTGTAAATATATATGTACATAAGTATATACTGTGTATGTTCATGTGTATCCATGTGTTTATGTGTGTTTATGTGCGCGTGTGTGTATATGTGTGCGTCCCGTGAGTGCATCTACCATCTTAGTCTTGACCGAGCGGGGTAAAGGAAAACAGAAGCCCCCTCAGGGGTGCCTCACCTCATGACTTTATGATCACCCCACTGCCCGAGGAGAGAGAGAGAAACCTGGCCCTCTCTCTCTCTCTCTCTCTCTCTCGCTCAGCCTTTCCAAGTTTTATCTCACTCCTGTTTTCCTTTGCTTTTTTCCAACTCCCTCACTCTCACTCTCTCTCTCTCTCACAGTTTTTTTTTGTTACTTTCTCTGTTCGTTCTTTCCTGCACTGCCAGTTTCTCCCTTTTAAGCTTATCCTTCTTTCTGCTTTCTGTTCTCTCTTTCCTTTTCTGTTTTTATTCGTTTCTCTGGCTCTCTTCTCATGTTTTACGATTCTTGCTATTTTTTGGCTTTGTGTGTGTGTGTGTGTGTGTGTGTGTGTGTGTGTGTGTGTGTGTGTGTGTGTGTGTGTGTGTGTGTGTGTGTGTGTGTGTGTGTGTGTGTGTGTGTGTGTGTGTGTGTGTGTGTGTGTGTGCATTTAATTTCTAACATTAACTACACAGTCCGTTTCCTGAGGTCTAGCACTTCTACCACGCCCCAACAGAACACACACACACACACACACACACACACACACACACACACACACACACACCACTTGGGCACTACCAGCCATTTATATACAATGAAATATACCAGGGCTGTTTCATTCTGGACTGTTGTGATGGTATTAAGGCATACCAGAGGATCTTATTTAACGCCGTTCATCTCTCCTATGATGAGGACAACTCTAGTAATGTACTGTTATTCACACCGGACGATTTTATTCAGCCGAGAATGAGCATTGAACTCTGTGTTATCCTGTCACCATCAACCCTCTCAAGGTCGAAACAACTTTAGAATTATATCTCAACCTCAGACGATTTTATTCAGCTGAGAGTAAGAGTGTAGGAGCCTCAGAATGTTAATATTACTCTAAGAAAATTCACAATCTCAGACTGTTCCCTAATGCAGCCGGAGTCAGTCTCGGAATATTATGATTAACCTCTTCACTGCGATGATTCGTGCTGGAGGAGGACGCCTTCATGTGGTGGTGCGATCTAACTAGGCGGCTGCTCTGTCTGGTTATTCAACTTTCCCTCAGCTACTTCCCTATCCACAGAAAAGATAGCGGTGGACTGGAGAAGGAGGTCAGCTTAAGCCTGCAGTCCACGGGGTTCACATATCAGAAGGGCCTGAGACCACAACAACAACAGAAACTACAATGGCTAACTGATTTACACTATCCTTGTTTTTTCCAGACCATTTTATTCTGATTGGGAAAGATCTCTCGCATGGAAAGGTTTTGCGGAGGCTGTGTCTAAATCCACAAGTTCGAATCGTCTCTCCCAGGCTGAACAAAATCGTCCAGTAGTAGCTAAAATTATACAAAAATATGTTGATCTGACTGTTTAGGTCAACACTTCACTCTTGCACCACTTCCTGCCTCTACCATGACCACAATTTTATTTACATATCCCTTCTGTATGATTTCAATTTCTTTTTCCTGTTATCCTGTTGGTGTTCCTCTCTGACTTCTTTTTACCCTTTCCTTCTGATGACGCATTTGTTGCTTCCTTCTTGCCACCGACACACGTTCTTAGCCTTAACATACTTTTTTTTTTTTTACTGGAAGGGTTGGATATAGCCTTCATTAAACCCCTTCATTATTAGGGCACTCTTCCAAGCTGTATAAAATCGTCTGGTATTAAGAACAATAGGTGGTGTAAAATGCCTAAGTGTGGATGTTTATGCCTGTGAGGTGGGGATTCCAGGGGCTTGAATGGTGAGTGAATGAGTGTGTGGCCCATTCGACTGGGCGGACTTTGGTTAATTTCTCCCTTTACTATTTTTCCCTTGCCCTCAGATCCCTACCTTAACCCCATCCTTACGTGGGAGAAGAGGTCTGGTTGATGATGATGATGATAATGAATGAAGCGGCGTTCTCGGGTTGAAGGGGTTAATTATCACGCATGAGTATACCTGAGAAAGTTCTATTTGATTTCTTTTTTCGTTTCTGTTTTCTCTGTTAGTGTCCTTTTCTGACTTCTTTAAAGTTTCTTTCTCGCTGCCTTTCCCTTTGACCTTTCTCTGCTCCTGCCTTCCCTTGTTTTCCATTCCAGTGTCTCTAATGGATTTATGTGATTTTCTCTTATTTTATCTTTATTTTTTCCACTAGTCTCTCTCTCTCTCTCTCTCTCTCTCTCTCTCTCTCTCTATCATATCGCTTTATTTTTTTTTTTTTTTCTCTTAGCGTGTCGCCTCTTTATCATCGTTTACTTTTTTTCCTCTCTTCCTCTTTATGCCACCCTCTTTCTCATATCAATTAACCTGGTGTCCGGACCTGATGGAATCCCAACTGTTTTCATGCTCTGAGTCCCCGTGTAGACACTCTGCCTAGCCAATATCTTTCGTTTTTGTTCATTTGCACTTTTCCATCTTGCTAAAAGTTTGCCTTCATTTAGTCTCGGAGAAGCGTGACCACCCCCCAGCCCCCTAACCATCGGCCAGGAGTTTCAATTTCTCCGTTTATTTTCTATGCCTTTGAAACTCCTTAATCGAATAATTCGAAAGTATCTTTCTTTTTCATAACTTACTTTCTGACCGACATTATCATTCCCTCATTGATGGTCCTCTGACCATTTTCCTACTTTCTTTTCGGAATTCTTGGTCATCCTTCTTTCGCCAGAGGCAAGGAATACCACTCCATCTGTACATACAACCACAACAACCATTAACATCTTCCACACAGCAGTAAAACAACCACATTTCAAAAAAACGCGAATTTCACCAAGAGTAACAAAGGTCAGTCACAACGGGAACAACAATTATATCCTCTTTCACTGCAGCCTGGCCTCAGACCCTCCCACACCAGAACCAAGCACGAAACACCACAAAGTCACCTTCACACAAGACCAAGAGCGCCAATAACATCTCTTTCACACCGTCATAAATTTAAAAAAAAAAATAATATCATCAAAAACAACGGAGATCAGTCCAAACGAGAACAAGTCTTATAAATATAACCTCCAGCGCAGTTTCCCCTCAGCCTCTCCCATGAAACACACACACACACACACACACACACACACACACACACACACACACAAGGGAAGCAACATCACACTACCATCTACAGACAAGACCAACAGCGCCGTAACATCACCACGGCGGCAAAAACATTAACAACAGGAAGCAACAAACAGCTCGAGTATAACGGGTCGTACAGTAGGCTAAGACTGAGGTGTATCAGAAACCGACTGATGCCTTAAGACCTTCGTGTAATCGGCAGGCACAAAACCGCAATCTTCCTCTTCCTCACAACAAGAAGAGCGATTATATTTTACCTCAAACTCGCCCACGCCAACACCAAGCAACTTACGCCTCACCATCTGCTCACAGAACCAACAGCACCAATAGCACAGCGGCAAAAACAGCAACACCATCACAAAGCAACAAGAAGAACAGGTGCGCCCCTCCCCCCAGCCCCCCGCAAGACTAATTACGAGGTGGGTTTACCTGGGCTTCTACCAAAACAACCCATTACCTGTGTTGAGCCCCCTGCTGCTGCCTTCCAACGCCCCCTCCCCCTCTTTCTCCTCCTACTCCTCTTTTTTTCTTTTTTTCCTCATTTTCTTTGTTTCTTATTTCTTCTCTCATTTTTCTCTCACTGAACTTCATGCTTATTATATTTTTTTCTTCCTACCTTTATCTCTGCTTCCTCTAATTCTTCCCTGTCATCTGTTTTTTCCTTCTTCATCTTAGTTCATTTTCCTTTCCTCCTACATCTCCCACTTGTTATGTTAACTTATCACTCAGTCACTCCTATCTCTTCCTTCCTCCTAATTACAACAGCCATTCCTTTCTCTTCCTTCCTCCTCCTCTTCCTTTTTTACCTCTCAGGTTTCCTTTTCTTCTCATACTACTCACTTCACCCCATTCTTTTCTTCTTATTCAGTTCTTTTTCTTATTTTCTCATCCCTTTCCTTTTTATTTTTTTTTGGTCCTTCTCTTCCATGCCTCTTACAGTACCTCATCCAAATACCATTCCTTTCATCCTGTCCTTTCCCATTCTCTCTCCTCACTCCTCTACGTTTTTCCTCTTTTCCACATCACTCACCCTGCCTCTCTCCGCCTACCCCTTCCTTTTTTCCCCCGCTTCCTTACCTTTATTTTTCCTCCCTCCTGCACCTCCCTCTCCTCCTTATGCCAACTCCTCCCCACTCACTCCTATCCCGTCGTGCATTTTTCCTAGCCCTTTTTCTTCACCTCCTACCCTTTCTCATTCCCTCCTTTCCCTTTCCTTTTTTATTTTTGAGATATTTTCTTCTCTGCCTCTCTCATTACCTCGCCCCTAAGAGTTTCCTGTTTTCTCCTTCCCCTTCCCCTTCATCATCATCTTTCTTTCTCCATTTTCACTCTTCTTTCCTACACCACTCACGCTGCCTTTTCTTACTCCTGTTCTTTACTGTTATTTTCCCTCCCTTCAGCACCTCTATCCCTTACTTTCTCCTTTTCACCACTTTCTTTGTCTTTCTCTCCTCATTTTCTTTCTTTCTCCTACTCGTCTCCTTCTATCTTCCCATTTCATTCTCTTCCAACACTTTTCTTCTTCTCTTCATCCGTTTTTTCTCTTTTCTTGTCATCTGCAACACTCACCCTTCCTCAGCACTACCATTTCTTTTCCTTCATCTTTTTTCTTCTTTTTTCTATCTCCCACTTTCCTTCCTCTCTTCTACGTCCCTCGCCTTACCTCCCCTTTTATCCCATGCAAGTCCTTTCTTCCAACGTTTTGTCCATTTTCTTCTACCTCCCCGGTTCTTCATTTTCCTTCCTCTCTTCTACTCTTCCTTTCCCTTCCTGACAGCCCTTCTTCTTTCTCCTTATTTTTCTACATCCTCCCTCATTCTCCTTTTTTCGTCTTCCTTCATCTCACACTTCACCCCCCCCCCAGTCATTTTCTTCTTATCTTCTCCTATCCCCAAAAACTCCCCTGTGGTCTCTTTCCTACCCCCATATTTTCCCCTCCCTACACATTGACCCCACCCCATCCCACCCCTCCCCTCCCCAAAGCTCTCTCTCTCTCTCTCTCATACTTTTAAGATATATATATATATATATATATATATATATATATACAGAGAGAGAGAGAGAGAGAGAGAGAGAGAGAGAGTGAGCATTCATGTATTCTTAACTTTCTTTTCCTTCACACCTACCACACCTCCCCTTCCTCCCTAGCTCCTTCGTTTTTGCTTTCTCACCTCCAATCTCTTTTCTCTTCTTACACTCCCACATTATTCTATCTTTCCCTGTACTTACCATTCTTAGCTCCCCTCTTTTTCTCTTCTCAGTCACCTTGCCTTTATCTTCCTGTCTCACTCTTTTCCATAATCATTCCCCTCGCTTACATCAGGGCCGCAATTTTGCATCTCTAGATTTCTCTTTCTTTTGTTTATCTTCTTACTCCTATTTTACTTCCTCGTCTCGCATCTCTTGTGTCTCAGCTCATTCTTCTTATTATGTTCTTTCTTCCCAACTATCTTAACCCTCATCTTACTTCTGTTTCTTCTCTTTCCTCTTACTTTGTACTTGCTCTCTTTTTTGTTCCTGCCTCTTGCCTTTTCTCTTCTTAACTTATTCTTACCTCCCTCCTTTTTTGCCTCTGGCTCTTGTCTGCTCTTTTCTCTTCCTTGTCCTTTATCTATCTTTCTTCCTCATTCTCTTTCACTTTCCTAATCCTTGCCTATTCTGTCTTTTATTACTCTTTCCCCCTGCCTCATTCCCCATTTCTTCTTCCTAACGTCTACTTCCTTACTTCTTTCTCCACGTTCTTATTTAGCTTCTCTTCCCTTCTTTACCCTATTTTTCATCATTCTTTTCCTCCCTCCTAATTTGCTCCTTCTGCTATATTTTCTACATTCATACTGGCTCCATAATGTCTTTATTTTTCCCCCCTCCTTCGCTTTCCATATTACTACCACTTTCTCTGCCTCGTTCCCAGCTTCAGCCTTTTCACCTCCACTGTTTATATATACTCTACGTCTTCCCTCAAACTCGACATTCCCCCTCTCGCATACACCTTCCTGCTCATTCCTCTGCCTCTCAACATTCTTTTCCTTTCCGCTTTCCTGCTCATTCGTCTGCCTATCTACATTCTTCTCCTTTCTTTTTCCTCTTTATTCCTCCACCATTCTCTTCCTTGCTCCTCATTATTCTACGATCCTCCCATTCCCTTTCCCTCTTGTTTCATCTGTTTATCTGTTTTCTTAAGGTTCCGTTGCTTATCTATATCTTCCTCCTTCCCTCTTCCTTCTCATTCCTCTGGTTGTCTACATCTCTTTCCTCGTATTTCTTCTTCCTCCCTCATCTACCTCTTCACATTCTCCCGTTTGCCTCTTCCATCTTTCTCTTAACTCCTATCTTTACAAGCTCCTGTTAACTTCTTCCATTTTCATCTCATTCCTTTCCTATTTATAAGACTTCTTTATCCACAGTGCCCCCTTTTTCACCTGCTTCTCTGATTCCTCCTCTTCCCTTTCTCTTCCTCATTCCTCTGCCTTTCTACATCCTTCTCCTTCGCTCTTCCTCCCACTAGTCTTCCTCAACATTCCATGCTCCATCTTCAGCCTGGCCATCACTGTATCATTTACGAGCAGGTATTCAAGGAAGATTTACCCTCGTTGCTCAAACCACATAAATTGCTGCCAAGGAACCCGGTTTGTTAAAAGAAAAATAATACAAGTATTTGATATGAGGTAACTTGCTTAAAGCGCATTTTGAGTAGTAAATATTTCTTCTTTTTATCTGTATCCCTTGTCTTTCCATTTTCTTCATATTCTCTCTCTCTTTCTCTCTCTCTCTCTCTCTCTCTCTCTCTATCTATCTATCTATCTATCTATCTATCTATCCTCACTACGTTCTCTATTTCTTCCATTTCGTCTCCATCACTTTATGTCTTCCTTCTTTATAAGTTTCCCCTTTTTCCTCTTTTTTTCCTCTCTTTTATGCCTATCTCGAATAACTGTTATCATCCACATTCATCGTTTGTTACTATTATTTTTTTTTCTATTCACTCCTTTCATTTACCTTGCAGTAATTCTCTAGCTTTTGCATAATTTCCCTTCCTCCTCCTCCTCCTCCTCCACCTCCTCCACTGTCTGAAATCTCTCTGGACGCAAGAGGAAGTCGACTTTGTCAATCTGTGGGACCAGTTTTCTGAACATATTCTTTTTCAGAAAGATGGTCTCCATTTGAACTCGGTAGGAATGGTACGGCCAGGTAGACGTTTACGTGATAAAATTGCCCTCTTAAAATAAAAAAATGCTGAGCGTCCGGGAGCAGTAGCCTCAACGTAAATACCCGTAAAGTCAGTTCATCAACTTTTGGGGACAGAATTAGAGTCTGCTGTGTTAACGCACGTAGTCTACGCCACAAATTTGAGGATTTAGAATCTCTTTTTTATCCAGAAAATTATGACATAATCGGCATCACAGTCCTGGACTGACACATCTGACCGTGACTTTTCAGATGAATACTCAGTTAACAGGGTACAATATTTTCAGGTGTGAGCGACCACACCGAGCTGGTGGAAGTGTTTTACTATACATGAAAACAAGTCTCCACCCCCTTGTGCTATCCAAACACAATATTACCAACATAGATTCCAGTTACGTTCAGTTTATTACTAAATCATGTAATATAAATGTATGTCTCGTCTATCGTCATCCAACACAGTCAAGTGACACAGATGAACAACTTTATGATCAAATTGCGGAAATTTGCTGTCAAGAGGATGGCATAATTTTTGGTGACTTTAATCTACCAGTAACAAGTGGGGTGAACCGCTAACTGCACTCAGGACAAGAGCTCTACATGTAGAATACCCAACGAGAGGAAACAATATCCTAGACGTCATCTTAACCGTAAAAGGATAACCTAGTTAACAACATCGAAATTGGATTTGAGTTTGGTACAAGCAATCATCGAATTATACAGTTTAATATTACTACTGAACAAGTGAAAGATGCAGAGAGCAAAGAAAAGGTCCCAGACTATCATAAAACAACAGATTTCACCAGATTCAGAGCGCTACTTGCAACTATGGATTAGAATCAAATGACTGAAACCAATGACATAACCAAACTTAGAAAATTTTCACCAAAAAATTTAATATAGCGGTAAAGTCATTTGTACCACTACATAACAGGCGTCCAGCTGGTAATAGTAAACCAAAGTGAAAGTGGTCAAGTGAAATTAAAAGTAGTTTAACAACCAAAGAAAAAATGCTTATCATATATATACAACTGCACAAAATAATGATGATAAATTAGAGTACAGTAATCTACCCTGCATAACAAAAAGACTTATCAAACAGAGCAAGACAGCATTGGAGATCCACATTGCTACTACATGCATTTCAAATTCTAAAGATTTTTACAGTTACAATGGAAAGCGAAAGGTTAGGACTACATCAATAGGCCCTCTGGAAGTGAACAATGACAAACACACAGAAGATGAAATTGACATGGCGATCATTCTTAACAATTACAGTACTTAGTTTCTGTCTGAACAGTAGAAAACACCACCAGAAACCTACCATCACCCATAAACCAAGCAAACAGCATCGTCCTCAGTAACTGTACTATCCACAATGGCAATATCCTTTCAGCCATAAATAGTACAAACATGAAGAAAACCCCTGGCCCTGGTAAATTATTACCATGAATTCTTAAAAAAGCAAAAAATAAGATATCGCTGCCACTCTCTTATTCAAAAAATTGTCAAATATATACTGGGAAAGTCCCATGTGAATTGAAACTAGCAAATGTAGCACCAACTTTTCAGAAAAGGAAATAAGTTGCTCCCATGAAATTACAGACCAATCAGCTTAACATCAATAGTGTGCAAATTAATGGAAACAATCATGAGATAAAACAGTTTTTTATCTAGAAGAAAAGAATACAATTAAAGACTTACAGCATAGATTCAGATATCGACATTCATGCTCAACTGACTTCCTGGACTTCTTTCATGATGTTAACAATTCATCTGATGACTCAAGAGCATTAGATATAATTTACCTCGAGTTTCGGAATACATTTAACACTTTCCCTCACAAGCATCTCATAAGCAAAATAGAAGCCCATGCAATAAATGGAAATACGCAGAAATGGTTACAAGACTGGCTTTTAGATAAAAAACAACGAGTTATGATAAACGGAAAGGAATCCAAATTGCGTAATGTGATTAGTGACGTTCCCCAGGGCTCAGTACTTGGACCGATGTCTTTTATTATCAACATTAATGACAGCTGAGGGTTTAAATTGTAAAACATCCAAATTTCCAGACAATACTAAGATAACCAATAAAGTATCTTCAGTGTTATAGTGGCAACAGTTACAAAATGACCTTAATACTGTGGCAAGCTGGGCAGGCAAGTGGTAAATGAAAATATATAGAGAAATGCAAAGTACTTCATATTGGAAATAACAACTTCCATGCGAAATACGAAATGAACAATATCCAGTTATCAAGTAAAGAAAATGAAAAGGATCTTAGTGTGATAATATCAAATGACCTAAACCCGAGTAGGCAGTGCCCTGAGGTAGTTAAGCTGCAAACAATTTGGTGTTTTTTATTGGAAGAATTTTTGAGTTTAAATCGGAAAAAATCATACCTGCCTTGTAAAACTCACTAGTGTGCCCCCATCTCGAGTACTGTGTGCATTTCTTGTCTCCACACTACAGAAGGGACATAGAAAAATTAGAGAAAATGCAGTGAAGAATCAACAATTATACCATGACTGAAAATCAAACCACATGAGGAATACCTTAAAGCACTTAAATTATTTAGTCTAACGAGACATAGTTTAAAAGGTGACCTTATTGAAGTTTTCATAATCATGCAGGGAAATGAGAACTTAGACATGAATAAATACTCTGAAATAGATTGGTCGAAACAAACCAAGAGTAATGGTTGCAAAATTATAGGAAAGAATTTCCAGTCCCATGAAGCAAAATACTTCTTCAACAAAGTTGTAAATATCTGGAACAGGTTACCCTCAGATACCATGAACAGTATCTCAGTTAAGACATTAAAAACAAAATAGACAAATACCTGCACAAGAATCCTCAGCTGACTCTGTTTCTGCCCGAATAACTTACTTTTACCAGCTATGTGTAAGTTCATTCCCCTCCTGTCTACAAGACACCCCGTAAACTTAACATACCTGTATACAGCGTTGTCACGTCAATATATGTTTATCAATTTATTCAATGCAAATAGAGTAGTGTAAGCACACACCAGGATATGCACTGATAGCCCTGAGTCAACGGTCACTGCTCTTACTTTCGACCTGTGATGGGCTATGGATCACTGAGAGTTCCTGTTAGTTAAGTGACCACCATTGGGATTTTTTAAATGTATCAGGGATCAGTGCTTCAGGAGGTAACTTGTGTACTTGTCCCGCATGGGAAAGGTCCTTGTCTTGGCGAAGTGAATGGAACTGGGGTCTGATTGACTGCTGCCTACCTTAAAAGTGCCAGACAAGGCTGCCACACCACCCTTGAACATCTACGCTGTACATTTTCCATACTGTGTTTACAGATGCCCCGTTAATTCAACGTACCCATGCCTTATTTATTTTTTTATTTGATTAATAATTTGACTTTATTATAAACTTACTCTTCAGGTTATTCAAACTGGCAGCTTACAGATAAAGTATTATAGAATGTAATTTTCCCTTTTCAGTCTTTCCTATAAAATTTTCATGTCAGTTTTCCCATGCTGCATGGTGGTCCTTCTCCCTTTTTTTTTTTTTTTTTGCCAGTTTTAACTGGAAGGTTTGGAGGCGGGGGGAGCCTTCCTGCATTACTCTCCTTATTCTTCAGCATGTAGACTTAGATCTCGTAGTCATAGTCTACTCTGTAACAAGCAGCCTCGAAAGGACCGTTAGGTCCGTTGCTGTTTGTTCTCCTTTGTACTCCTTTCCTTTCCTTTGTAGTCCTCCTTCTCATCATCATCATCATTCTCCTCTTCTTCCTCCTTCTTCTCCTGTTATCGTTTTTCTGTGTTCCCTTCATTAACCTTACAGCATTTTCTCTCTCATGTCTTTGCATCATATTCTTTCTTTTAGCCTTGCTGCGTAGTCTTTTCTTCATTATTTTACCACTTTTCTCGTAGCATCATTTTCCTCGTCTTTCCATTGCATCATTTTCTCATTTATCTTCCTTTGTCTGTCTTCTCCTTCCTCCTTCCTTAACTCATTTTCCTCTTTGCCTCATTTCCCTCCTCTCTCCTTGCATCTCGTCTGTTATCGTTCTTGCTCCCTTCGTTCTCCCTTCTTTACCCTCATTCTCTTTGTTCCTCCGCCATCTTCATCAGCCGTCTGTCTCTCTCGCATTTCTCTTCTCACTGTGTTTCTCCAGCACTTCCCTTCTCCCCTTTCCCTTCCGCTCTTCTTATCATTCCTCTTCGCCCTTTCCTGTTCCCATCTTCGGTAATCTCTCCTTTGTTATATTCTGCTGCTGCTTTCTCTTCTTCCTCTTTGCAGTACCTTCTCCGTTCTCCCTTTCCACACTTTCTCATTTCCCATAAGCACTTAATTATTTATTTATTACTTTCCTCATGGTGTTGGTGTTGATCTCTCTAATGTTCGTTGTCACGGCCTCATGGCATTGTTTCGGGGCCGACGTACCTGAAACTTAGCGTGTATTTACACAGATCCAGAATGTATGGTGCACAAGTGACGATGATACTCTAGATGGTCAGCATAGCTTGTGATGTCCCTCGATCCATCTATTATCATTGGAATATCTTTGGTAACAATACGCCGGGACATGTCACGAGCGCGAGATTTACTGCATCCTCACGAAGGCAGGTTTACCAACGTGGGGTGGAATCATTGGACATTTTGCAATAGCCACCGATTTTGTTGTCAGTGTCTCGTGCTAGGTGTGAACGGATAACTTTTCAGTTCAGTGTACCTGGGCCTGGCATTTAGAGGCTCCTTTCTCCGATTTTCGAAATAACTTTTAATAATTATTTTTCAAAGCAAAAAGTGTTAAAGAAAAAAAGCTCAGGAATTCCATGTATCAAAGTACGCTTGCCAGAATAAGTATTTGTTCTATTTAGCTTTAAACGCCGTTACGGTACAAGGCGAGTTGGATTTGGCCGTGCCCTCTGGCCTGATATACATGTACGAGAAATCGCATCTTGTGTTTTGCCTAAAAGCGAGTACAGTACCAGAAGGAAACTTTGGAAAATGTCATAGAGTGGCTCAGAATTCAGTGCTGCCTCTTTAGTTTCATCTCTGTATCGTTCCCTGCCGTAGTCTGTTTATCTGCCTATCTGTCTGCTCTCTCTCTCTCTCTCTCTCTCTCTCTCTCTCTCCCCTACTCCCCGTTTGTCTCCCTTTCCTATTCCTACGTCAGTCTTTTCTCTTTCTTCACCCTCTCCTTCCAGTCTTCTCGCTCCTTCTGTCCTCTTCGTCCTTCCACGCTTCTTCTCCCATTCCCCCCCCCCTCTCTCCTCCTTCCTTCCAGCTTTCTCCTACCTTTTCCTTTACGTCATCCTCTCCTTCCCCCTCCTTCGTCCTCTTTCCATCCTTCCTTCACCCCTACTCTCCTCGCCATCCCCTCACTCCCTCCTTTATCTCACTCCTTCTTCCTGCCTCTTCCCTCTTCGTCACCCTCTTTATCGCCTCTCCAAGTCCCTCCTCTCACCTTCACCTCTCCTCTTCTCTCCGTCATCGAACTTTCTTTCTTCCTTCTCTCCTCTCTTCATTATCTCCACTTCCTCTATCGCTTTCTTCTAAGATCTCCTCCCCTCCTATTCCTTCTTCATCACCCCTCCTCCCGACTTTCACTTCTCCTTCCACTTCCTTTCCCCCTCGTTTTCCTCCCTCCGCCTCTTCCCCTCCCATTTCATTCTTCTTTCGCTTTCCTCCCTCCTCCTCTTCCCCCTCCGTTCCTGAGTTCTTGTTCCTTCCGCTTGTTTCTCCACCTCCTTTGTCTTCTTCACCCCGTTATTTTTCCTCGTCGTTACCAGCGTTTCACCATCCTTTCTTTCTTCATCTCCCACCTATTTCTCCTTCCCCTTTATCCCCTCACCTATCCCTTCTCCTTTCTTCCACTAGCTCTTCCTTTCCCCTTTCTCTCTTTGTTACCCCTCCTTATCTCTTTCCTCCTTTCCTCCCTCCCTACCTTCCCTCCACCCTTTCCTTCTTCGCCACCTCGCTTAATCTCCCTCCTCTCTCCCTCCCTCCCTCTCTTCCTTCCACTATTCCATCATCGCCACCCTCTTCACATCCCTCCTCTCTTCCCTCCACCTCTTCCTTCTTCGTTACCCCTCCTCGCCTCCCTCCTCCTCTTCCTTCTTCGTCATCCCCTTCTCCCTTTCCCCCTTCCCTCCACCTCTTCTCTCTTCGTCACCCCCTCCTACCCCCTCCCCTATAAATTCGGCCTCTCTCTCTCCCCAGCCATCTTCTTAAAGCATAAGGAACAAGGGCTGCACTTCTCCCTTCTCACTCCTTTACTTCACCTTCCCTTCTTCCTCCTCCTTACTCTCTTTTCCCCTCCTCTTCATTTTCCTCACACCTCTCCATTTTCATCATTCTCTCATTCTCTCTTCCCTACCCCTATATCGTTCCTTTCTTCATCTCCAATCTACTTTAACTAATTCCTTTCTCTTTTCTTCCAATGCTTTATTTTTTTTCCTCCAAATTCTTCCACCTGATCCTGTCCCCCACTTCTTACCTTCTTTTTTCTCTCTCTCTCTCTCTCACTCTCTTTCCTACGTCTTTCACATCTATCTGTTTCATTCCTCCTATTCCTCTTGTTTCCTTCCCCATTTTTCCTTCCAATCCCTCCATTTGTTTCAGCTCTCCTACATTTTACTATCATTCTCTTGTCTCTGCTTTCACATTTTCTCTTCACCTATGTCTCCACAGTTTTCTTTTTTTCTTTCTCCTTCTCCTCCTCCTCCTTCTTCCTCCTCCTCCTCCTCTTCTTCTTCTTCTTCTTCTTCTTCTTTTGCTTCTTTATCTGGCATTTATTAGCATTTATTACCATTGAAATATTGAACACCTTCAGTACGATTACCTCTTTTATTTTAATCAGGCTACCACCAGCATGTCAGAGCCACCAGGGCATCCAAACCCAGTGTGTGTCCCAAACTGTCACTCATTGTGAACGTCAAGATTTTTTTTTTTTTTGGGGGGGATGGGGGCATGTTAATGGTTGCGGGTATTGGTGGTGTGTCTAGTGTGCGTCCGGGGTGTGTCTGACGTGTCCTAAGATGCTTGTGGTGTCCATCTGGGGTGTGTCTAAGTGGTGTGTCCAAAGACAAAAGGCACCTTTTGAAATTTGTTGGTTTGGTGGATACGACTGGAGTGGGTGCGGCTATCAAAGATGCCCTTTGTCTTGTTATTGTGCTTGCGAAAGACCTTTGTTACTGGTGAAGTTATAGGCCCAGTTTCAGTCCTAAATCCTACACTTTCCCTGAATAAATTAAAATCGTCTCGAGATAGGAACAGAGCAATAAATATAGACGCCATCTTAATGCATGGGTTAAAATTCAGCTTGGTAATTATTTCGAGACAACTGGACTGAGAGTGGTATTTTTGTTCTGAGGTTCTCGCCCTGACGGCTGAGAGTAAAAAACTGTTCGCATTTGTCATTCCGTGTTGGTTTAATTCTTTAGCACTGCAGAATACAGGAATAGTCAGGGTAAAAAGTTATCTCAATATTTCTTCTCTTCTACCGACACTCTTCTCTGCTGGCTATTACTCCTAAGCTGAGAGAGGCCTGGTGTGTTTCTCTGCCCACAGATGAATTTCCTTAATGTGATGGATCATGGAGGAAAGTGACGGACGTGCCCCAAGTGTGAAGCAGAAACGGTGGACGAAATTTCATCAAGGACTGTATTATGAATGATAGGTGGCACTCCCTCTTTGTGTGGATGGTTTGGTCTTTGAAATGGAGAAGACATTTTCGAAGACCTGTCTGATCAGTGAATGGATGTGCGGTCATTTCACTTGACACTCAGCTTGATATATGGCTTTTCCATTTTCCATACGTGATTATTGCTGGTTCTGGATGTCTTGGTGGGAAACATAGTACTGCTGCTGCTGCTGTTGATGATGATGATGATGATAATGATAATGATGACTTCCTCTTCATTTCTTCGATCAGATATGTCCAAGTTTCTTATTCACCAATTAAAATCACTTCTGTCTTTCTTCTTGCTAGCCATGAGACTGAGGGAAATAGTGGATGAGAAAGAATTTTAGTAATGTATCCGTCATCCTGTTCTCTCTACCTCCTCATTTTACCATGTTTGGATACGCGTTTCTCATTTTGTACTTTTAATTTTTATCTCCTTTTTCCAGGCCCTCTACATATTTTTACCAGTCGAGCTAGTTACTGTGCCAGGAGAGCCAGGACAAATCGTTCCCTGCATTGTTCTCTTCGTGTTTCCTCGTATCCTGACATTCCATCTTCCTCTCTCTCGCATTCTGATTTTTTTTTTTGTTTCAGATAGTCGGTCTATTGCCTCGACAAAGACACAGCCACTCTCGATAATTCCCTTTCAGTTTTCGGGTTCTGAACTAGTGTATCGCGATTTCATGCCATTTGATTATTGTTCATTAAAGCAAGGTCTCCATAGGCTTTAGCTGGAGAGGGACGCCTTCATGTGGTGGCAACGATATGACAAGGCGGTGGAGCTGCAAGGTTATACAAGAGTCCCTCAGTCCCCTCTCATTCGCTTGAAAGGAGGATGGTGGATTGTGGAAGAAAGGCAGCATTGGTCTACAGTCTATCTGTTTTACGTTCGGATGTGCCTGAGGAAGCAAATACAGCTGTAATACTGCCCTTTACACTTCCCGGTCTGAAGCTACTGTTGAAAGATTCTAGTCTTTTGGGATACTGCTGGTCAGTATAGGAAGGGACCAGAGGTGGCTTGGTTGTATCGTATGCATCTACCTTTTCCAGATGCCCTGTTCCTGGGTTCGAAACCCAGCCATGACAAACATTTAAGTGGCTGCTGCTGATATATCCTCTCATATATTAGCACGTGGTTACACACAGTTGGTTCATACTGACAGCTTATACAGAATGGGTTACACAACACACACTTCAGTATTTTCACTTTCACATTCACTGTTCTCACCACAGACACATCTTCCTCATTTCTACTTGGCCAGCATTGACAAGAGCTAATTTTTGGCTGTCACGCTTCCTCAGTGCAGTAAAATCATGTATCGACAGACAAATATACAGTTCAGCAAGATCTCGCTAGTCTTTGAGGCCCTTTTCACTTGTAGGGTTTTGAATTATTGAAGAGAAGGCCCATACCAGTTATATTAATACTATAATCTTTTTACTTTACGTTGGCCTAAAACTGTCACATCTCCGTCTTCACTGTCGAGTCGCAACAATAGATTAAAACTACAGTATGATGCTATCCACAAAGAAGTGCTATGGAAAGGATATTGGGCCGTAATATTGGCTTATTTTGCCACTGCGCTACGTAAAGTAAGCCATAAAAGAAGGAAAATCTGGGTCAAGTTAAGGTGACTGAACAAGAGTTAGTTCAACAAGATCACATTAAGTCTTCACACGTTTCCAGACGTTGTAAAGAAATTACTGGCCGCAGCTGCACCAGGAAAACAATATTATCTGCCACCTTTGCTCTACCTCTTATTTGTTCATTATTCCCCTCGTTATCGTCGACATCTTTCTGTCTACCGTCTTTTTTTTTTCCTTCATTTTCCTTATATCTGATTAAAACGCTCCACTCACCTTCATCTATCTTTTTTTTTTCTTTTCCCTTTACCTCATTTCTGTTTATCAGTATCTGTATGATGCTAAGCCAGCCCTCTGTTTCATTTTCATTCTCTCTTTCTTCCCCTTGCTCTTTCTCCCCTATTGTCATTTACATCATGCTTAGCCATACTGTTCACAATAATCTCACTTTCTTGTTCTCCTCTGCTTTTACTTTCGTTTAAATTACATTGAACTACTGCTCTCACGTTCATCTCTCTTTCTTCTGCTTATTCTCATCTACACTACGCTGAGCCCAACTTTACCGTGTTATTTATGTTCTCTTTTTCCTTCCCCATTACTCTCATTAACACCATTCTGGCCAATACTTTCCATCGTTGTTTATGTTCTCTTCTTCGAATATCTCCAGTGTTCTCATCTACATCATGCTGACCCAAACCTCTGACTTGAATCTTTCTTTCTCCTTCCTTCCTATTCATTCTTCTTAGTTTTCTATCAGTATCAGTCTAAGTCACTTCTTTCGCATATACAACTGGCCACATAGGAATCTGAGACTGTGTCAATTATGGCTGAGGTCTGTCTACACTTTTTGAAGTTCATTCGTCAGATAGTTATTTGTCCATTTTATTTAATATCTGACGGCTCTGTTCATTCATGTTACTAACACCACAAACATGAGAATAAGTCAAGGTTGTAAAGCCTGTCAAAAACCAGACCTCAGATACACTCTGATGTTGTCCTAGGTTCAGATGTGGCCAACAGTTCATCCTTTGACATTTTGC
>NC_137023.1:46125513-46190513 GCF_032717465.1 Coenobita brevimanus | reverse complement strand
GTTCCTTTTCTTGTTCAGAATATTTTATACTTTTATCATAGGATGAAACTGTTGTCAGTTTGACACGACAGCTGAAGTCCTTGGTTCGACATCCCACATAATCTTTATTTCCCACACCATTTTTTTGTGGGATGATGATGATGATGATGAAAGTAGTGACACTGTTGATAATGACTGTGATGATGATGATGATGATGACGAAAGTAGTGACACTTGATAATGACTGTGATGATGATGATGACGAAAGTAGTGACACTTGATAATGACTGTGATGATGATGATGATGATGATAATCATCATAATCATGAACATTCCTTCCCAACGCACTCTGGAGCGTTCCTTTGTCCGTTGAGTTTTTCCATGAACCGTGAACCAGGAGAGCAATATTTGTCGAGCCAGATTAAAGTGTGGAAGTACCAAGAATCCCACTCGAGGCACACAGATAAATCTTGGTACAGAATTACGCAGTGCTGAGATTAAACCTGTAGCTGCTATTGTCTCTCTGCACTCTCTCATGGTAGGAACAACTCTAGCATTCTGTGTTTCCTTACCCCTCTCGTGGTGTGAAAAACTATGGTATTCTGTTTCTCCTCACCATTCTGTTTCTCTTCACCATTCAGTTTCTCTCCACCCTTCAAGGTAGGAGCAATTCTAGTATTTTGTTTCACTCCACCTCTCATTGAAGGAACCGTTCTTGTCTTCTGTTTCAGCTGACACCAGATGATTTTGTTCAATTGAGTAAGTCATAGGCGCCTGAGAATGCTTCAATTGTCACCATTAACTCTCCTATGGTCGAAAGAATTCAAGTAATCTGTTCCAGTCAACGTCAGATCATTTTATTAAACTTCGAGCGAATCATGGGAGCCTGGGAAAGTTAACGATTTGACCAGCAGGGTTTTTCTCTACTGAACAAAATCGTCTGATGTTAACCTATAATAAAATCAAAAGTGTACAGCCATGAGTAAAAGTTCTCCACTACTTCTCTGCGGCTGCTGCAGTGGAAGGTGTTGCTTGATTTGTTTTGATGTGACGGCAACACGAAGCACACAGTCACAGAGTACGAAGAGCCTGGATATTGTCTGTCGTTTGAGGAGGAAGGAGTAATATGGAGGACAGAGAACAGTGCCTGCAAAGACATGTACGCGAAATTTTGCTCATGGTTGTACCAGAAGAGGAGAAATTGTTACTCGGACATGTGAAAATTATTGAACACCAGGATTTCTCTAAGTTGAACAAAATCGTCTGATGCCAGCTCAAATAAAATACTCCAGCTGCATCCACCGCAACATAGAGCTTGTATAATTACGTTCTGGCTACTACCAGGTCATTTTACCCACCAGAGGAAAGTCTCTCATTTTCGAGGTGGGACGGGAGGCAATACAGTACTTCTTCCTTAGGTGTTTATATTGCACTTTGCACCATGATATTCACCTTTATGCTGTTTATAGCGTAATAATGTCGACAGTTTGCGTCAGTTACATGAAAGAGAATAATGAGGTGTAATATGCAGAGCAAATCGCAGAGGAAGAGGTGCTACGGAGTCTCCTATGCAATTTACAATATGCGCATCAGTTGGAGGAATTTTCACATTTCACCCTGTCACTGCGATGAGCTTTGAAAGATTTTGTTCAGACTAATAACCAGACAAATGTTTGGCTGAAGAAACCTTATCAATCAAAGGGTATAAACGGAAATACAGTGGTAAATACACAGTCCAATGTTCACTGTTGTGCTAATATTGCCCTCCTGTAATGAGACTGGATTAAACGTTGTCTTTTCTAGCAGGATTTAAAAATACGGTGCTTAGTTTCCAATCCACTTTTAACTAAATCCCATTCTCCAATACAGTCGTTTGTGTTCTCGTGGGCTTAGCAAGACTCATATCACCTTTTCCTCAGCATAAAAATTATTTAGCCACACTGCACCTTAACCTCTTCATTACAGTTACCTTCTTTATTAGTTTATTCTTGTTACTCTCAGATTATCTACTTTGCTTAGAAAGCATTATTAGAAATGGAAGGCTTAGTTATACCTTCGTAAACCCCTTCACTGTGAGAGGTCTTTCTAAATAAGTGGGCCTTGCCTCGGCTGGATAATCATCTGGTTGTAACAAGATAACAAAACAAAAAAGATTCCATTGTACTGATTAGGCTAACATGTCCTACGCAGAAACTAGCTGGCAAGGGAGAGATGTCAAGGAGCCTCCCAAGCCCACCAGAATACGATCCCAGTCCCTCCTCCTGCCTCGTTTGCCTGTCTGGACTACAAGGGTACTAATCACATCACTCACCCCACCTCCTCACCTCACTTCACCCTAGTTCTGCGTCTCACCTCACCTTCCATTCCCTTCGTACCGCGTCTTCCAGCCCCTTCCCTCACATACTCGTCTCCCATCACTTTCCCCCACCTCCCTTTCTTCCTTACTTCTTTCTTTCCCCACTTATTTGTCTTCCTTCCCTTTTTTCTTCCTCTTATTTTGTTGTCCAATTTCTGTCATTTTCCTTGTTCTTATTTTTCATGCCCCCAGTCGCTTCAGTTCCCTGTTTCCTCTCACATGTCTCCCTTTACCTACCACGTCTTTCTGTTTCACTTCCTATCTGCCATTATCTCGTTCGCTCGCCTCACTTTCTTATTCTCTTTACTTTTGTGCTCTCTCATTTAACCCTCCTATCTCCCTTGCTTCCTCCCCTCTCTCCCCTCAACTCCCTCTCACCTCCCTCTCTCCTCTCACTCTCCCTCTTCCCTCTCATCCCCTCACCTCCGCCTTAACTCCAAATAGTCTCTGTCTCACCTCATCCTCCGAATACTCGATGTCTGATCAAATCATATATTCTACCCTCAGCTCTCCCCGGTACTAACCTGTCCATCATCCTGCCTACCTACCTACCTACACACCTACCTACGACTCTTGCCTATCCTCTCACTTGTCGGCTTGTGTGACAGCCTACCATTCTGGCTGTCTTCTTTTACGACAGTCCGCCTACTTACATTTCTTTCCCGTTCTCCTAAGTCTCCTTGCACTTGTCTGTCCACCTGCCTGTCCATCAGTCTACCTGTCAGTCTATCAGTCTCTCTTACCGCCTGTCTTGTATCGACCTACCTAGATGCTCACGACCCTTCCATTCTCGTTCCCTCAGTCTTCCTCGCTGCCTCCCTCTCCCTGTCTCCATCCCTCACACTCGCTTTCTCCCTCTTCCTCTCCCTCTCCCTCCTTCTACTTCCTTCTCTCCCCAGCTCAGCAACACAGTACCAATCAAGCAAATGAAGCTCCTACATCTCCTTCCTTGCCTCTCGCCTAATTGATCTCCTCATTTACCTGGCACATCTGCACGAGTAACTTTCTGGTTAATCGTGTAGTTGCTAATTTGCTGTCCCTTTCTGTCTTTCCCTAATAATACACACGTTGTAACTTTGTATTTTGTTAAAGGTCATGTCCATTTATTTTTGTAATTTTCATTTTTTCAATCGAGAGTTGTTTTTATTGTCGTTGTGGCCCCAACCTTTATGGACGTGAAGTCGGTGGATTACAGACTGAAGTTATCTTTTTCTGCAGTCTGCCATCTTCTTTCCGGGGGATAGGGAATGAGTTGTGGAACACTTGAATAATCGGCTGCCCAGATATAGCAATGCAACCAGGTGAACACTCTTTAGTCAGATGCAACCCTTATTATATGCTGAACAAATACGAATCAGGAAGGGGCGTGTGTGTGTATGTGTGTGTAACAACGGCAGTGTATGACAGAATAAATATTTTTACCCCTTAAATCCTATAAAGAGTTTTTACTTTTGCTCGTGCTACCTGAAATGTACATACCTGTTGTGTATCTGGGTAACTACATACTTTGCATATCTACTCACCTGCAGCCCCGTCCTCCCTCTCGCTTTTTCTTCTTTTCACCTTCTGTTCCTTCCATCCCCTCTTTCTTCCTCCACCTCTTTCATTCTTCATGTCTTCTCTCCCTCGCTCTTTTTATTTCCCTCACAACATTTTTCTTCTTCCTCCCCGTCCCACACTTCTCACTTTCTTAAGTCTTTCCTCCCTCTCTCGCTTTATCCTCCCACTCTCCTTCCTTCACTTCCTTCCCTTACCCCTCATTCGTTCTGTACCCCTTCCTCCCTCCCTCCCTTCCTTATTCCCTTTTTTTCCTCTTTCCCTCCCCTCTTGATTCTCTACCCCTTCCCTCTTTCCACACTTTTTTCTTCCTTCTTTCCCTCTCCTTCCTTGTTTCCTCCTCCTTTCCTTCGTTCCTTCCTTTCACACTTCTTTCCTCATTCCCTCCCCCTCCTCCCTTCTCTACCCCTTCCATCCTTACACTTCTTTTTCTTCCCTTTTCCTCCTCCTTCCTTCTATACTCTTGTCTTCCTTCCTCAGTTTACTCCTAATTCCCTCAGTCCTCCGTACTTTCTTGTTCCCTCATTCCTTCCTCATTTCTTTACTACTTCCCTCCCTTCCCTCATCTTCCTTCATTTCCTCCTCACCAGAGCGTCCCGTTTCATCTCACCTCCCGCCTAAGGCACTCGTAGGGGACCGATCTCTCTCTCTCTCTCTCTCTCTCTCTCTCTTTCCTTCCTTCCTCCGTCTTTCGCTTTTTTTCTTCTAATTTATTGTCGTTTCTTTTGCTCGTCTCTTGTCTCTAACCACTTTATTATCATCCTGTTCTATCTTCCCTTCCCACTTTCTCCTTTTTTTTTCTCTCTGACTTTCCTATCCTCCCTTTTTCACCTCTCCTACCACTCTCTTCATTTCCTTCCTTAGTAACTGCAGAAATGTGAAAATGGATAGCGGTATACATATATGAACACAAATCATCTCTCAGTAAATGCTCTAAATCCGTCAACCAGCAATAATGACATCAATATTAAACTCAGACGTATAATCATGCAGTAATATGATGCTTGAGATTCACTGTTTTCCACCAAAGTTACGCAAAATTGCCTAAAATATATGAAACTATGACTGAAATCTGTTACATCCAAAATATTACAGTTTTTGGAGAACTGAAGTTGCGCATAACAGAACGGAGCGAACCCTTATCCTCACACACAGATTGGATCTTTACACTAACTTGCAGGAAAGTGTATTACATCAACGCACCCACCAGACAACGCACAGGGGTAGTGTCTTGTATCTTGTTTTTGCATCATTAGAAAATCTTGGTTATAATGTTCCAGAAAATGTTCGTGCTGGCGACCATTGTAGAGTCATTTTCATTTTTTTCTTTTTTTTACCTACAGCACTGCAATCTCCAGTAAAAAATAAAAGAAAAAAATCTAGACTAGAAGGAAGCTGGTTTTCAAAAATCAAAAGTAATTATAGGAAGTGATAATTGGAATCCGATTACACACACTTCAGGTACTAATGATGCATGTCGAATGTTTTCGTAAAGTCTTAACAAAGCTGTCAAGATGTTATGTGGAACGATGCATAAGAGATAACCCGCACATAATACTAATTACTCTTGTTGGACTATCAATATTCAGAACAGTATTAAAGCAAATAAACTTTGCTCACCAAAATCATATAGCCAAAAAGGGTCAAGAGAATGAATATAATTTTTGCAACGAATGTCATGAAGCCAAACAGTCAATACAGGTAAGCAAAATAAATAATTAAAAATAAAAAAAACTTTCAGGCACATGCTACAATCATCAGTAAATCAAACACCAAAGTTGTTTTCTTTAGTTATACTTCAGAAGCAAAATTATACTACCACAATTAACAGGCTCACTAATTCTTGCAAATGGGGAGAGTACTAACAAGGGAACCACTCTCTTTGCGTCTGTGTTTACGGTAAAAACTTCTTGTACGCGTCCTTCCACTTCCTTGTGCTTTTAATAGAAGGCATTGTGGCTAGGAATGTCGTAAATTATGATGGATTAATACAATTTAATACTCGTTTGGATTAGCATATGGCTTCTAATCCCTAGCTAGACTCGTTCACAGCTGGAAAGTAGAAATGCTCGTATCTGACAAACTGTTTTCTCCTCATCCAATCATGGAAACAACAGCACAACAGAGGTAACAATTAATGACACTTTCCTTTTACGGATTACATAATGTAGAATATAGTTATTTACTCAGTCCTTATGAATTTTCCATGACCGTGTCTCTGTAATGCATGGTGATCCTTCTCACTTTTTCTTTTTTCTTTTTTTTTCTTTTTTCTTTTTTTCTGTGAGAAGGGGAGTCGGCTTTGACTGGAGGGATAAGTGCTTGGTAATTGCCTCTGCTCTACTATCCTTATCTTTAGCACACAGAAACTGTGCCATAATCATAGTTACTTCCGCCAAGGAAGTTAGAGGTTATGTATTCACCCATGTGTCTGTCTGTATGATTGTTTGTCTGTCTGTGTAGAAGATATCTAAAAAAGTTGCTATCGGGTTTCAATGAAATCTTGTGGACAGATGAAAAGTGTGTCAGTTGGGAGTTGATTAGATTTTAAGGTCATTTCTGATCCAGATGCAGGGATAAATAATAAATTTCACTGCCGTCTGCAAAGCCATGCGAGCTATAAGAATCAGTAACAAGACAGACTAAGACCCTAGAAATTTAACTGAGTGACTATGTGAGAAAGTAAAAGGATTTGTTTAGTGTTGGCCAAGGTATACGCTGTCCGAATGCTTCTTATTTATATTCTGTAATAGCCTTAAAAGAACAGTTGGATATATTGCTGTTTGATTTCCTTTTTATTGCTATGTACTTTCCTCTCTCCATTTTCGGTTTCCTCTCACTCTTCCCTTTTTCCACCTCTCTCTCTTCTCTCTCTCCCTCTCTTCTACCTTCCTCTCCCTCTCCTCTCTCCTTCCCCATGCATTCGCCTTTTTCCTTGACCTTAATTTCATTTTCGTTCGTCCTGCCCCCTTTTTTTCTATCCCTCATCAATTTCCTACCATCTTTTTTCTCTTCTTTCTCTCTCTTCCCCTCTCCCTCCATCTTTCCACCTTTTTTCCCTTCTCCTTTCATCTTTATAGCCGTGTTATTACCTCTTTCTTTTCTCCCCTTTTTATCCCTTCGTCTCATTTGCTCTCCCCTTTCTCTCCCTCTTTGTCGATTATTACGCGTTTAATTATCACTCTCTTAACACTTTCAATCCCAGGACGTATTTTTTCCCCCTTTTTTTCTTGCTAATTATAGACGATTTTATTCAGCAAGGGGGAGATTTTCGAAAAGGAAGGGTTACACGTGGCCTTCATTATATCCTTCACCACATGAGGTCACTCCAATAGCTGAATAAAATCGTCTGGCAGTAGCAGGAGTAATAATAAACCTTCTGTGGCCGGGGGGTTTCTTTTCGCTTTATTTTTCACCATCTGACGATTTTGTTCAGCTTATCACAGAGCTTTGGAACTGGAGGGATTAGATGTGGCCTTAACCCCTTCATTTTGAGGGGCCTTTCCTATGTCAAATAAAATCGTCTTATAGCGGCAAAAATAAGCTAAAAAATAAAATAAATAAATAAGAAGACGCCACCCAGATTCAGATGGTTAAAAAAACGTTTCCCTTCTTTACGAGAGTTTTCCCCAGTGCTGTAATATAATAGTCTACAGATAGCATGGGAGAAATATAGAAGTCCTCGTGCTCTAAGGGGTAATGGAGCTTGTTTCTATGCCCCTAAATGTGATAAGTGTCCCCCCAAAGTAATAAGCAGTCCGTCAGAGGCAAGACTTAAGTATAAAGTAATGTATCATCGTTCTGAAGGGACCAGAGTAACATGAATATGGTGCTGAGTCAGCATTCTTTATCTCTTCGCTCTTCCTTTTTTTTTTTTTTTCTGCCACGTTCCCACCTGTTTCTTCTTTATTGTATTTTATTTTCGCCAGAGTGTTTTTACTTCCCCCCTCTCTGTCTCTCTGTCTATCTATCTATCTATCTGTCTATCTATCTATCCATCTTATCTGTAATGGTACCAGTCAAATCCACATTACCCTTGGCGTAGGAGGGTATGAGGCTAAGCTGCGGTCAAGAACACTGATGCCGTACACCACATGTCATTCCTTTCGTCCCTGCCATCGTTAACATGATAAAAGAACACCCGACGATCCCTTTTATTACAGCCATAGCAAGTTAAAAAAAAAAAGAAGAAGAAGATAAGAGAAAAAAGAAACTATAATCCGACGCGGGATCTTTACTGCGAGATCAACAAGGATTCTTTTTGCAGTCTTCCCACAATCACCCACAGTCATCCACAGTCCTCGTACAGACCCGACAACCGTCCCACAATCCCTTTATGCCATCCCTCACCTCTCCTACAAACGCACAACATCCTTCGACAATCCCCAACAGTTTCACTACGATTCCCCTACAATCCCCCATTCTATACCCTCTCACTCTCTCACACCTTTATTTTCATTTCCTTCTTTCCTCCATTCCTGTGTTCTCCGAAGTGTTAAGTGTGTCAGGCTGTTCCCCTTCACTTTTTCTTCCCCACTCTTCCTGACTCTCCTTTAGGTTTTCTTCCCTTCTTCCTCGCTCCTCCTCTCCTCTTTCCCTCCCCTTTCCCACCTATCTTTCCCCTCCCCTTCCTCTCCCCTTCATAGGTGCTCTTTCCCTCCCACTCCCTACTTCCCTTACGCATTCCTCTTCTTTCTTCCCTTCCATTTTCTTTCCCCACACGTCCTATTCTTCCTCCCTTCCAGTTTCTTCTAACGTCTCCCCGACATTACCCTACAAACTTAAATGGGTCATGCTGCTTCCCTTCTCATTCTCTCGGCTTTTCTCCTTGCTTCCCCACTATTTTTTTCCACACCGTTCCCCTCTCTCTCCCCTCTCCCTTCCTTTAATTTCTTATCTCTCCTCTTCTAACCTTACCTCCCCCTGTTCTCCCTTCAGGCTTAAGTAGGTCAAACTGCTCCCCACTCACCTACCCCTTTCCTACTACTTCCCCTTCCCTTACCCCTAACTCCTCACCTTCCTTAAACCTATCCACCAACCCCCTTCCGATACCGCTTCCCATAACATTCTCCTGCCTACAGTCCTCTCTCCATCAACCCCCTTCTCTTCCTTGCACCTATTCCCCCATCTTATCTCCCCTCCCTTTTTCACCCATCCTCGCTTCCCTTTCCTCCCAGTCCTCCTCGATTTAGGTAGATTAAACTGCTCCCCCTTTCACTCCCTTGCTCTACTCCTCTTTCCTTCAGTTCCTTGCTTTTCATCCCTCCCCATCCCCCTACCAGTCTCCCCACTTGCCATCCCCACCGTTTCTTCCCTCTCCTACTTTTCCTCCCAACCCTCCACATATTTGCCTTCGTATTGTGTCCTCTTGTCCAACCCTTTCTTTGATCTTCCTCTTCCCCCTTTCCCCATCCCCTTCTCCCTCTCTCACTGCCTTCCTCATCCTCCTCACTTCTCTCTCCCCTCTCTTTCCTATCCTCCTTCTATCCTTTCCTTACCTCTCTCCACCACCTTCTCCTATTCTCTCACTCCCTCCCTCCTTCTCACATTTCTCCCCCCTTTTGCCTTCCCGTTCTTCTTCCACCCTTCCCTTACCTATCCCCACCTAATTCTCCTCTTCTCTTACCCCTTTCCTCTTCCTTCTCCTCACATCTCTACCCTTCCCCCCTCCCTCTCCTTCCTGTCCCCCTTCTATCTATCCTCCTCTTACTTCTTCCCACCTCCTTCTTCCCTCTCTCTTTCCTTCCTATCCCCCTTCCGTCTCTCCTCACCTTACTTCTCCCCACCTCTTTCTCCCTCCTCTCTCATTTCCTTCCCCTCCTCCTCTCTCATTTCCTTCCCCTCCCTCTCCTTCCCCCCCACCTTTCCTCGGCCTAAGCAACACTAGACCAATCGGACAGACCTTTTATTGAGCTGTTCATCTCGGGTTTTGTGGTCCTTCCGATAGCTAAATTTCTGGGTCCGGATATCGGTTATGCCGCGACCAGGGTTAATATCGGCGTATTGGGTCGGGTGGAGGGGGTGTGGAGGGGCTTAGGAGGGGGCTGGAGGGGGGCTAAGAGGGGGGTGGAGGGGTAGGGGGATAGGGGAAGGGAAGGGAAGGGAAGGAAGGAAGGCGTACGTGACGGGGGCAGAAAAGTGATACGATGAGAGAGAGAGAGAGAGAGAGAGAGAGAGAGAGAGAGAGAGAGAGAGAGAGAGAGAGACAGACAGACAGACAGACTGACAGGTTAAGGAAAAAGAAATAAAAAGAAAAGATATCAAGTAAGGTAGCGGAACGAGGAAAGGGATAAGCTTGACTGTGAAAGTGTCAGAGAAAATAGAAATGTTTTATCGTTCGGTTTGGCTGCAATACATTTTCCTGAACTAAATAAAATCAATTGAAAATTAGTCGAAAGCAGTGCGGGAAATATTTTGTCGACCACAGCGGCTTTTCTTTTATTTTTTCTATGCAAGAAGGAAGGATCCAAAGGCTAGAAACCCGCAAAGATTGTTCCCTCCAAGAAAAAATAAAAAAGATAAGAGAAACCCATTTTCTAGTTCCGTTCATTTCGGTATGCCTGGACACACTGAGCTTAAAAGATTGGAGGTCATAGGCAGTAGGAAATACAGGCAGAGGAAGACAGTATCAGAGATGACCTGTTGCATACATGAAGAAGAACTGGGAGTAACGGTTAACTCTTGCACGAGAGAGTTGGACAGAAAAGGGATGAGAGTTTGCTGCTAGACGGGTGCTACTAGCCCGCCGTAGTGGTGAAGGGATACAAGCAGACAGTTCAGAGGAGCAGTGAGCACTGAAGTTGTGACAGAAAAGAGATAAAAGTACAGCAGTGCGGCGAAGAGACAGAGGTTGAGGGAACCATTAAGAGGAGACGAGTTAATTAGACGAGAAGTCTTTGACTTCACCTTGTTGGGAAGAGTTGTATGTGTGGAGCCCCCCCCCCCACACACATGCGAGTTGTACTCTAAACCGGCAAATAAAACTCGTGCATAAAGTCAACAACTGTGCAGAGGTAACGAAGGCACGGAGTCGGCTTAGCACACTTAATCTCTTGGAAGCAGATTTTACAAGAGTGGTACTGTAATATTATCATTCCAATAGAAATCCCGAGAGAATGAAAACCCAAGTATGATGCAGGACTGCACTGGGTATTGTTAAAAATTAGAGGATATTCCTGTGATTGCTTCTGACAGGTCGAGGGATGTAAGAACTGAGTTTTCGATGTATTAAAAACAAGAATGCTTTCACCACAATCAGTGATATGAGCCAAGTCAGACTTTAAGTGTGGCTTAGTCTCATCCCATGTTTGTTGTAGTAACGGTTGAGATGGATGCCGGGGGAAGCAGATGGAAAAGTGAAGGGTGGAGTCATCAGCGTGTAAGTGGATAGGGTTAGGATGTATAGCTAAGAAGGTCATTGATGAACTGAAGGAAGGGAGTTGGTGACAGGCCTGAATCCTCAGGAACATCACCAGAAAGTTCAGAGGATTTAGTACGAATGAAATTATTTTTAGCAGTGCAAAGGACATACTTAGCATGGTTCCGGGTATGGAAATAAAAGAGATGAGATTCAGGGGTGGGCTGGCTCCGGTACCTTTTGTAGGCCCTCTCTTTGTTGTGGACAGCATTAGAACATGCGTAATTAAACCAAGGTTTTCTTTTTTCATTAGCCACAGGATAGGAGAAAGGAATGTATGCTTCCAAATCCGAAAGAATAACCTCCATAATGCGCGAAGCACACGTAGATGGCTCTCGGCCATGGAATCAATAATCATTCCAGGGAAAATCAAAGAAGTACTGTCTGAGGGCTTCCCAGTCAACAGCTCCAAAGTGCCAAAGTACGAGTATTTAGCCTTTTAACTTTGTTAGGTTTTGTTGAGCTTCTTGTGGTCGCCTGATATTATAGGGTATGACATATAAAGCTCTACCTGTGGAGTGGTTGAAGAAACAAGACAACATAATGTTAAAGGTAGGTAGGTAGGTAGGAAGGCAGGCAGAAAGGTACATAAGTTGAAAGGAAATAACATAGTTAGGTTGGCAAGCAGAACGACATAAGTAGATAGCGAGGTAGGTATGCAGGCAAGTAGTTAGATTTGAAAGTAGAACGATACTGGTAGGTAGGAAGGAAGTAAGTAGGCAGGTTGTTAAGTGGAACGACATAGGTAGGTAGCAAAGTATACATATTGGTTAGTAGAGTAATTTAACTTGGCTGCTTTCCTACTGGAGGATTTCATTTAATTCCTCCTTTACTTAACCTTTTTAATATGATATCATTAGACTGAAGAGGGTTCCCTTCTTGTGTTGGCACTTATATGACCAGGTATTGGAGCTGCCCAGTTATGGGAACGTCCCTCAGTCCGTCTCTCTTTTGCAAAAGGAGAAGGATGGACTGCAGAAGAAGGGCAAGTTTGGCTTGCAGTCCATGGACTTCTCGTTTCAAATGAACCTGAGACAACAGCAAGGATAAGAATTAGATGGGATAATTTATATTATAACTTTGCCATATGCGACGATTATCTTAACCTACGGAAAGGTCTTTCGAACTTGGGGATTAGCATTCAGTATCTTTTCTACTGAAGAACTGAAATGAAGGAATTCACTTGGTAACGGCAAGGGAGAAAGCAGTTTGTCAAGGAGCTGAATACGAGTCAGTGGGGGAGGGGGGGGGGATCACGGAACTGTCCTATGTATCTAAAGTAAGGCTGGACAAGATGCATGTCAAGTAACATGATACTATTTTTCTCTCTTAACTTTCGAGTTTCTGTTCAGGAAATCGTTCTCTGTTTACGTTCCTTACTACTTCGTTACACTAGTCTCAAAACGTATATTCTACTCCTCGGCTTCATCAGATCAGTTGCCATTAAATAAATTGTAAAAATTAAGGTTATAAAATGTACAGCAGAGCGGCTTACGAATGTCAGATTGCAAACCAGCCGTTACAGTACACAGACCAAGGTATATGTGAGGCCATCGTCCCTTGATACGAGGACTGTGAAAAGATACCCTGAGTATATTGCATCAGGGTGGAGAATGAATATGAAGGGGGGGAGAGAGAGAGAGAGAGAGAGAGAGAGAGAGAGAGAGAGAGAGAGAGAGAGACAGACAGACAGACAGACAGACAGACAGACAGCAGACAGACAGACAGACAGACAGACAGACAGACAGACACGACAGACAGCAGACACGACAGACAGCAGACAGACAGACAGAGTGAGAGCGAGCGCCAGAGCAAGAGAGAGCGTGCGTGCGTGTATCCATACGAGCAGGTGAAAAGAGGAAGAAAGATTGTTGAGTGAGGGCGACAAAAGAAGCAGGTGTATGCGAGAGAGACGGGAGGGGAATGAACTTTCAGGGGATGAAGTGAGAGTGTGGGGAGACGAAGAGAGGAGGGAACGGAAGTGGTGTGAGACAGATCTGAAGGAAATGAAATGTAGAATGAAAAAAAAAAAACATGGACAGACAGGCTGGTTATTTTATTTGATCGATAGATTGACTGACTGACTGACTGACTGGTCGGTCGACAAAAAGAGATACATGTACTGTACTGTGTGTGTGTGTGTGTGTGTGTGTGTGTGTGTGTGTGTGTGTGTGTGTATTCAAACACATTTAGAATAATTCACTGATTAAGTGAATCAAAGAGAGAGATATTTTAGGTATATAGTCTAAATATAGCTAATGATACAGAGAGAGAGAGAGAGAGAGAGAGAGAGAGAGAGAGAGAGAACGAGAGACCACCATTTACGAGATATACTAAAGAAAAAATTAAACTGATAACGTGGCCCAAGCAAACACAATAAATTCTGATGAACGTGACTGCCTGTGACAAGCCTGACCTTTAAATAAATAACCTTAAAATCAAATCTCATTGTCCTTGTCTTAACCTCACCTCTTCCACTGCGGTCAAGTTCAGCCAAATGTTTAAGTCGACTTTGCGTGTAACTTTGACTTCTTACCTGTCATTCTCGAAAACAAAAGTTCAACCTTTCGGCAAACTATCAACATTTCCGCTAAGCTTGTCCAAATCAGATCAATCTCTGCTAGTTATTTTGTTCACACACATTCACATATGGGTCGGAATATGAACTCTTCTTGCGATTTTGATACCTGGGTCTCATATCCGAATCTCTTCCTCTTTGCCTAACCCTGAACCCTTCTGCAGACTTTGGCCTAAATCGGATATGAGCTGTTTAAGTTGACCTTGCCATTTGACACTTCCCTTTGACCCATTGCTCTAAAAAAAAATCCTTTGACAAACCCTCACCTTTTTCACCTAGTTTGGCCAAAATCGGTCCAGGCTTTAAAATGCTAGCACACTACAGTAAGGACAATTAACTACATATAGAATTCCATGCATAGTCAGTAATTGATAAAGTAAGATGCTCAGATCCTTGTCAACACCAAGAAAATGAAACTGGGAGGAAGAGAAAATTTATACGGGAGAGTAAGCGTCATGACAGAAAAAGAATTGGCAAAGAGTGATTGCGAGAATGTAGATTACAGAGGGTGAGAGAGAGTAAAGATGGAAGGGGGTAAGTGGTGAGAGCACAGAAAGAGACAGTATGATGAAGTAGATAGGGAAGGAAAAAAGCAGAGAGAGAGAGAGAGAGAGAGAGAGAGAGAGAGAGAGAGAGAACTAAGGGAGTAAGTGGTGAGAACACAGAAAGAGACAATATGATGAAGCAGACGGGGAGGGAAAAAGGCAGCGAGAGAGAGAGAGAGAGAGAGAGAGAGAGAGAGAGAGAGAGAGAGAGAAGAAAGAAGGAAAGGAATCGTAACTGTGGAGAAAAGAGGAAGTGAAGGATAAGAGGCACTGAATAATCAGAATAAAAATTTGTTGAAAAAAAAAAAAGAGAAGATAAAAAAGGAAGGAAAAGATAAAAAAGCAGAATGAAAGAACAGCAGGAACGAAAATGGTAAAGAAAGCAAATGAGAGAAAAGGCAAAGAAGGGAGAAAGAGAGTGAGAAGGGAGGAACGTGAGAGGGTGAGGGAGGGAGGGACGAACGGAGAGAGTGAGAGGAACGAGGGAAGATGGTGAAGTATGGAGATGGAGAGTGACAGATGGAGAGGAAAGGACTGAGAGGAAAGCCGCAAGAGATGGAGGAAAGAAGAAAAACTGAAAAAAAAAAATATGGAGGGGAAACTGAGAGAGAGAGAGAGAGAGAGAGAGAGAGATGAAACGGAAAACTCCCAGTTCAATTTAAGGGGAAGTAGACAAACAGCAGCGACGAAAACAGGATAATTGTTGTCAAGGGGAAGGGTGCTGGGGACGAGAGGAAGGTTGGGGAGGAGAGGATGGCTGGGGAGGGGAGACAGGTTGGGGAGAGGATGAAGATCAAGGAGAGAAAGAACGCTGGTGAGGGGAGGACAACTGGGAAGGGGAGGAAGGATAATGAAGGGAAGAAAGCTGGGGAAAAGAAGAAAGTTGGATAGTTAGGAAGGTTGGGAGGGAAGGATCGTGGGGAGGAGAGGAAGGTTGGGGAGAGAACGAAGATTGGGGAGGAAAGTGAGAGAGGTTAAGGAGGGAGAGATTCTTGAGGGGGAAGAAGGTTGGGGAGGAGAGGAAATATAGGGAAAGTAGGACGGTTGAGGACAGGAAGAAGGCTGTGAAGGGGAGGAAGTTTGTGGAGGGGAGGAAGCTTGTGGAGGAGAGGAAAAATAGGGAGGGAAGGAAGACTGAGGAGGGGAGAAACTTTGGGGAGGGAAGGAAGACTATGGAGGAAAGGAAGTTCGGGAGGGGAGAAAGGTTATTACGGAGAGGAAGGTTTGGAAGGAGAGGAAGGTTTGGAAGAAGAGGAAGGTTGGGAAGGGGAGGAAGGTTGGGGAGGTGAGGAAGGATATTGGAGGGAAGAAAGATTGGAGAGAGTATGGAAGTTTGGGAGGAGAGGAATGTTAGGAGGTTAGGAAAGTTAGGGAGGAAAGGAATGCTGGGGAAAAGGTGAGATTGTGGAGGGAAGGAAGACTGGGATGGTTGAAAGGCTGGGGAGGGACAGAAGGTTGGGAAGCGAAGGTTGGATGAGGAGGAAAGTATTCTATGAGAGGATGGAGAAAGACTGGAGAGGGATGAGTCTTGAAGAATTCTGTGCGTATGAGGAAATTTAATACAAAGAAAGAATGAATCCGTGGACATTTTTTTTTTTACGTAATTTCGTACTATTGGCTGATGGTTATTTTTAGATTGGTGGCCAGGAACAATCTCCATTTATCCATTCACTGTGAGGAATAACCAGTGAAGACGGGAAGGATTAGTGGAAAACATGTGCAGACAGAAGACAGACAGACAGAGACTGGAATGCCTGGCGAAGTTTAGGAAGGCTGATGACGAAGGAAGAATGAGAGATTACGGGAGAGGGTGTGAAAGAATGGAGGGAAGATGAGGTCTGTTGGCAATAAATAAGACCCGAGAAAGATGAAGGCAAGAGGGGAAGAATGTTGGAAAGTTGGAGAGAAAGTTATGTCGCGGCAGTGGGAACGACTCAACTGATAATAAATTAGCAAGATTCATTAGAGAATGGTAAACGTGAGAAGGAAATTATTGCTTTGTGTGTGTGTGTGTGTGTGTGTGTGTGTGTGTGTGTGTGTGTGTGTGTGTGTGTGTGTGTGTGTGTGTGTGTGTGTGTGTGTGTGTGTGTGTGTGTGTGTGTGTGTTTCATTGTCTTTTTTACTGTTTAAAAAGTATTAATAAAGAAAATGTTCAGAGGCTACAAAATTGATTCATTCAGAAACTCAAAAGGAGTGCCAAAACCATGATCCATTCTACTTCAGATGTTCAGACACACCGCCTAAAAAATCAAGGTTGTAGGCACGGAGAACAGTATACCTGATGAGTCGTATACATGAAAGATTTGAGGGAGAAAAATAATTTAATGACTGAAAAAGAGGAGACAGTATTAGAGGTGAATTAATGAGACCGAAAACTCTTAGGTTCCACCGTATTTAGAAGTGCCATACTTGGTGTGCGTCCCCCCTCCTCCTCCTCCCACTCCACCATACACACACTCAAACGCACAGGAGAGCAATACTCCAAACACAGGCAAAACTGACCCCTGTGCAGCCATCAACCTTACAAGATCACACACACACACACACACACACACACACACACACACACACACACACAAAATGTGGAGTCGGTTCAGCACACTCAGCACCCGAGAAACAGAGTTCACAATACTGATGTGAGATTCTCAAGAAATGCCACGAGAAAATGATACAAGTAATATGGAGATACGATACAAGCTTGAACTGCTTATGGCTGAAAGAAAGGGGATTGTCAAGTGAGAGACTATGATGAAGTATTAGTGGAACAGATATTTCCTCGCACAAGTATTTCATTCTAGCCAGTGCCTGTTTGAGGGAGATCTGCACTGAAATTGTGAAAGCGGCCAAATAATACGCCATAATGACACATAACGAAAGACCCAATATAGTCAGCGCCATAAATATCTGACGTGGACTGGAGAGGGTCGGTGGAGATTAATTTCATTCCTGAGAGGGCTCCAGGAATCTTAAGGATGGTTGGATTCGCTGCTAGAGGGCAGGATGAGAACTGATATGAA
Source organism: Coenobita brevimanus (assembly GCF_032717465.1). Lineage (NCBI taxonomy): Eukaryota > Metazoa > Arthropoda > Malacostraca > Decapoda > Coenobitidae > Coenobita > Coenobita brevimanus. The sequence continues at coordinate 46,173,064 of NC_137023.1, read as the reverse complement.
GTAGCAATATCAGCGTGATGAAGGTAATGCGAGGGAGCAATAACAGGAAGGTAGCAAGAGGGAGCTGGAGAAAAGGGAGTTGTTTTGAGGAGGAGGATTCTTACCAAGGTGGAGGAAATGCAAGGGAGAAATGAGAAGGAAACAGACAAGATGAAGGTATTTATATAGAGGGAAACATGAGGAAACAGTAACAGGACGATCATAAGATACTAATACGACGAAGGATATTAACTTTCAGACCTCAAGAGGATAAAAAGTGACTACTGTGGCAGAGTAATGAATAGCATGTTACCAAGAAGGCGACAATATGAAGGGCGTACTGTGAGTGGTTATGAGGGAACTAATAGCACCAGGGTACTATTAAGATATTAGTGAGGGGGAACAATAACCAGGCACTTGGAGGCAGGGCAAATACTAGTTGGTACGAAGGGAACATTTCACATTAGGGTGCGATAACGTCTCCTTAGCACTTCGCCTCTCTGCCGCCGGATGAGTTGGGTCTGCTTCGGGGAGAATTCTTGTGAGGAAGCTCTCTTTGGCCTGAGTACGTTATTATGTCAGTGCTCGTGAAGCGAGGACAGGGTACGTTCGTCGATGTTTGTGTGTGTGTGTGTGTGTGTGTGTGTGTGTGTGTGTGTATGCGTGTGCGTGTGTGTGTGTGTGTGTGTGTGTGTGTGTGTGTGTGTGTGTGTGTGTGTGTGTGTGTGTGTGTGTGTGTGTGTGTGTGTGAACAAAATAACTCACAAAGCTTTGATCCGATTTCAACTAAACTGGGTGGAAGGACTGAAGATTAGCCAAGAAATAAACATATTTTTTCGAACAATATATTAGAAGTCAAGTTCGCAGGGATGGTCAAAGTTTGACCAAGTGAGGTCAACTTATACAGTTTTTTTTTCTGATTGGGACTAAACAGGGTGAAAGAGTTAAGAGCAGGGCAAGAGGGAATGGAGATAATTTTAAGATCAATCAATCAAAGATCAAGGTCACAAGGCAATATCAGAGCTCGACGTGTGTGTCTGTGTGTAAAAGAATAACAAAACAACTTTGGTTTGATTTAAACAAAACGATGAAAGTGCTGAAGATCACCCAAAGAGATAACCTGTAGTTTTTGACAGAAATAGTTAATTAGATTAAGGTCACATGGCAAGGTCAGCTTTAACAGTTTTTAACCGATTTACACCAAACTTTGTGGAGAGGATTATAATACGGTGAGAATAAAGGAACTCGATTTTGAAAGCAACCAATTAAATGTCAGTGTCACTAGGAAAGATCAAAGACGGCACGGTTAGCTCAGATAGTTTTCTGTCTGATTAAGACCAAACTCTGTGGGAGGCTTTAGAGAAAAAAAAGAATGCAGGGACTTGATTTGGGAACATTCCGTAAAGTTAAGATCACAGGACAAGCTCAAATGTTCGACCCCATAACTAAGGCAGTTTTGATTCGCTTTCTACCGAAACTGATGAAAGGACTGAGAGTCAGTCAAGGATGAAGAGACCTCATTCTGAGAACAGCAAGACAGGGACCAGAGTCATAAGACAAAGTCCACTCAAGCAGTTTTTATTCGATTTAGACGAAATTTGGTCGATGTGTTGAGGGTCAGGCAAGAGTGAAGCTACCTTATTTTGAGAGTAATCGCTCCGACAGTTAGTGTCACAGGACAAAGTCAGTGTTCGGCCATTAGAACAATTGGTGGATGGGGGTGTTGCAGTCACTGAGTGCTCTCTATTGTAAGACTTTATTCTTGATTTCACCGGAAGAGTTTAACTTAGTAGAGATCCTTTACATCTCAAAAAGTCTCCCTAATCTGAATGAAATCGTCTGGCGGCAGCAAGAATTCAACAAATGTATTGTCCTAGTGAAAGGGTTACCTGAGGTTTCTTTTTCACTGCCAGACGGCTCTCCTACGCTGAAAAGCGTCTGGTACCACTATGCGTAAAATACTGGAGACGCCACTGGCTGAAGAAATAGAAGAATGAAAAAATAGATCATGAGACTGAAGGAGCTTACTACTTCAGCCAGATAACAGAATTTTATTGAATTCTTGATATCTTCAGTCAGTGTTATTCATCCTGAGATAGATTTTTCGAACTGGGGGTGGGGGGGAGATTAGATACAGTCTTCCTTCACCCCTCCACTACAAGGGGGGGGGGGTGCTCCCAAGCTGAGTAAAATAGTCTGATGATACCTTGATCGGAATATATACGTCATCGTGTTGACAAGGTAGCAATGCAACGGCGTCTGTTGTTCTGGAACTAATATTAGGAAACCAATATGAAGGAATTTAATATGATAGCTGAGGGGTGAACGGAAGGCCAGGTAAATGAAAATAAAAATGAATTAGGTGGAGAGTTATTGGACGAGAAGAGCTGAGGGAAGTCGATGAATCCCAATTTTGCAACATCAACTTCTGTTGGATAAATCGTGATATTTTTTAACTGATCCCTGACTTACACTGAGCCAGAGGAAGTAATCTTTTATATATATTTCCAGCCCCTACCAGACGATTTTACTCGACATAGGGGACCGCCATAATAGAGCTGACGAGGATAAAAACTAGCCCATCAAATCTGTAAAAACCTTTCCTAAGCTGAATGAAATCGTCTTTTGTTAACTTGAATAATAATAAAAAAAAAAAAATAAAAAAAAACACGGTGTTTAAGGAATTGATGCTATGAGGATGGGATGAGGAGGTGTCTTTTGTAATGGGAACTAATAGAGGACAACCAATATTGGGGTTTCTAATATGGTCTTCATGAGAAAATAGAATGGCAGATAAAAAAAAAAATAAAGGAAAAGTATGGATTCGAATATAGAGGTTTATTGGATGGGAAGAGTTGGGGAATACAGATTAATGCCATGAGTGGCCAAAGATGGTGCTTTTTTCATTTTTTTTTTCTTTTTGCTACTGCCGGATGACTTAATTCAGATTCGGAAAAAAGACCTCTCGTTGTGAGGGATGGAGAGGGCTAGTGAGGACTGGGGAGGGCTGGGTAAGGTTAAGGGAGAACGGGGAGAGTTGAGAAGCAATGGAAAGGGTTGGGAAGGGCTGGAGAGAGGTGAAGAAGGTTGGGGAAGTCAAGAATGGAATGGTGAAGAGCTGGAGAAGGCTGGTGAGGGCTTGTCAGAGCTTGTGAGGGCTAGGACTGGGCTCAAGAAAGTTAGTAAAAGCTGGGGAAGGTGTTGGAGGGATGGTGGGGGTTTGTGATGGTTGGTGAAGACTAGTAAGAGCTGGCCATTGCTGGGCAGGGTTGGGGAGGACTGGGGAGGGCTTGTGAGGGCTTGTGAGGACTGGGGAGGGGTGGGAAATGATTGGGGAATGCTGGGGAGGGCCTGAGGGAGGGCTGGAAGGGCCGGGAAGAGGGCCACCTGCAACAACAGACAGAGAGCTCCACCATAAACACGATACACTAGACCTGCCTCACTCATCCCCAGGCGGTGGCAGGGAGGAGGAGCAGGGAGAAAAAAAAAAGAGGAGGAAGAGGGAGATAGGAGGAGGGAAACAGGAAGAATGGGGAGGGGTAAGGAGCAGAAGGAAGAGAGGAGAGGGTGAAAAAAAATGGTTAGAGTAAAAGAAAGGGAGAGGAAGGAAGAAAAAAAAATGATAGAAGAAGAAGTGGGAGGGTAGGAATGGGGAGAATATGAAGACAACAAGTGGAGATGAAGAAAGGTTCAGACGAAAAATAATAAAAGCGAAGAGCGAGGAAATTTTAAGAGAGATCGAACGAGAAATAACGAAGAGCGAAAGGGAACTCAAGAAAAAAAAGCGAGGAAAGGAGAGAGAGAGAGAGAGAGAGAGAGAGAGAGAGAGAGAGAGGAACAAATGAATGAGAAAGAAGGAAGAAAATGATGAAGGAGGAGGAGGAGGAGGAGGAGGAGGAGCAGGAGCAAGAGCAGGGGTGGAACAGGAGGGAGGAGAAAGAAGGGAAGTGAAGAGGAAGAAAGAGGAAGGAAAAAAATATAATTAGGTATGACAGAAAAAAATGCATGTTGAATCGGAGGAAGGGAGGAGAGGGAGAGATGGAGAGAGAAAGGAAACAGAGAAATGAAAGAGCAGTGGGAAAGAGAAGAAAGATGAAAGAAGGAAAAGATAAGAAAAATAGAAAGGATCTGGGAAAGTAGGTAAAGGAAAAAAAATGGATGAAAGATAATAAGGAAAAAGATCAAAGGAATAAAAAGTCACAGAAGTCTGTTATGGAGAAAAAATTGACTATGAATGAGCATAGAAATTAAATAAAGCAAGTAATTAAGGAAAGAAGAAAAGCTGATCAAAGAAAGAGAAAGGCCAACACAGTAGAAATCAGGAAGAAATAAAAAAAAAATAGACGATAATAACATCGATAAACATTAGCCTCTTATGCCCTCGCATGATCAGGACAACTCTGGTATTTTATTACAACTAACTCCAGGTAATTTTATTTTTAGATCAGAGCAAGTAATAGAAGCTGAAAGTGTTAATATTTGTACCATTAACCCTCTCATGGTCGGGACAACTCTGAAATTTTATCCCATCTTTTTTTTTTTTCATTCAGTTGAATTCAATTCGTAAAAGCCTAAGAGTGTTAACACCAGGGTATCTTTTCTTTATACAGGATGGTTCATATGTTACGCAACCCAGTTCTCTTGTGTTGCAGGGACGGCTCAGTCAACGTTCATAATATCTACCCTTTATCGTTTTCGACTTCCCATAACCATTTACATGCTTTGATATGTGTGTGTGTTTTTTTTTTTTCTTTTCCAGGTCCACTGATTCCATGCTTTGTCAGTAATTTTATGAAGCAGTCAAAAGCAGATTGTGCCGTCCCCGCAACACACAAGACTGGAAGGTGCATTATATAACCCACCTTTATGATTCCTGCAGCCAACAGACGCGATTACTCAACATAAGGGCATCTCCTTCTTAGTGAAAAGGTTAGAAACAGTCTCTGTTTACCCTAAAGCGTCTTTACAGTCGTCTAGGGGTGGCAGCTTGGCAAGAACAGAATTGAAAATGAGTCATCAAACTGAAAGGGTTAGAAACAGTCTCTCTTAACCTTAAAACGTCTTTCAATCTGACCCTTTCAGTTTGATGATGCATTTTTAATTCTGCTCTTGCCAGACGAATGTATTCAGTTTAGATGAAACTTTAGTGAGTGGTTTTATACAGCGTTTGTTTACTCCTGAAGTGCTATAGACCCTCTCTTACCTTATATAAAATCGTCTGGGAGTATCAAAAATAGAACAAAGTACGTCATTCGATTGAAGAGGTTAAACTCTTGCTGCCACAAGATTATTTTGTCCATCATAGAGATCTGTCTTTGCGAAGGGATTAGAAACAAATTTAATTCCCTATAGTTTCTTTCATATTCATTTCCTGATACCGCCAGGCTCCTGTATTCAGTTTAGGGGAGACCAGTATTAGTGAAGAGGTCAGGAACAATCGCCGTTACCCCTCTACAGTGATGATGTCTATCTATTTATTTCTGTTACTGTAAGAGGCTTTTAATTAGGCTTGGAAAGACGTAAGTGAAGAAACAAAGACATTTACAGTCGAGTGGGAAGGAGCATCTAAGCGAAATACAATAATCCGACCGTATCATCATCATCATCATCATTACCCCGACCTCATTCCCACTGAAGGATGGGATGGGGAGATATATGGGTCAAAGAGTTAAAAAAAAAAAAAAAACTAGAGGGAGAGCTACTAACACATTCCCACATTAAATGGACTGCACACTCATTTGCATGCCATTCAATCCTCATTCAAGACTGCTTATAAAATGAGAGAGAGAGAGAGAGAGAGAGAGAGAGAATCATCAGACTGAAAGGGATAAATGCAGGGCCTGGATACCACGGACTCAAAACACACAGGTTCGAGATTCTCAAAACATTGCTCCCAAACCAACGGGAAAGAATAGCAAACGGGGCACGGTAACGTCAGCAAACACGACCACACACACACACACACACACACACATAAACACACACACACACACACACACACACACACACACACACACACACACACACACACACACACACATCTACCCTGCTCCTCGATCCAACGCAAACACATCCACTCACTCATCCATCTCGTACCTCTCTCTCTCTCTCTCTCTCTCTCTCTCTCTCTCTCTCTCTCTCACATACACACACACACACACACACACACACACACACACACACTTATTCACCTACCCACACACATTCACTCACTCACACCCCCTCCTCATCAATCCTTCCACACACCCACGCATGTGTCTCTCCTTTTACTACGTAATGAGAAGGCTTCCTCACAACGAATATTTACACCACCCGAGCGTCTGGAGGGCCGTATGCATAATTCACTGTGTCCATTTGGTTCGTAAAGGACACACGAAGCGAGTCGAGAGAGGTTGGGAGTCGGAGAAAGGGAGGGAAAAAGATGAGGGGAATGAGAGGGAAGGGGGAAGAAAGAAGACTGAAGGGGAAAGGTGAACGTGGGAGAAGGAAGTGAAAGGGGAAAAGGAGTGAGGGAGAAGAAAAGGGAAAGGGAGAGAAGTGGAAGAGAGGGGAGAGAGGGATGGGTGAGGAGAGGTGGAGAGAAATGGAGCGAGGGAGGACAAAGGGGAAAAGGGGAGAGGTGGGTCGCGAGGAAGAGGGATGGGAGAGGAAAGAGAGAGACAGAAAAACAGAATCACAAAGGTACATGAAACGAGTCGGGAGAGGTGGGAAGTCAGTGGCTAGGGTTAGGTGTCGGGAGGAGGGACAGGTAGGGAAAGAAGGGGGCTGGGAGAGAGGGGAAATAGGATGAGGGAAAGAGAGGTAGAAGAGAGAGCGAAAGAGTGGAGGTTGGGGGAAAGAGAGAAAGTTAGATGGTGGTAGGAGGAGGCGAATCGGGAGAGCGAGAGAGTAGGAGGGGGGAAAGGCGGATCGTGGGGGGACAGTTGGTGGGGGACAGTTGGTGGGGGAAATGGAAGGGAAGGGATTCGAAGGAAGGAGGATTTGTGTGTGTGTGGGGGGGGGGGGACAGTCAGGTACTTAAGACCAGAGAGCGAGCGCCCCCTATTCAAGATAACCTTTTATGTCACTGGCCCCTTGCTTTTACAGTATTCAGAAGAGCTCCTTAAATGTTTGCGGAGGGCAGAATTAATCATCAGTTTTCCCAGGTGGAGGACAACCCACTACTTCACCTTCACTCGCATCTCGGAAAGCCATAATTCACTGCCATCCTAACCACTTACAAAATCTGATTATGGTAAAAAAAAGAGAGTCGCCATCGAATTAAGGGGCACGTTTTCATCATATCTAGAAGCTGTATTTCAACATTTTCAACCATCTTTTCTATCCTTCCAGTAATTATCAAATGACAGATGGATGGTCTGAATTTCTTTATCCCTAGCTTTCCTAAGTACACATGGCAAAAATATATCGCCCTGGGTTGATCCAGTACCTTTTGTGGCGTTTCAAGCGACTCCTAAATTAAGAAACGGCCAACACGTATCCTTCATCGTGGTGTGTTTTGCCATGCGTACTGTGCCCTCCCTACATATCCACTGCACAGGACATTAATAGTTCTTCTACAGGAAGGAAAGTCTTCTTCCTTTGTGCTATTAGAGCTGCCAACATGGAGCTACGATTCAAAAGCTATTGATTCAGATGTCAATGAAACTTTTTTTTCCCACCTGTTTTCTTTGGAAGTACAGTATTCTTTCCCTTTTGCGGCCCACCTATTCAGGGACGCTGACGTAAGGCATACGAACCCACCCTACTTCCCTGGCAGCGTTTACATGATTGAAAACTTCCAGCTTCCTCTTAGAATTAGGCCTTAGTTAGATAACGCTCCGTCATTTTCCGACCAAAAACTTCTATCACCATTACCGAGGAGTTACGGTGATAACATGGATTCACGATGATAAATTTAATAGTCACTACATTAAAGGGATTTCTGAGATGGAAAGGAAGTTGGTTCTTCGCTCTCATTCGCATTCGTCCAGATCCATAATTGTAATCATGGGTGAGGCTGCACTTGCAGCTGAACCGGTTGAGAGGTGGCCTGCAGTCCTGCTGGACCCAGGTTCAAATCCCCGCAGGGCAGGGAATTGTTTAAGGATTCGAATCTCATGAATCAGAATTTACTGATCTACCAAAGACCCACTACCATGTCGAATATATACCGCTCCCCCCCTCCCAATACCAATAAACCAGTCCTGAATGAGACCGCCCTTGCATGTATTCAATATGGACGATGTGCGTTAGCGCCGAAGTGGTGACATGTGGAGGTGTATGGTATGGAGGAGGAATTCTGGACCTTGGGAACAGGCTGTGAAGCCTATGCCCAGAGTCGGACATAGATTTTTTTTCTTTTATTATAGCTATCTCTGAACGATTTCTGTGTTGGTATGGATGGACCTCGCAGAGTTACAGCAAGAGGTCGTCATGGCAGTGAAGGAAAAAACGGAAGCTGTTTGTAATGATAATAGTTATTAAATTCCCTTCTTACGAAAGAGAGAGAGAGAGAGAGAGAGAGAGAGAGAGAGATGTATTAAAGCAAGGAATATTCTCCGTCACATTAAAAGGACTCTCTGATGTGGAAGGGAACTCACACTGCCTCTCCCTCATTCACATCCGGCCAAATCCATAATTTTAATCATGCCAGACTACCCCGGGTGCCGGCTGCAATTTTTTCCTCTCTCTCTTCTTTTTCCTGAGCTGGAAGGACCGATAATCAATGATCGAGGAGTCTTTTTGGGCTGATAGGGACGAGTGAGCCCCAGCCGATCACGCGTGCCGGCTGCATTTATCTTTAGATGTGTCAATAACAGACTCCGGGTATCATTTTAAAGCCAGAGAGTTTCCCTTTATTAAACGGCACGGTTACGTTTATACCGGGTGAGTGACAGAAGCTGCACTGTGTGTGTGTGTGTGTGTGTGTGTGTGTGTGTGTGTGTGTGTGTGTGTGTTCCGTGTACTTTTATTTTTCTGTTCCTGGAGCTGCCAAGTGATTGAATTTAGCTTATAAAGGACTTATTGGATTGAAGGGATTAGAAACAGTCTTATCTCAATATATGATCTTCAGTTTTCACGGGATACAGTACTGACATCCGTATTATCTATTTCTGCAACCACCATATAACTGTATTTTACTTGGAAAGTTCTCCGCAATTGTAGGGGGTTGAAAAAGAGACTCCATTTCACAAGAGAGATGGGTTTGCCAGCTGAGTGACAGGACGAATATTGTGCGTGAGGGATACTGTGTAAGGGATGTTGTGTGGGTGATACTGTGTTTATGGTGCCATTTTTCAGGGGTCGACACTGTGGGCACCGTGACCTCCTTTATTCTTGCTACTCTCATACATTTGCTCTTAGTCTTTGAACTGAGTGGCAGAAAAAAATTGTTTGTGTGTGTGATTTACAGTGTGCTTGTATCTTCAGAAGACGTGACACTGCGCTACCGTTTTTATTTGTTCCTGCTGCTTCCAGTACGACTTGACGCAGCTTAGAAAAGATCTCTGGAAACTATGTGTTACATCCACGTCTGTTGTCTCCCCTCTTATCTTTTCCCTCAACTTCCCTCCTAATTCCTCCTTCCCCCACTCCCTCCCTTATTTCCTCTTTCCCCTGCTGCCCTTTATTTCCCTCTGCCCTCGTTCCCATTCTTGCTCTCCTTCCCCTCCTCTTACCCTCCTGCCCCTCCAGCTCTCCCTTCCCTCGACCCCCTCCTGCTAAACCCATTCTAGGAGGCGAAATCAGCTTCCCGTGAAATCACAGTACCATTACGGCTATACAGTCACCTCCTTTCTCTTCTAGTTCATTTAAGCTCATTTTACGTTTAGCTGAATATCATCATCTGATGCTTCAGTATCTCCTCTCTTACCGTTCTAGTTTTGCATTTTCTCCACACATTTTCACCTCAGTTTCACATCCATTTCCTCAGATCAACTCACTCAGCACCCACGTTCACCATCTCCTCCCCCGCCGTTCTACCTCTTAATTTACTCCCATACTTCCACCTTTACCTCACGTTCATTCTATCGGGTCAGCCCAAGTCTCATTCACGTTCGTCATCTCATCTGCTGCCGTTCCAACCTTACATTTACATCCTCACTTTTAACCCTGTCTTCACATTCGTTCCTTCTAATCGACTCAGACTGCATCCACGTTCACCATCTCTTCTCTGCCTTTCTTTAAGCTCTGCTTCTATGTTCATTCCGCCACTTAGCCAAAAACATCATTCATCTCTACAGTCTCCTTCTGCCTTTCCTAACCCAATTCAAACTCTCCTACTCCTCCCCATCTTTCAGTACCTTCCAAATTCGTTCATTCAATTTTATCATTCACCATTCACATCCATTTCTTTCTCCACTAAGGTCTGGAGCAGTATTATCATCTACCGTTCTCACCATCCCTCCTTACTCATTCACTCCAGTTTTTCACATCCTTTCTTTGCCATCATTAAATCAACGTTCATCCACTCAATACATTCACGTTCACTTCTTCACTTAACCCCACGTTCACCACCATCTGTCGTTCCTCCACTCCTCTCCTCCTTTTCCGGTTTCCTTCTGTACTCTCTTGTTACCGACGTCCCCTCACGCTCATCACAACATTCACGTTCACGTCCTCCTCTACTCACCTCACTTTCACCATTTTCTCCTTTCGTGCCTAACCCTACACCCACTCACTCATCCTTATTCATTCCCTTCTTCCAATGCACTCCATTCACGTCCATTCACTGCACAGACGTTCCTTTACTTTCTTCAGTCACGTTCACTTATTCCTCCACCCACCACCATACGTTCACCAATTTCCCCCTGTCTTTATAACTTCCCTTTCTCATCCCCTTCTTCCATTGCACTTATGTTATTCCCGTTCATCTGCTGTATTCACGTCACTTTCATCATTAGTCACGTTCACTTTCTTCTCCATTCAGGTCTCGTTCACAATCTGCTCCTGCCGTTTCTAATACCCTCCTCCTCCTCCTCCTCCTCAAAATCATCATTTCATCATCATCATCATCATCATCATTTTCATCTTCCTTCTCCTCCTCCTGCTGCTCCTCCTCCTGCTGCTCCTCCTCCTCCTCCTCCTGCTCCTCCTCCTCCTCCTGCTCCTCCTCCTCCTCCACCTTCCTTACCTGAGGCTCTCCACGACGTATTACTTTTTAATGCAATTTTGGAGGCAGATTAAAAACAGGTACTCGAGGCAAGAAGGAGGAGGAGGAGGAGGGGAAGGTTAAGGACGGAGGGAGGGAGATAACGAGAAGAGCCTCTGTTTGCTTCCTCTTCTGCTCTCTCTCTCTCTCTCTTTTAATCTATTGGCCTGCACCATGCTACCCTTATTGTTAGTCGCGTATTCGTTTTTTCTTTCTTGTATTCTTTCTTTCTATCCTGTTTGACTGTGGCAGGCACTTCTAGCCTTCAGAATTAACCGATTCCTACCAAACCAGGACACAATGACCAGCCTATGACTTAGTTGTGTTCGCAAGGTTATGGTTGCTAGGCAATTGCTCGTTGCCCAGCAACGGCCGAAAAACCGCTTTATCATACTTTTCACTTTTTGAGCTGTAAAATTATTAATAATGAGAGTAGAAAACTCTGACTTCTTTAGGCGTAACTTTGAGGTAATTCCTTATAGGAATTGTTCCATCCATTTTTCTCCTCTCTCCACTAGTTTAGAGTGGCAACCCTGCGAAGATTGGCCCCAGCGTCCCTAGCAGTCTTGTTTAATATTGGCAGGGACTTCTGCCCTTCAGAATTAACCGGTTCCTACCAAATCGGGACACAATGACCAACCTGCGACCGAGATGTGTCTGCAAGGTTTCGATTGCTGCTCAAATACTCGTTGCCTACCAACGGCCTGTTTAGCCCCTCCGTGGCCGGGGGTCCAGAAATTGTCGGGACCCAGCGGGCAGTCCTGGCACCATTTTTTTCACATTTCGAAAATCGAATTTTTTCTTACCAAATGCAAGAGACACGTCTGGCGAACCTGGCAATGCAATTTTTAGTTTCTTAAACCCATCCTGTGCTTCGCAATGAAGCGCGAAAATTTTCGCAAAATTACTGCATAGTATACGCCGGTGAAAACTAAGGAGAAGAGTGAAAAACATAGCATTAAGAAATATCCATGTTTTCATCCCCCAAAAAATTTAATTGGTGGTGAAATTGTTTGAAATGACTAGATATGTGAATTACGAACAAAATTGGTACACAATATGCGAGGTTTCATAAAAGTTATTATTAATTTTTTTTAGTGTTTGATGTTTATTGTTTTTACTGAAGTATCGAGTTATTTCTGTTGTCTGGGTGGTTTAGTCTGTGTCCACAGTGAGGTGAGAGATGGTATTTTTAGACTCCAGCCAGATAAGGGTCCTCCTTTGTGTGGGCAGGCTTAGAGTTGACGATCGTCGCCTACCGATTTGTCTACTATCTGTCTATCTACTTGTCTATCTTTTTATCTATCTTCCTATCTTTCTATGTCTATCTGTGTATGCCTGCCTACCTATGTCTATCCATAGCTGTCCGTCTGTCTATCAACCTATCTATCTTCTTCCACTGCTTCTCTCTCTCTCTCTCTCTCTCTCAAGCTTTTTGCCCCTGCAGAATGTCCGTCGGAAAATCAGCAAAGGCTTTCCTATTTTCCCCTCTGTTTCCCTTCCCTTACCAACAACTACAGCAACGAAAAAGAAAGAAAAACACGAAAAACAGAACAAAACACAGGACACAGTAATACACACACAGTCAAAAAAGAAAAAAAAAACTCAAGCTAAAAATCCATCCCAACACGAGCACTGAAGAAAGAAAAAAAAAAAGGGGGGGGGGAGAGAAATCGAAAAAAAAAAAATGAAAAAATTATACGCAGAGTTCCTCCATATCCGAAATACGAGTTCCAATTTCTGAAAGTCTTATATATCAGTGTTAGGTAACCTCGCCCGCCCCGCCAGATGGTCGAGAATCCGGTGTAAAAAGAAGGTTAATTTCGACCCTACGAGGCGATTCATGCTCGTAGGCGGGACGGGAATATTCCAAGGTGGGGGGTCTGGGAATGAGAATGGGAATGGGAATCGGACGGGAACACGTTAATTCCCGAGGCAATGAGAGGGTGGGGGGATGGAAAGAGAGAGAAGGGAAGGGAGTTGATATTTGTATTGGCTTATTAATTCAGTCCTGCGTTCCAGTGTTGGCTGGTTCTTTCCTCTTTTCTTCCAGTATTCTTGGTCGGTTTTCTTTAGCTTTTATTATACCCGCGCCCGCCAAGAGAGATACGTATTATGTTCGATGTGTGTGTGTGTGTGTGTGTGTGTGTGTGTGTGTGTGTGTGTGTGTGTGTGTGTGTGTGTGTGTGTGTGTGTGTGTAAACAAACTAACTCAAACACTTTTCATCCGGTCAAGGCCACTGGTCAAGGTTTATGTTTGACCAGTTTGTATTTCTATGTTAATAAAAAAAGAAAAAACTTGATGGATCAACCTGAAATCCTGATGGCAAATCTACGGGCCCACATCCTACAACTGATTACATCGGCTGCCTCAGTTTTGTCATACATATCAATACTATCATTGAAAAAAATCAAGTACAGTAGATTTGTAAGACATGAACAATTTGTCCTGAATCCATGCTGTGAGTCTTTCATGAGCTTATTTTGTTCTAAATGCTTAATTAATTTATCTCTAATTATGATTTCCAACAACTTGCATACAGCTGATGTTAAACTAACTTCTGTAATTTCCGGGTCGTCATTTATTACTCTTTCGCATCTTTTGAAGACTAGAGTTACATTTGCTAGTTTCCAGTCACGTGGTAATTGGGACAGAATTTAACATACTGTTGGAACTAATCCTAGAGTGCAACGCCTTCACTTGGTGGCCTTGAAACAACCCGGATATGTAAATGTCCTTGAACTCCCGCCACGTCCCCCTATTGGAGGTTGATTGCAGGAGGGCAGTTTCAATCAGCAAACCATCAGATGCACATTCAGGTGGTCTTGAGGCCGCAACAACAACTCCAGGCATATTTCTTAAACTAAATCGTCTGCTATTGGCCTAAATAAATCCCTAAGTATGTTCGCAGCTGTGAGAGCATGTGATGTATGACAAAAAAAAAAAAATTAAAAATAATATCCCATCCTAATTCTTCTATATTGCAGTCCTTCATTTGCATAACATATTAAAAACACGTGCAGCACCGGTGGGAGAGAGAGAGAGGGGGGGAAGGGGAGAGAGAGAAGCTGGGAGGAAACAAGACGAGAGAGAGAGAGAGAGAGAAAACGAAGGGGGGTTGGGAAAGAGGCATTACCATAAAAACAATAATAAAAATAATAGTAAAGCCTCCCCCACACAAACGCCACCACAAGTTATAATATATACAAATTTTGAGCTTGGCTGGGAAGGTGGTTGGAGGAACGGGAAAGGGGAGAGGTGGGGAGGGGGGAAAGGGGGATGAAGGGGAGGAAAGGAGGGGAAGGAGGACAAGGTAAAGGGAGGAAGGAGGAGAAGGATATGTGGGGAAGGAAGGAGGAAGAGGTGAGAGAGGTAAGGGTGGGAAGGGAGGAAGATAAGTGGAGAATATTTAGGGGAATAGTAGGGGAGGAATGGGGTGAAAGAAAAAGAAAAGGAAAAAGGGAAACTAAACATAGGTGAAGGGAAAAAGGGTGTAGAACTGAAGAGGGGAGGGAAAAGATGGGAAAAAAGGGAGGAAGACAGGGATATGAAGAAAGGGGAACATAATAAAAAAAGAAGAAAGGGGAACATAATAAAAAAAGAAGGAAGAAAAGGCGGTAAAAAAGAGAAATAAGCAAAGAGAAGAGGGGAAAAAGGTGAATAAGGAATAGGCGGAAAAAATAAAGGATTAATACAAGTGGAAGGAAATACAGGAGGTAACTATAAAAGGAGGGGAAAAAAGATCATTATGGAGGGAAATAAAGGAAAAAAGGAAGGGAGGAAGGGATGTGAAAAAGAATATAAAGTGGAAAGAAAAAGGGACTAAGATTAAAGAACTAAAAAAAAAAAATGAGAAAGATATGGAAAAGAGAGTAGTACGGAAGGTGAAAATATATATATATATATATATATATATATATATATATATATATATATATATATATATATATATATATATAATGAGTGAGGAAGGGAGGGAAAAAATAAGAGAGCATTAAGGAAGGGGGAGAAAAAAGATGGGGGAGTGTAAAGGAAGGGTATAAAAAGTGAGGAAAATGGGAGAGAGGAAATAAACAAGAGAAGAAAAAGAGCAACAGAGAGAGAGAGAGAGAGAGAGAGAGAGCTGAGAAGTGAGGGGAGGTAGGGAAACAGTGGTGGGGGTTTTGTGATGGTGGGGGGAGGGGAGAATCATATTAAGAGAGAAAACGGAGGTCGATATTGCCTAGGCGGAGGGGGAGACTCGTAAAAACAACAATTCTGGCGAGGCAACTTATTCCGAGCCCGTGTGTACTTAAGGATATTTGTTGGTGCTCCATGGAATATGATAGCGGTGGGAGAGGCAGGGGAAGAAGGAAAGGAGGAAGGAAGGGGGGAGGTGGTGAATACGAGGAAGAGGAGGGAAGGAGGGATAGAAGAAAGGAAGATGGGGGAGAGAGAGGTAGCGAGTATGAGAGAAAAGGGGGAAGACAGACGGAAGGATAGGAGGAAAGGAAGAAGTCAAGTAAACTAGGAAGGAAGGAGGGAGGGAGGGAGTGGGAAGGAGGGAGGGAGGGAGTGGGAAGGAAAAGAGAGAAGTGAGAGGGAAGGATGGCATGAAAAAAAAGGAAGGATGGAAGAAAGAAAGGAAAGACGGAGGGAGGTAGGAAGGAGGAAAGAGTGGAGGGAAAGAGGAAGGATCGGAGGAAAGGGAGGGAGGTAGAGGATGAAGAAATTAAGAAGGGAGTGATGGAGAGAAAAGGAGACAGAAAAGGTAGGAAGGGAAAGAGGGGGAAGGGAAGAAGAAAAGGAAAAAGAGGGAGGGATAGAAGACGTTTTTAGAAAGGAAGAAAAGTAGGAAGAAGAGGATAAAGGGTAGAACTAAGGAAAAGGTAGAAATTAGGCAGAAAAGAAGGGAGAACAAAAGGGGAGAACGGGATGGAAGGATGGGCTAAACGAAAGAAAGGAAGAGAGAAAGGAAGTAAGAAAAAGGATTGGATGAGGAAGAGACAACAATAAGGAGGGAAACAAGGGAGTAGAAAGGAGAGAGAGAGAGAGAGAGAGAGAGAGAGAGACAGACAGACAGACAGACAGACAGACAGACAGAGAGAAAGGATGGGAAAGAAAGAAGGAAAGAGGGAGATAGGAGGGAGGGAATGGGGGAATGAGAAAGTAGAAAGAGAGGAAGGGAGGGTCGAAAGGAGGTAGGAGGAATGATAAGGAAGGATGGAAATAAGTAGAGGGGTAGGTAAGGAAGCGACGTAAGAGGAAAAGAGGAGGAGGGAAGTAGAGGAGAGGAAGTATGGAGAAAGGGAAGGAAGAGGGGAGGAAAGGGCGGTAGGGAAGGAAGGAAGGATGGAAATAAGTAGAGGGGTAGGGAAGGAAGCGAGGTAAGAGGAAAAGAGGAGGTGAGGGAGGGAGGGAGGGAGGGAGGGAGAGAGGAAGTAGGAAGGTAGGGATGGAAGGGGATATGAAAGAGAGGTAGGGAAGGAAGGAAGAATGGTTAGAAGTTGGACGAGGAGGAATGGGTGGAATAGACGGAAGAAAGAAGGGAGGTAAGCTTGGAGGGAAGGAAGGAAGGAAGGAGAGAAGGGAGAAATAAGGAAAGTAGAAGAGGAAGGGAGGGAACAAGGGAAGGATGCAGGAAGAGAGGAAAGCAAAGGAGATTAAAATGGAAGGAAATACAAGTAAATTACTCTATTATGATAAAAATAAAAGAATGCAAAATACGTGGAAAGAAAATGAGGGACACAACAGATCAAAACAATGAAAGAGGAAGAAAAATAGTCGCAAGAGGGAGAAAGTGGAAATGAAAACAATAATGAATTCGAAAGGTAAGGAGAAACAGTAAAGGACTCACTGACCAAAAAGAACATGGAAAAGAAATTTAAAAGAAGTACAGAAGAGGAAAAGGAAAAATCAGTTTGAACTAAAAAATTTCAAGAAAAATAGAAAGTCCCATTAATCGATGCAAAACTGAGGCAGACGGTGAGAAAGCTATTGCAAAGAGTGGAAACTGAAATCTCTGAACATACCGTACTTTCTCCACACACACACACACACACACACACACACACACACACACACACACACACACACACACACACACACACACACACACACACACACACACACACACCTCCCGTGTTTTTTATTCCTTTCAGTGCAGTGATTCTTTTTACGTTACATCCTTCCTACAGTTCGTTAAGCTTAGGCAATATCTAACTCAGTGCAGGCGATCATCATAGCTTTACCGATCGCCTCAAGCTAGAGAAGTCTCTTCCAAGCTGAGTAAAATCGTCTAAAAGTGGCAAGAATAAGCTAGAAGTCGTATTGATATGTTTATTTCCGATGTTATTGTTTTTATTGCACATATTCTTTCTCATTTTGGCAGCCCTTAATTAGCTTACTTTCTCATTATCCACGTAAGCTGGTTATATATATATATATATATATATATATATATATATATATATATATATATATATATATATATATATATATATATATATATATATATATATATATATATATAAGCTTTTCCTCTCCGCACCCAACCCACTACTTTCCTCACAGTCAAATCCCCCTACATTTCCCATTTCCCCTCTTTTCATACCTTCTCACATTCCCCTTTTCCTTCCTTCAGCTTTTCTCCTCTTTTACCTTTCCCTTTTCTTCTCTTACTACATTGCCTACTGCCTCCTCGTCTCCCTACTGTTTCTTTTTCTTCTCCCCCTATCTGTGTTCCCCTTATCTTACCCCTTTCCATCTCCCTACTATCTCCATTTCCCCCTCTCATACCTCCCTCTTTCCCCCTCCTCTTACCTTTCCCTTTCCTTTCTTTCCGTCTCCTATACATTCGCCATTTCCCCTTCCTTTTCCCTTCCCTCTGGCTTCCCTTTTTCCCCTCCCCGAACCTCCCCCTTTCACAGTCCTTCCCCCCTACTTACCACAGTACACATTTCCTTCCACCCATCTTCTCTCCCCCTCCACCCCTGAATCGCAGCTCCCGTCTCCTGTCACTAATCCCCCTCTTCCACCCCCTGCCCCCTTTCCACCCTCTCTTCCCAACCATCCCCCATCTCCACACTTCTATCATCCATCCCCTTTTCTCTCTTTTCCCCTCATACTCCACCCTCCTTTCCCCTCTCATTCCCTTCCTCCTCCACGCCTCTACCCCCATTCACTCTCCTCTAACTATCCCCCCTCTCTCACCCCCAAGCACCCTCCCCTTCGCCAACACCAACAATCACCAGTCGCCTGGAAACATTACATGTAAATTCTAACTCGTTTCCAATATATTTTTCTCTCTCTACGTAACATTAATATAAAAACAGATGGGGATAATATTAATCTCTGACATATGAAACGCGTCATATATTATTGTAAGGCAGGATATTCCGTGTGCCGTGTAAAGCGAATATTTCAGCAATGTATAATTTTTTCCTATTTATTTGTCACTGCTGTCATAATACATTTCACGTGAAAAATATTGAATGCCACACTGGAGAGGATAAAAAAAAAAAAAAAAAAAAGCTTTAGCGAAGCACACACATAAAATTCTAATAATAAATTTAAAATATTTTCGAATCCGAACTATTCCCAGACTTAGAGCCCTCCGAACCCCCGACCCTTCAAATAATTTCACTACCGGCATTTCGTAATTACAACCGGGATTTCAGTGTATGATGAATCCCCATGCCGCAGCGGGATTTAATAACAGTATATTGAAGCAATGTGCGGAATAAATAGCTATGTAAGAGACCAGTTACCATACGACACTAGGACTGAATGTTGCGCTCCCTTATGGCTCTATGTACAGTCAACGAGAGTTCCACCTGGACCACCTAGTCGCGGGATATGGCTAACATGGCAACAGCGCGTGTGTGTGAGTCCGTGTGTACATGCCCGAGAATATATCGAATCATCAAGCTTCATCCTCTTTGCCGTATTATATTATGTGGTCATTGTATTATGCTGTGATAATGGCTAATAACTACTGTGTGATTGGGATAATGAGCTGTGCACTGTACTATTTATAAAGTCTGATTTATATAAAATAATTCTTCTCTTGTTTTGTAGCGTGAACCACGATACTGGTTGAGCTGTGGTTCAGAAACATCGCGCCATTTATGGGTGAACTTCACTGTTTCTGAACCACAACTTAACCTGTATCGTGGTTCACGCTACAAGATAGAAGAATTATTTTATATAAATCAGACTATAAATAGCATAATGCACAGCTCTTATACCAATCACACAGTATTTATCAGCCAATATCACAGCATAATACAATGATCACATAATAATATAATACGGCAAAGAGGATGAAGCTTGAGGATTCGATAAATTCTCGGGCATGTACACACGAACACACACACGAGCTGATGCCAAGTTAGCCATATCCCGCGCCTAGGTGGTCCAGGTGGAACTCTTGTTGACTGTGCGTGTGAAACATCTTCAATCTACTGTACAGTACGTTAAAATTACGCAATTCCCACTTTTCCAGTATACAGTTTACGATCTTATAATTCTTAAGGAATATAGCAGAGGAAAGCGAGTTCTATGGTTTCTGTAACAAAATATCTGTGCTTATCAAATACCTTATAATTCGAGTAGTGACTGGAGTAGCGATGGTGGTTGACTATCTGGAGTTGTGGTATGTTCGGCTACGGTGGTAGGCTAGATTATCTTACAACCCTCTGTCAAGCAGCACCAGCTCCACTCATCTCAACATTCTGGAAAACAAATGAATCAGTGCATTGCAATAAACAGTTTTTAGACATTTTAGATGTGCCCCCGACGTCACGTAAATTACCTTTAATCTTTGATATCTAAAATTCTCACTAAATAATATAGTTTGGAGGTAGCAAATATAAAACCATCTAGCTGAAGGTTTTAAATCAATAGAAATCTCAAAAAAAAAAAAAAAAAAAACGCTACTTCCTATATGTACTTTTTACATTTATTCTTGCTACCTCCAGACCTTTCGCCTCAGGGCAGAATTTTCGAACTGGTTACATATCTCAGTCTTACTTCTTATAGTTCGTATTACTGTAAATATTGATTAAACCTATGATAGACCTATGAGGGAGAAGGGTTAATGAAGCCTAAATCTAGCAACCAGTTCAAGAAGCCCCTTCAAAGCTGAATGGCAATTGTAAAAAATGGGCTACTGGACTAAAGATATAGCTTTAACCCCTTCTCTACCACAGGTCCTTCAGAAAGATAAAATAGTCCAGTTAGCAAGAATAAAACTACATCGGAGTGAGGAGACTCAGGAAAGCGGGGGGGATAGTCATCATACTGGAGGCTATTATGGGAACTAAAGTACTAGAAATACATTTAGGACTGTAATTAATTTTTACGCCTAAAATAATCCTAGATGGCGCTGGGGAGGCCTTAAAAAAAAAAAAAAAAAAAAAAGACGATGCTGGCTTCCGATTGGTCGAATTTTCTCTGACGTCATCACCCTTTCGTATTCGCTAGACTACGGTTCTTTATACACTGCAGTTTTTAAATTTGTGTCATCATATTATCTAACATTTGTTTTTTATTCTGCCCAAGAGTGATGGTGTCATACAACCTTGCCACCTCTCAACCAATCAGAAGCCAGCATTTTTTTTTTTTTTTTTTTTTTTTCATTAGCCTCACAAGCGCTTTCTACAGGAGGAATTTGGTCCTGCCCTGCGTGTATTATTTTGCTCCATATCACATCGTCCTCTGTCATTTTGTTTCGCCTTTTTATTTTGTTGCAATGATTCGTTTCTTCCCATTTGTTCATTTTATTGCATTTTTGGCTATCATTTCTTTTTTGTTTCGTTGCAATTTCTTCCAGTGTATATTTCCCTTAGAAAGATAATTGTGCATATATCTTTTGCTATTTCCAGACGATTTTTTAAAGATTTGGGAAGACCAGATCTCGTTGTGAAGGGATTAATGGAGAGGGTCTGTAATTAACTCACAATAAATAAAATCGTCTGGGGGCAGCAAGAGTAGATGGATTGATAGATGGACTAGAAAGAATGGTAATCTGGATCAAGTACTTCGTTTATTTATTTATACATTTGTTTTATTTCAGTGGTACACAACTTCTGCTGTGGCCAAATATTCCCCTAGAAAGAGGCTCTCACTAGACAGTTTACGGGGTGAGTCCACCAGTCTGATTGGGTCCTCCAGAATCGACCTCGACTCCTTCCAGTCTGCGGGTTGCATGTGCCAACCACTGGACCACCGCCCTTAGACACATCGGCAGGACACAGGCAGGACACAGCCAGGACACACTGCCAGACCATCTAGTACTGTGGGTCTTAACCTTTTTTAAGTCACGGACCCCTTCGAGAATCTGGTGAAAGCTATGAACCCCTTCCCTACAAAAATGCACATAAGCACATAAACACAGCATTTTGCATGCAATTAATATACTTTCTTTTACTGAAAACTACCACACGCACTGTATGACATACACAAAGTACAAAACAGTCTTTACAAGAATTATGTTTCTCACTCTTTTTCATGCAAAAACTAATGGACACTCGATGAAAAATCGAAATACATCCAACTTGTGGAAATTAAACAAAACAAAACTTTAATTCAGCTCAAAAGTTCATTTCAATGAGAGGGTTGTTGTTTGGTTTGAATAAGGAGACGAAATTGTTGAGTGGTCTTTAACAAAGCAACACGCATGTCATCGCTGACATCCAGTTGATTACAGCTTTTCGTTCTGATGGAAACAAGCGCTGAAAACTGTGACTCACAAAGGTATGTAGTAGCAAACGTAATCAGAGCACCCATAGCCCGCTTTGCCAGACAAGGGTAGGCTTGTGTCAACGAACACCAGAATTCTTCAAGACTATTTTTGTTTTTTTTTTATTTTTTCAGCTAATGATGCCAGATGGGATCATGCAATATCACTAAATTGTTCTCAATTATTCTGACCTTCACGCACCCCCTGAAGCCCATCTATGGACCCCCAAGGGGTCCATGGACCCCAGGTTAAGAACCCCTGGTCTAGTACCTGGATGAAGTAGAATAATGTATCACCTGAAAATATACACCAAGATTCACATTTTTCGTAAATTAAAAAGAAGGAAAATATGACACGCTAGTGATGAAAACTGTATGGAACTAAGCAGTGTAGGGTGTTGTTGCTGTGGCCCCAGGGCTAATCAGAACGTGAACCCGGTGGACTGCAGACTGAAACTGCCTTCTGCAGTCCATACCACCCTCCTTTGGGGGGATAGGTAAAAAGGCGAGGGACGCTTGTATAACTAGGAAGCAGGGCCACCCTGGTATGCAGGTGCCACCACGTGAAAGCGTCCCTCTCAAGTACGGTGTGAGGTGTGACTATTCACTCTGAGGCACGATAACTAGAGATGTACCGCTATGCCATTGATAAATTTTGCCTGTTTACCTATTATGTAGGAATCAAAGCTATTAAAAAATAAAATAAGGTACAAATAAACAGACAAATTAATTTCTGTACTCTTTAGCTGATGGATGGAAAGATAGGCTGATATATATATATATATATATATATATATATATATAGAGAGAGAGAGAGAGAGAGAGAGAGAGAGAGAGAGAGAGAGAGATGCACAGAAAGGACAACAGCAGCGACAAAGAAGGGGGAGTCGAAGCCGATGAAAAATGAGACGCGGGTAAGAAGAGAAGCAATCAAAGGTGCAACAGGTGAAGGTACTCTGATTAAGATAAATAAATGAAACAAAAATAAAGGCGAGCAGAGGGTCGGGGGAATGAAGGGTGAAATCAAAGGAGCGCGAGAGATGAGAAGGAAGAAGACCGGGAGTTTTTAATGTCTCTAATGCGGTAATGTGTTTGTTTTACTCTCAGACGAATTTTATGACCATGCGCCGTGAAGCCAAAGAACAACAAAAGGTCGAGCGTTCCAATACTTCACTATGTTGCCCTTATGATCTCTTTCAAGTACGACTGCTGGTACTGTAGTGAGGCGCCTTCATGTGGTGGCACTGATGTAACCAGGTGGCTCTGGTGCTTAGTTTTACAAATGTCCCTCAGTTCCCTCCCTATCCACCACAAGGAGGAAGGTGTACTACAGAAGAAGGGAAACTAAGCCTGTATGTAGATCGGGTAAACGTTTCATATGAACCTGAGTTAGCGGCCACCACCACCACCACCAACAACAACAGCACTACTACCATTAAACCACGAGAGCAGGACAATGAGCTGTACCTCTTTCACCAACGATTTCGTCTTTTACATTTTCATTCACTGTACCACTCGCCTGATCTATAATACTGGGAGGTGCAGTCAAGGAAAAGCGAGATATGAAAACATCAGCTGGTAAGAGAGTTTTAATCCCTTCAGCATACGATGAGGTCATTTGCACTCTAGTCAGGACACCACTATGCAATTTTATGCACCTTATTGATACGGTAATTGGGTTAAACTGTGTGTGTATGTGTGGTTTCTCAATGTTGATATAATCAGAATTCCCCATCTCTCTTCTCTCCCTCTCTCTCTCTGGACGATTCAACAAACCTACGAGGCCTATACATACATTTACTTTTTTACCGGTTTAGTCATATTCTTAGCATTGGACAAAAGGGAGTCGCAATCGGAATATTGATGTGAAGGCTTTATGCGTCGAAGGAGAAGAATAGACTTCCAATATGGCAGACAGACAGTGAGGGAGGGACAAAGACTGATGGAAAGACAGAGTGAGAGGGAGAATGATGAAGAGAAAAACAAAGAGAGTGAGAGAGATAAAGACTGGTGGAGAGAGAGTGACAAAGAAAGCAATAGAAAGAAGGAGTCATTCTGATGAAGAAAAATGCAAGGAAAAATAGAACAAGAAAAGACATATTAATACACGACAGAAGTGAAATATAGAAAGACACAGAATCAGATGGAGAGAGATAAGAAGTGTTAAAAGAAATGCTTTGTTTTATGAAGAGAAGCCCAGACAGCAATTAATAATGAAGTAATATAAGCTCACAAAGGAAATATAAATAATGAATGATGAACAGACAAACGTCGAGCGAGAAATGAAAGCAGTATTATGGTTAATAAGGAGATGGTAAGAAAGGGAAGAAACAGTGAATTATTATAAACACCAAGCAAACGCATACTAAGGAAGCAAAGGGCAATACCGAAACACACAAAGAAATAAACAGACATGAAGGACAATGAACAACAGAAAAATACTCTGGCTGAGGAAGACAAGCCCAGGAACAAAGAAAATGAGGAAATACGCAGTCAAAGAAAGCATACTGAGGAAAAGAAGGATAAAGAAGCACACACACACACACACACACACACACACACACACACATGTAGACTGGTTTCAAGTAGGGCTTTAAAATCTATGGCGGCCTCATGTCGTCCTTACTGGTGGTATTTTAAATTTCAGGAACATTAATAATAAAGGGGGAGGGGGCAAAAGAAGTCACCTGGCCCCTCAGTACTGTCACCACCCACTCTATG
This sequence comes from Coenobita brevimanus, assembly GCF_032717465.1. NCBI lineage: Eukaryota > Metazoa > Arthropoda > Malacostraca > Decapoda > Coenobitidae > Coenobita > Coenobita brevimanus. Next base: position 46,148,510 of record NC_137023.1, on the reverse strand, counting down.
CAGCTTTATTACTGTTATAATTTCGTGGGATTAGGAGGCTCCCTTGCCCCTCTTCCTAACCAGTTTATTTGGACATGACAGTCTTTCCATCTGCTTCTTATACTGCTTCCGACTGTAATTATTCTTCCATTTTAATCCCGTTCATTCTCTCACATGTTCACAAATATATTCCTATATTTCACGTGTTTTCCCATAACCGTTTCGCATCATCACAGAAAGCATATTTCCTGGTCTTCATTAACCTCTCTTCTCACTCTTCAGTACACTTTTTATACATTTCATGCTCTCAGCAGATTCGCTCTTACTTTCTCTCAAGTTTATTTCTTACTTCTACTCCATCCGCTTCTTCCTTCCCTCGTCCTGTGCTCTCTCTACTTTCTCATCTCACCATACTGTTCCTTGTTGATCAGCGGCCATCCTTGCAATGCTGTACATGCTTTCTCTCTCTCTCTCTCTCTCTCTCTCTCTCTCTCTCTCTCTCTCTCTCTCTCTCTCTCTCTCTCTCTCTCTCTCTCTCTCACTATATAAGCTACTTCCATAAATTAATAACTCTTAACTCATCTATCAAAACTTCTCTCTTTCATCCTCGAACATTTGCCATTGCTTTTCATTTCATATCTCTTCTATTCGTTCACTCTGAGTACCCCTGTCAGCCATCATCTTCCCTGCTCCTATCAGCTCCACCTTGCATAAGATGATAATGCAATCAGGCAATCCTCCTCACCGTCTCGTCTCAGCTTTTGTGTAAATAAGAAAAGCAGGCAACCCGTGTCACTGTTTTGCATGAGGTAATTGAAATACAAGTGAGGAACGGACTGCAATGAACTAAAAATGTATTCGTCATAGAGGAAACTTTCTGAAAGATCTAAGTCTAGGATACTAAGTCCCTACACACACACACACACACACACACACACATGACGAAATACTCCAGCAACTCAACCAGCAAAAGAAAACGCCAGAAAAGGAGAAGACGGGAAATGGAAAAGCTAGATGTGTTCCGGAGATTTCGACTTTTCCATCTTCCATGACGACCTACAAGCATATATATACACACACACACCCATCTTCTGTATTCTCTTTACCCAGGGACGTTGTTCATCCTGGCTTCTGAAAAATAGATAGGCTGGGCCTCTTTGATGTTGGTGCTGAGATGGCGGTGGGTGGGTGGATGTGTGTGTGTGACAGAGATAGAGAGAGAGAGAGAGAGAGAGAGAGAGAGAGAGAACCATAGCTTTCACGATTTATCTCTGTTTTCTTTGTCTGCCACTTCGTGTGTGTGTGTGTGTGTGTGTGTGTGTGTGTGTGTGTGTGTGTGTGTGTGTGTGTGTGTGTGTGTGTGTGTGTGTGTGTGTGTGTGTTCCATTAGACAAAGTATGCCGATAATAACCCAGTGTTTATGGATAAATCGTTTTGTATTTAATTTTGGTTAACTTCACGCAACTTTATCACGCGCAGGAGAAACTCAAGACACCAAACATGAACAGAATATATGAAGATTAGCGTTTGATTATGTATAATCTTCCACAGACAAATTCACTCACCTCAAAGGAAATCATAGCAATCAGAGGGCTTAACTTAAAAGAAAACTTCTCGGTGTATTATACAAAAGAAAACACTAATGAGTAGATGGTATGAAAGTCTGTTATGATTAAGTGATTAAAGCCTTTAATTCAGTCCAGATCTGCCATTGTGTAGTAACACAAGCTGTGAGTAGCATCAGCGTTTTCTTTTACCTGTTACCTGCTTAGCATTGTACAAAGACGACGTTAAAAAAGTTTTTGTGCAGTGGGGCAAGGGAATGTGTTTTGGTGTGAGGTGTGATTGTGAGGCTGACAGTATGTGTTTTGGTCTCTTGAGGTATAGCGGTGTTAGGCATGTGTGGCGTGGCAGTATTTGTGGCAGTGGATAGTAATACAGTGTCATTTGTATGTCAAATCTGCCGTGTCAGTGAAAAGTGCTGTCGAGTGTGGTTTGGCAATGAGAGGTGTGCGTGATATGTTGTAGTGGGCGTGCCGGTAAGTGGCCTAACAATATAATGTGTATGTGGAGTTTGAGGTGCCAGAGATGTTGCAGTGCGTGGTGCAACAAAGAGTGTTCTGCGTAAGGTGTGGCAGTGTGAAGTGTGACAGTGTGATATGTTTCAGTTTAGGCGCTTCACTTTGATGATGTATTTTTATACATTTTTTTGCCATCATCATATTATCTAATTTGAGTTAGAAAAGACTCATCAAACTGCAGGAGTTAAATAAAACCTTGATTAACCCTGCCACTGCTATGCGGCTCTCCAAGTCCGAATATTATTGACTGGTGGTGGTTAGATCAAACTAATATATAACGTTATCAGACTAAAGCGATGATGCATGATAAGTGTCTTTTGGCTTCGTATTCTCGTCAGCTTAGGGGCTTTTGTAGCACCTCTTCCTTGGCGATTTGTTTTGTATACTACATTTTACTGTACTGAAGTATGTTGTTCCTTGTCAGTACAGACCTAGACCGCACAGCAAAAATGTTAATGGAAATACTGTCGTGGCATATGCAGAAATAAAGACGTAAGAGAGAGCTGCAACAGAGCCTCCTAAGCTGTCGGGAATTAAGAGTCTGATGCACAAAGACTTTTCTCTCCTACCGCTAAACTAGAGCCAACTGACTGTCGAACTTCAGCTATTGAATGTGTAGCCAGAATGCTGATGTTACCGAGATTAAGGTTAAAACTGCAGTCACGTTTCTGTATTCACTCTGACATTTAGTGAGCCGCAACGCATCACTCACCTTCCCAGAAACAACTGGGCTGAATAACACTAGGGTGATTTAGTAAAGGTTGCAAGACCTGTATTTTTCTAATGCTACGCAGCTTCATGGGGATACGAGTTATATTATGGTAACCTCTTCAGTTCGAGAATTAAGAGTAACCCCTTTAGTCTGAGTACCTCACTTCGATTATGTTCTTGCTATCTTCAGACGATTTGACTCAGTTTGGGAGGGCTTTTCAAAATTTAAGGGTTAGACGCAGCTTAGATTAACCTCGTCACTACTAATAGTCCTAGCTAACCTCTATAGAATTAAGACTGCCAAGCCTACATTTGCTGGGCACACTGCTAATATTTCTTCTACTTCTGTGTTTTTGTCTTACCTCTATCTTGATGCCGTCTGTTACACTTGCGACACTGTTAATAGTAAGAGGATGATGGTAAAATTAGATGGTAAAAGAAATATGAAACCAGCGGGAGATAATAAAGGTGCACTAGTTACTGTTTCAGACTTTTCGATGAAGGTTTTCCCTAAGACAAAAATAATCAATCGTTTGTTGTCAGCCAGAATACGGTTTATTAGAGTGCTGATATCACTGAAAGGTAAACAGAGATTTATTTAAGCTCTCTGATGGTTGCTCCTTCTCTCACATTTTATTGCAACTAGAAGTATACGTTTTTCATCGATTAATAGTGAGTATTAGAATCCTAAGAGTGATAATACATGTACGAATAACAGTTTCATGACGGGGACAACTCTAGTATCCAGTTCCAGCTGACGACATGATATACATATTTTTATAATTAACCGAGTGAGTATAGCAGCATGGGAGTGATGAAGAAAATTATGAAACTAGATATTTCTAAGAGAATGTGATTACTGAGAGAGAGAGAGAGAGAGAGAGAGAGAGAGAGAGAGAGAGAGAGAGAGAGAGAGAGAGAGAGAGCGAAAAGGCCATTAAAGCCAGACATGAGCTGAATCTCGTCCTTTTCAGCGTGACAGGCCACACTGAATTATGGAGCTGTATTGAGCCTCGTGAATATAGAAGTCCACCACTGGTCAAGCAGGCGGCAGCAAGAGCCCTTCGAGATTAGGTGGACAAGGAAAAATAATCTTATGTGGGAAGGGGAAGTGATTTGCCGTGGAAGAAGAAATTATATGGTGTGGAAGAGGAAATAATTTTATATTGGAGTGGAAAATGATTTTAGGTGGAGAAAAAAATTACATGGCTTAGGGAAAGGAATGGTTTATGTGAGAAATGAAGGGAGAAAGGAAATTATTTTGTGGCCAAGAAACGACGATATTTGTGAAAGTAATTATAATTTTGGAATGGAAAATATTTTAGGCACGAAATGATTTTATGTGAAAAATGAACTTGTTTCATGTAGTACAGCATATTCTGTGATTGAGGATTTTTTTTTTTTTTAATAAGAGACGGTTATTTACACGGAATGAGAGTACATTCGGTCTGAGAGAATATTATTTTAGACGGTATACGATTTTATGAAGGGAAGGACACTGCGTCTGTGGGAGATACTGTGTGAAAGGAAATACTGAGTAAAAAAATGTGGGACATGATTATATGTAGGAAAAGGAAACTGTTTCATGTTGGAAATAACCATAGTATGGGACATGTAAAACTTTACTGGGGGGGGGGGGGGAAATACTCTTCTCTGGCAAATAGTTTCAAGTTAAAAATAACATTATTCTGGATGAAAGATAACATTTGTGTGTGTGTGTGTGTGTGTGTGTGTGTGTGTGTGTGTGTGTGTGTGTGTGTGTGTGTGAAGGAAATAATTTCATACGGGATACATTTTTATGTGTGATAGGAAATTACTTTACCTGGAAGGTGGCTATATACGGTTTTCTTGTTCTGTTTCTGTTCAGACGATTTTATTCAGCTTTGGAAAAATCTCTCGTAGTAAAGGAATTTATATGTGGTAAATACCGTTTGAGTTTTGTGAGACATTTGGCTGAAGCGAGACTGGGCGAGGGAGAAGAGATTAATAAGCAATCTTTTTGTTTATCTCTTCTGTCCGTCTGTCTGTCTGTGTTTTCATGTATGTATTTATGTATGTTTGCATGTATATATGTATGTGTGTACAGTATGTATGCTTCCACTTGTGTCAGTGTCTAAATCTATCAATTTAACTATCGTTTATCTGTCTGTCTGTTTGTCTAGCTATCTATCTATATATCTATCTATTGCCTGAAGCTGCGTCCTGTTAGGAATAACCATTAAGGACCTACTTCTGTTAACAGTAATGACCCCCTCTAGTGTCAACAAAATAACCTCGTCGTTTCTGTCCCTACTCAGCAACAACCCTTCCTTACACGACGACACACCGCCTTTCCTTGAACTCACTGAGGCGTTTTCTATTTTAATCTTCCTACTTCAGACGATTTTTCTTACCTGTCGAACGGAAGGGGTTGATAAAGGCTACATCTAACCATTACAGTTCGAAAAAATGTCTCCAAAAACCCAACCCCCTTAAAAAAAAAAAAAAAAAAAAAAAAGAAGCAGGAATACCATTAGAAAGACGCCACTGGGATGAAAAATTCTCGCACCAATTAAAAGGTTTGGGGTTAATGGGAAGCGAATGTCCAGCAGGAATACTTTGCCATTTCTCTCTCTCTCTCTCTCTCTCTCTCTCTCTCTCTCTCTCTCTCTCTCTCATTCCGTCTACTGGTCGAAGGCGGCGAAGGAGAGAAGGTCATCTGGTGCCTTAGCCAATCTTTCTGACACTAATTACGTTCCACACAGATTTCTTTTGGCACAGGCTTATTCTGACACTAGTTTCTCCTGACGCTAATTTATCCCGACACTGGCACTAAGATCTTACACTGAAATCATCAAGAATTATTCACTCTGGAGCCAATATCCTCTGACGCCAGTAAATTCTGATATCCATTTCTACTTGCGCTACTGTTTTCGACACCGTTCTCGCCTACGTATCAGTTTTCTCACTTTACATAATCTGGCAGCCATTTCTCCAAACCGTGAGGCATTCTAACTTAAATTTCTGTAATAAATTTTTCATCTGTGACTGAATTATCCTAACAGCAATTTCTTCCAACACTAATTTGACTAATAAACCTCAGCATTCATTTATTTCCCTTATATATCTCTGACATGAATCTGCTATGGCATTATATCGTGACAATTTTTTCTTATTTTATCCTTAGACTAATTTATCTTCACATAATTTTTCTGCCACTAATTTACTGTATTTTCTGCCGTCCTTCCGTGCCTCGACTCATATTGGTCTGTAGTCTTTCCCTGACACTAATGAGGAAGTAATAATCCTATCGTCAGTTCACCCATTGATTAAAAATTATCTTCAAGGATAATGATCAATCAAATAAATAAATAAATAAATAAACTACACGCGAAATATTAGTCATGCAAACGCACACAAGCATACAACATACACACATAATGCAGGAAGCTATAAATACACACACACACACAATTAAACACTCCTTTCTGTCTGTTTGCCTTTCTCTGTCTGTCCGTCAATCAGTCTGTCTGTCTGTCTGTCTGTCTGTCTGTCTGTCTATCTGTGTGTGTGTGTGTGTGTGTGTGTGTGTGTGTGTGTGTCTCTCTCTCTCTCTCTCTCTCTCTCTCTCGCAAAAGTGACTTAGTGACCGCAACAGACTGTTGCGCGAAACTCCAGACGCGGTAATTGGGATGGAGAGTAATTTTCTTGTTCCTGAACCTGTCACTGAGATACGCCGAGACAGAGAGAGAGAGAGAGAGAGAGAGAGAGAGAGAGAGAGAGAGAGAGCAGAAAAAAATATTCATCCATAAAACCATCCACACGAAACTGGCATGACAAAGTGAGCAAAACACCATGCATCAACAGAAAACTAGCTTCGAGGGAGTATACCGGAGGAGTAAAGGAAAGAATTACAACACTGGAATCTGGAAAAACAAATGGTAGTACGAAATAACTCCAAGCTGAGCATTTCACTGGTTACTGCAAGCCTTAGAATACCCAGCCGTTTCCGTTCAGGTGTCTTTCTCTTTCATACTCAAGAAACTGTCGATTTTAAGGCAGCTACGGAGTTGGATAACTTGTTTCACTTACTGGCGCCTCTATTTGGAAAGAAGAAGAAGAAGAAGAAGTGAAGAGGACAAAGTGGAGAGAAACAGTGGCAAAAGGAAGAGTAACGCAACAGATCAAGTTACACAGCACGTAAAAGTAATTGTCTTTGGTTCAGCTGAATGTGAAACCAGTGAAACGCAGGAAACCAGAACTTCAACTGGTCACCTTCAGAGATCTCTTTTTGAGGCTATGTTGAAAGATTGTCTGTGCTGTGATAGTATGGTCCGAGAAATGTATGTAAGTTTATCGTGGTGTTTAAAGATACACTGCAGTGTGGGGGCAGTGGATTGCTTATGAGGTGCATTTTGTGTTGGTACTGTCGCAAGGGAGGGTGATGGCTACAAAGCATTCTGGCTAGGTGCACTGATGTCTATCTGGGTAGCATATACGAGTATTTAAAGTGTGAATGTTTGACGGTGGTTCATGAAAACTGCTGTTTGGCTTGAGATTACTGATGGCTGTGGTGGATATTTGTTTTTGCATGTTTCTGTCAAGTGTGATGCAGGGTGGAGGCGGAGAGATGTTTTTGAGAAACTTTTGTGCATTGTTTGGGGTTGTTCAAATCATATTTCTTTGTGTGTTGGGGGAAAGCGGGGTAATGCAACATAAAGTTACAAGGGTGGGATAGGCCTTGTGCCGAAACAATGAACGGCATCCCTGTCATATCCATATGATCCTTGATTGGTTCTACTTATATTTCAAGATGTCGCTGATTTTTATAACTGCGATCTTAGTTGTATAAGAAGTGTAACAATAATACGGGAAAAATATATATGGAACAAAAGACGAAGAAAAAAAAATACACTACAGCAAATAATAAGAGAAGGAACGCTTAGAAAGTGTGACACCTGCGATTGCCAGTTGATCTAATCAACGAATATTTGAGTTTACTCTGTGATCTTTACTTTTGACAGATTGCTTTCAGAGCTGAATGACTTAATTCTTTCCTAGCCCTTCACCTTTTCACAGACTTTGGTTAAAATCAGATTAAAACTTTGACCTTTAACCTTTCCTAGCGACCCTTACCTTTGACTCTTCACAGCATCGACTATCTTTATCCTAGTTTCAGCCTGAACCCTTCCACAAAATTTAGTCCTAGTCAAATAAAATCTATGTAATTTTACCTAGCCATGAGACTAACTTCTGACTTATTCTTCAAGGAAAGCATAGACTAACCTCTTGGGTGATCTTCAAGCCATCCGCTAAGTTCAATTCAACTCAAGTCAAAACGGGTCGAAATTTAACCTTGTCCTGTACCCTTAACCTTCAACTAAGTGGCCTCAGCATTGAATCCTATCCTTTTTTGCCTGATCCTTAGCACTTCCACCAAGTTGGGTTCAGGTCGGATCAAGACTGTCTAACCTGACCTTGCCGTGTGACCCAGGCTTTTGACCTTTCCCTGTATCCTTGCCCTTCGACTGATTATTCTCAAAACCAACTCCATCTATTTTTGCCTAATCCACAACGCTTCCACAAAGTTTGGTCGAAATCGGATATAAACTGATGAAGTCGACCTTACAGTATATTATGGCCTTGATCTCTGACCTGTTGTTCTCAGGGACAGTAAATTTTCCCCTTGCCTGATCCTCAACCATTCCAAAAAGCTTGGCTAAACTCGCATCAACACAGAGTTATTTTGCTAAAAAAAAAACTTCCCCCCCTCCACACACACATACGCACACACACGCACATACACCCCCAACACACACATACAAAGAGAGAGAGAGAGAGAGAGAGAGAGAGAGAGAGAGAGAGAAAGGTGGCGATCAAACATGACAGTGTGAGCGAGGGTATAAAAACAGAGAACCTGGAGGAAACAAGCACAGAAGAACAGGAAATAACAGAAAGAACAAGAGAAGAACAGAGAGCAGACCGAAACGAACCAACCCACCACCCACAATCAAAATATCCAATTAAACAGAGCGACCTACAAAAGCATCCCACCTCCACACACAAAGGGAGAGAGAGAGAGAGAGAGAGAGAGAGACAAGAAATAAAGCGAATACACAGAGAGACGCGACAATCACACATACATACAGAGAGAGGACACACACACACACACACACACACACACACACACACACACACACACACACACACACACGCATTTCCCTCACGCACACCTCCCCTCCACACACACACACACGCGCAAAAAAAAGCAATTAAAAAGTGAATTTCGGTGTGCAGGGCGACTTTGACGGGCGGAATCACTCAGGCCGGGTTTAATAGATCTGGTTTAATTACAGACCTGGGACGCGTGGGGTTTGTCAGGGGTAAAAGGTGGGTTTAGCTATTGTACTGAACCTTTTCTGCCCGAGGACGTGCTTTTGGTTTTATTATTTGAGGTTTGGAGATGATTGTGATGTGGTCTGGTTCAGAGAGAGAGAGACAGAGAGACAGAGTGAGTGAAAATGAATAGGTTTTGTAGTGTTAACTCTGTGGACTATCATAAGTAGACGAGTCGGTAGTAGTAGTAATAGTAGTAGTAGTAGTAGTAATAGTAGTAGTAGTAGTAGTAATAGTAGTAGTAGTAGTAGCAGTGGTGTATATCTGAAACACATGCCCGATGGGCTGCAGGCAGAAATTGCCTTCCTGTTGCAGCTCGCCATCCTCCTTTTTGGAGAACAGGGAAGCCACCGAGGGACATTCGTATGGCCGGGAAGCTCCATCACCCAGTTACATCGGTGCCACCACAGGAAGGGGCCTCTCTCCAGCACCAGAAGAGTCACTGAGGGTATACGGTAGTCAAGCCCTTCAGACCGACGACATATATTCTTGTTACCAGTCGATGTGATTCACTTCAGGAGAGTTAGCCTGTAATCGTGAAGTTGGTGAAGGCGATATCTAACCCGTCTAGTTCGAAAAGCCCTGTTCTCTGAAATCGCCTGTAGGTTGCAAAAATGTACCAATAAGCACTTGCTGTAGCTGGTGGTTAATGAGGTGACGGCTAAATGTGGCGTCACTTTAATGAGGTCATTATGAGGCTGGCGCAAAAGGATTATTGCTTACGCTAATGAGGTGCTGGTCTTTCGTCCCGTTGCGTAGTATTTTGTCAGTTTGAAGCATTTTGTAGCTTTTTGTGTTGATTCGCTGTACTTCCTTTTGTAAATCTGTCAGCGTTTCGTAGTATTTCATAACTGCTGTATTATTGTGTATAATTTTGTAGTATTCCTTTTCACTTTGTGGCGTTTCGTTCCATTCCTTTGTCATTTTGTAGCGTCTTGTAGTTGTCTTTTCATTCTATAGTGTTCTGTTGGACACCTCTACAGTTTGTATCGTTTTGCATTATTGTTTTTCTTTTTGGAACGTTCTTTGGTATTAGTTGTCATACCGCAACATTTAATGTCGTGTTCCTCATTACGCTGTATCTGTTCGAAGTATTCATTTTGCAAAGTATTGTAGTATTCCGTTTCATTTCGAAGCGTTTTGTACTATTCTTTTTAACGTTTCGTTGTACGCCTATTCCAGTTTATTTTGTAACCTTCTGTAGCATCCGTTTCAATCTTGTCACTGTTCATAATATTATTTTTCATATTGAGTCGTAGTATTTCTGTAATTTTGCAGGGTTTCTTAATTATCTTATATATATATATATATATATATATATATATATATATATATATATATATATATATATATATATATATATATATATATATATATATTCTGTAGCATATCCTAAGCAGAATGCAATTGTTCGATGGTTGAAGAATGAAGTAAGAAAGGTATCATTACAGGAAATAAAATGATGAAATGTGTATCTTATAGCTCTTGATTAGGGACCCATTCATGAAGTATCTTGACCACTGTAATGGCAGTAATAGTAGACCCAGGGCCATCTGAAACGTGAACCCAGCGGACCGCAGTCTTACAGTTGCCCTCCTCTGATAGCCCACCACCCTCCTTTCGGGGGATAGGAAAGAAGATGAGACAGGAATGTATAATCGGACAATGGATCTACCTGATTACATCGGTGCCACCACGTGACGGAGTCGCTCACCAGCACCATCACTGACAATTTCACTCAAACAAAGTCTTCACAGCACTTTTTATAAAAGAATCAGTTTATTTTTTCTTATTTTTCACATTATTATTCAATCTCTTTTGATTTCAAGTGTTAGCCGTATGAGTGAAGACAAAAGCATAAAGTAGCAAGCTAATAGGCAGGTTATGTTTTAAAAATTATGCTTAGCTGTCTGAGTGAAAGATTTATGTTAAAAACTGTAAATTTATGCATTAATTTGGCTTTAAGAATGTCTTTTGGTGAAGAATGAAAGCATAATCAAGCAATCTACATCTAGCTTGGGTCAAGATTGATTAAGACTATTATACAGGGTCCATCAAATATAACGCTCCCATTGTGCTTCGCCGGGTGATTTCTCGTTCCCTCTGAGGACGGCTTATTCAGCGTTATCGAAATGTCTGTCCTGCATCAGTTGTTCATTTCCACCTCCCACTGCCTTGCGCTGAGCCGGAAAATGTCTCGTGTGGTGCGAGGATGCCTATCCAGCATCATTTTTTTTTTTTCTATTCCAAATAGCACACCAAAGCCCACATCGACAGACTGAGTCGTCCCTGCAATACATGAGATATCGCCAGGTGAGTTTGTGTTGGAGCTCTATTTATGGACAAACCAGTGTATCCAAGCATTGTTGTAAACAATTTATATTGGTGAAATCACACGAATTTGGTATATTATCCTAGAACGACCACGAAATGCCAAGGTTGCCTGCGGATCCTCATATACGTAAGGGTCTGGACGGCTGACCTTTCACTGCTATGATTTATGCAAGGTTCCTTTGAATTCCAGGCCTGAGTTTTAGAACATTTTTCCTTTGTGTATATATATATATATATATATATATATATATATATATATATATATATATATATATATATATATATATATATACACTGCATATATGTATTGAAGATATGCGTTCTTGAGACTTTTATAAAGTCTACACAAACACACACACACACACACACACACACACACACACACACACACACACACACACAATCAATCAATCAATCAATCAATCAATCACTCAGTCATTCAATCTATCAGTCAGTCAGTACAGGCTTGCCAACAACTGCTACAATATACAGTTACGCCAAGGCACCAAGAAGTGTTTTACTTTCTGAACCTTCCTAACACTTTGAATTCTTTTTCTACTTTTGTAGTGTTATTGTTACAACGAGGTACTAGGAGAGTGAGGTTAGATGCTTAGTGATGATGGACAGTGTAGGTTGGGATGTTTGGATGTGACGAAGGTGTTGACATCCAATTTCTCTTATAAGCTCCTTGTCTGGGTAGTAAAAAAATGGTGGAGAGGTAGTTAAAAGGCGGAGTGGTAGTTAAAAGGCGGAGTGGTAGATGAAAGGTGGAGTGGTAGATAAAAGGTGGGATGGTAGGTTATAGGTAGGGTGGTAGATGAAAGGTGGGGTGGTGGATAAATAGTGATCTGGTAGATAAAAGGTGAGGCGATAGGAAAAAAAAAAAGGTGAAGTAGGGTGGGCGGCATGGGGGGAGAGAGGAAAGGTGGTGGGTGATTAGGCGGGCACTGGTTAAGACACACGACATAATCCGTTAAAAAAAAAAAAAAAAAAAAAAACTATGGCATGAAAAAGAACCAGAATAATAATAGAAATGCTCTCTCCGATTATCCTTACATAGTCTCTGTGTAGAAGGATGTCACTGCTTTGAAAGGTTAAAATGTTCACTAGGCAACAGACGAGGCTTTTCTAAGTATATTCTGCATGTAACACTAGTCAACCAGTTCATCCCGGGAACATCTTTTGGACTGTATTCTGGCTATCTCCACTAATGCTTTTCTGCCCAGGAAAGATTTCAAACTGGTGGGATTAGATGTAGCCTTCATTAACCTGTCTAATACAACAGGTATGGGGGTTGCAGGAATAAGCTGGAGAATAAAATGAAGAAGAAGAGGAAGAAGAAAGACGTCCCCGGATGTAAACAATAAGTGAGAGAGAGAGAGAGAGAGAGAGAGAGAGAGAGAGAGAGAGAGAGAGAGAAACTGTGACTGCACGCTAATGGTGCACGTAAAGAAATTAGGAATGGTAAATGAAAATCTTAGCAGCGTAACTGCATCTTCCCTTTGGTGGTGCATGTGTAGAGACACAAGAACCTTCCCAAAGTCTGACAGATACAGCGCGGAAATATCGAACCATCTGAAACAGCATTGGCAGAGATAGGGTTTTCATTGTATTTGCCAGTTGTACATTTTCCTGAGGTGGAACAGGGAATATAGTTGGTTCTTTGACTATAATTATAGTCACCGATGCAGGCCAGTTTTAAAGGGTTTGGTGGCGGGGGGGGGGGGGGGGGAAGGACCTTCTTGATTTACTATCCTTATCCTTCAGCAATTAGAATCAGATCTTGTGGCTTCATCATAGGTGAAGGATATCTTCAAACGAACGAACGAGCCAACGCAGGGAGATGAGAACCCAGTTACATTTGTCTGCCACCTGACGCTTTTGATGTGCGTGTGTGTTAATGCTGAGCTGCCTGTCACTCGTTTTTCCCTCCGCCTTGAGCAGAGTGTGAGCCTTCTTGCTTTTTGCTTTGTCCCGAAGACTGATCTCACCTTGCAGTATTTCTCCATTATTCTCTCTGCTTTTGTGTTCTGTCTTATTTTCCCTGCCTCTGCTCAACGTTACACTTTCTCTCACGTTTATACTTCCACTGTCAAGCATATTTCATTGCCTTTACTTAATGGCGTCTTTCTCGTTGTTTTCCTTTCCTTCTTCCATAATTCTTCCCACATACTGCTCATCATCATCATCGTTATCCTCATCACCCCACTAGCTCTATTGCCACTGTAATGAGGAGTATTGGGTACAAAAACAGAAAAAACTATTTTTTTTCTCGTATTCCCTTCAATACTTCTTCCTCTTCTCTTTCTTTCGTCTCCCATAGTCAGTCCCCTGACGTTGTTCCTTTCTCTCTTTCTTCACGCTCTCCCTCCTCCTCCTCCTTCTTCTTCTTCTTTTTCTTCTCCTCCTTCTCATCATCATCATCATCATCATCATCATTATTATCTCTTCTCACGCCCCATTTCCGTATGTTGGCTGGCTCGAAGATATTGAAATGTTGTTCATGCCTTCCCTATCCTCACATTTTCCAAACTCTTTTTTTCTTTTTCTCTCTTCACTAATCTCTCACCTTCCTTTCAGTTTTCTTCCTTCTCATCATTGTTTCCTCCTCTTTCTCTAAATACAGTCTTTCCTTCCGACCCCCCATTTCACCCTCTCCCCTCTCTGTTCTTCCTCCTGTTCTCATCAATTTTCTTCATCAGCGTCACCATCAACATCAATATAGTCTCCTCTTACGTTCTCTTCGAGTGTTATGGTTGGCCCCATAATATTAAAATGTTGATTAGGCCTCCCTATCCCTCTTTTATCCCCGCCCCCATTCGTTCCTCTCAGTAGGCCTCATTCTTCTCTCCCATACGTTTGCCTCTCCATTTCTTTTCCCTTGTTATTCCTCCTCATCAGTAGCTTTCCTTGGTGGTACATGGTGGCGACTATCGTCCACTAACTTGATGTTATGTTGCCTAGCTCTTCCTTCATATTTATCATTCTATTTCTGTGTTTTCCCTCTTGCTTTCCTACATCTCCGTTTCTTTCCTGCCACGTTATATTACTCTTTCCGCTTCAGGTGGCTCTGCACTGAGTGACAAGCCTGATGATACCCTGTAATCCAGGAAACCATTTACAACGCTGGGTGGTAACCATTTAATCAAATAATGGGGTGATGTGGAGCCTACTATGGTGTCCCTGTTAACTGGGTGGATGGATGTAATGCTGCGTCCATCCAGGAACTGAATCTTCACACTTCCCCCACGCCTCACACTGCCGAGGCCCTGTCCACCGCAAGGGAATATCGGTTCAATGTACGGACAGCCCTGCAGTGGCGGTTGCTTGCACGGCCAAACGGATCGAGGTTGATAAACAACACCAATAACAACAACAACAACAATAACGACAAACCTAGGTTCCCTCTCTTCTGTCCTTCACTGTATTTATATCTCCCTCCTTCTCTTCGTTTTCCTCTTGTATTCCCATTTCCCTTCTTTTCTCTCCACCTCTGCACTGACTACGTTTCTACCTCCCATCCCCCTGTCTCCACATATTCTCCATTCTTCCCTCTTCCCTCTTTTCCTATACTGACTTTCATCTCTTCCTTCCACCTCCCACCTCCCTTCCACCTCCATGTTCCACTCATACATCTTTTCCCCATGATCATCAGGCCCCACCTTCCCCTCGAGTGTTTGGATCGTCTCTCTGTTATTAAAGTGTTCATCATTTCTCGTCATTCATTTCAGTATTCCATTTCCACTTTCATTTTTTGTATGGCTATTCTCATTTTGTTCTCTCTCTCTCTCTCTCTCTCTCTCTCTCTCTCTCTCTCTCTCTCTCTCTTTCTCTCTCTCTTCAGTGTCTTTTCCTATCCATATTCCATTTCTCTTCTCCTTTCTCTTCCTCCTCCTCCTCCTCATCCCTTCCTCTCTATTTTTCCTTTTTCCTCATTCTGCTCTTCCCTTTCTCCCATTTTCCCCTCCAAATTTCCCTTTTACCTCCTCTCTCTCTCTGTATTCCTCCATCATCATCATCATCATCCCCCCTCCTCCCTCGAGTGTTTTGGCCGACTCTGTTATTAATGTCTTGATTATCCCTCTCCTGTCAGTTCTGTTCTCCCTTCTGTTATTCCTTTCCTCTCTCTCAGTATGTCCAGCTCTTGTTTCCAGTCTCTCTTTCTCGTCCTCCATTTGGTTTCACCTTGTCTGTCTGTCTGTCTGTCTACGTATTCCATTTCACTGTTATCTCCCTCCTATCTTCCAACAGTGACACTCTCTCTCTCTCTCTCTCTCTCTCTCTCTCTCTCTCTCTCTCTCTCTCTCTCACCTCGTATTATCTATCCCCTATTTCCCTTTCTCCACTCTTTTCCTCCCTTGACTCCCTATTCTCCTCCATCATCATCATCATCATCATCATCATCATCATCATCATCATCATCCCCCCCTCCCTCCCCCTTGAGTGTTTTGGCCGCCTCTCCTTTATTAATGTGTTGACCATCCCTCGCCGTTCATCTCAATATTTCAACCCAATCTTTTGTCTCGCCTCCCTTCATAATTACCCCCGTCTCTGCCACCTTCCCCGTTTTCTCCCCCTTCCTCCCCTCCCCTCCCTTCCAACTCCCTCCTGTCCTCCTCCCTCGCCCCTCTTCTCTCCCTTCTCACTCCATTCTGTCCCCCATCGTCCTTCTTTGTCCCTCTCCCTCTTCACCTCCCTTTCCCTCTCGCTCCCCGTTTCATCCCTGCCCAGTCTTTCTTCCCATCTCCATTGCTTCTCACCCCTCTCCCTTCCCCTTGTCTCTCCTTTCCTTGTGTCCCCTCTCTCCCTATCCCCTCCCTTCCCCCCCTCCCCTCTCCCCTGCCTTCTCTCCCCCACCCTATTTTTGAGCTCTGATAAACTGATCTAGAAAATCGTATTAACGCCTTTAACATCATCGTAGTGAAGGGGCTCATACTGGCTTAACCCCTTCCCTCCGATGACGTATTTTCTTAGTTTATTCTTCCAATTTGTAGATAATTTTAAACAATTTAAGACAGATATCTAGCGATGAAAGGGGAATATAAAGGTGATGTCTATTTTTTCCAGTTAGAAAAATCTCTCCACAGCTTATCTAAATTTCCTGGAGACAGCAGAAATAGAATAAAAAAGGCCTCATGTGAATAAAAGGGTTCATGGTAGCAATGAGTTATTAGGCCTTTCTTCTGTGATATGTTTTGAGAGTTAGTGTCGCACGGTACCATCGAATTTTTGATTGACTTACCTGGCCACTGCTATAACCCCTCTCACACATAAACATTTGCACTTTTATCTGCTGATGAAAAGTTAACAGTGAAAAATTCTGATTGAAGAATTAATAAGCACCACGATGTGAACAACAACTCTTAACTCTCTTTTATACTTTTGTTTTATAAATGAGAACAGTGAAGTGGAAAAAAAGGAGCGAGGGGAGGAAAAAAACAAAAACATTAGGAAAGGGGAAGATATCAACAAGGGACAGGAAGACCACACACACACAAAAAAAAAAAAAAAAAATCACGCTTTCAGAAATCTAAAAGACATTCAGTTTGTCCGAAAAGAAGTTGAAAAAATTATAGTGACCAAATAAAATGACGAGTAATTAACTTACGAAACTATTGGCCGCATAACCATTCATTAATACTTTAGCGCAGTCTGGATAATCGTGCATTCTCCCCCCTCATCTCTCTCTCTCTCTCTCACACACACACACACACACACACACACACACACACACATACACACACACACACTGTGGCACTTAATGTTATGACAAATGAGGCTCACCAATCGGATCATTCGCTTGCCTGTAACTTCAAAACACACACACACACACACACACAAACACACACACACACAGCACATATATGCATAAACAGACACACACTCATATGTACATGTATTATATATATATATATATATATATATATATATATATATATTCATTCATTGCCAGACGCCATGTATCCCAAACGGGGTGGCCAAGGGCTTAGAGTTAATTGTTTTACAGGGAGGGGCACTAATCCTCCACCAACCCCACTTGACACGTAGGGATGCCAACAGCATCTGGTGTTCCCAGGCGGTCACCCATCCAAGTGCTTAACTTCGCTGATCGGATGGGAAGCGGTGTACTCAACGTGGTATGGCCGTTGTATATATATATATATATATATATATATATATATATATATATATATATATATATATGTACTGGTATTTATGTATATATATGTACGGTATATGTATATGTGTAGATGTGTATATGTATATATATTATGCATATATGCATACTCATTCTTGCATGTGCACAGGCACACATTCTCTCTCTCTCTCTCTCTCTCTCTCTCTCTCTCTCTCTCTTGCGGTATCCTTCAATTTCCTTCCCTCCTCTCCTTCATCTTCTATCCAATCACTCATCCCTCCCTCCCTCCTGCCTCCTATCCCCTCCCTTCATTCCCCCTTCCCGCTCTCTTCAGTCCTTGAGTTGTATAATAACGGCTATCGATTATATTATTAAAGAGGGTGGCAGACTTTCTCTCTCTCTCTCTCTCTCTCTCTCTCTCTCTTCATCTCTCTCTATATTATCCCTGTCCATCTATCTGTCAGTCTGTGTCAGTATTTATCTGCCTGTCTGTTTGTCTGTCTATTTATATTTATGAGTCTATCTTTTTGTCTATCTGTCTGTTTGTCTGTCTGTCTGTCTTTCTGTCTATCTACCTATCTTTTCCGTCTATCTGTCTTGCAATCATAATTTGACTATGCAGTATTTGTCTTGATTTGTCATTACTTCTTTGTGCTCTCTCTCTCTCTCTCTCTCTCTCTCTCTCTCTCTCTCTCTCTGTATGATGAGGGATGTTAATAGTAAAACAAGAATGACAAAGGAAAAATCTTGAAACGACAGAGGAAAATGGTCTACAATGATACATAAATCGTTTCATTAAAGTGTTCCCGCAAAAAAAGGCATAAAAAATAAAAATATGAACTGTCTGACAATAGTTCAAAGAGGAAAACACATTGTACGCTCTAAAAATCCTGTATTAATTTCGCTTACATCAAACCCCCACAAAAAGGGCTCAGTCATATTCCTGTTGAAAATAAGAGGAAATAAAAGCTATCAACCCCTCGCCGGGAATAATAGGAAATAATAGGCCAAGGATCATCACACATCGCTTAGGGCCTAATGGAATAAAACTGGCCTCTTTCCATCAGGCTATTGTGAATTATTAGACCAAATGATGCAAATTATTCCACTGGTATAAGCTGAAAAAATGGGAGGGGAGAACGAATGATTAGTTATGAAATTCAAATGAACCTGGGGCTACACACACACACACACACACACACACACACACACACACACACACACACACACACACACACACACACACACACACACACACACAAATACTACTACTACTGCCACCACCACCACCACCACCACTACTACTACTACCACCACCACCACCACCAGAACGTCCTACAAGAGTTATAAAGTGTATTTTTGTGTGTGGATCGTTAAACCTGCAGAGTGGAGTCGTGAATTTCGAAGACCTGGACGATGAGGCAAAGAATGTGTGGTTCGTGACATACTGTTCAAAGTTCTCCTGCTTTTGTTGCCATTTTCTTGTTTTTCAGTCCCTCTCACCCTACGTATTAGAGGGAAACAGGGTCTGGATAATGATCACGATGATGATGATGATGATGATGATGATGATGATGAGAGGCGGACGAAGAGACCCAAGAAGAAAAGAGTCGGAGGTAAGGCCATCATTAACCCCTTCAGTCTGATAACATATTCTTTGGTTTACTCCTACTATTACTCATCGCCTTTATTTTGGCATAAGGAGGACGTTTTTCGACATGAAGAATTTAGAAGTTAGATAGCAGCCTTTATTAATCCAGTCACTATAAATAGATCTCTTCTAAGTTGAATATAATTGTCTGCGAGTAACAAGAACAAGCTAAAATGAGGTCTTCATGTGGTGGTGGTAGTAGTAGTAGTAGTAGTAGTAGTAGTAGTAGTGGTAGTAGTAGCAGTAGTAGTAGTAGTAGTAGTAGCAGTAGTAGTAGTAGCAGTAGTAGTAGTAAGTGTGGTGGTGGTGGTGGTGGTGGTGGTGGTAGTAGGGATGGTGGTCGTGGTGGTAGTCGTAGTAACACTATGGGTGGTGGTTGTGATGGTGCTGGTAACATTAGTAGTAGTAGTAGTAGTAATAGTAGTAGTCCTGGTAGTGGTGGTGATGGTGGAGGTAGTAGTAGTAGAGTGGTGGTTGTTGTTGTTGTTGTTGTTGTTGTTGTTGTTGTTGATGGTGGTGGTGGTGGTGCAGAAATGGTTGTAATAGTAGCAACTCCAGGCTCATATGATCGCCAACCCGGTGGACTGCAGGCTGAGAATGTTCTCCTACCGCAGTTCTCCATCTTCCTTTCATGGAGGCAGGGAATTTGTCGAGGGACGTTTTCATAGCTGAGCAGCGGATTCAACCGGTTTTATTGATGCCACCACTTGAAGGAGTCCCTCTCCAGCATTAGTCGCCGTATAACAGAGGTTAAGAAGAGAAGGGGATGAAATGGGAACCGAAGATGGTGACAATTTTGAAAGGGGAAACAGAAGGAAGAGAGAAAAAGTAGGAATGTGCAAGACGAGGAGTGAAGAAAAAGAAAAAAAGATGAGTGCAGTGTTGTGTAATGAAATGATGAGGAAGAGGGAGAGAGAAAGATGAGTGAAGAAGGGATTGATTAGAAAAAGAGTGAGAAAACACTGACAAAACCACACGCACACACACACACACACACACACACACACACACACTCGAGTATGCCAATACTCAAAACACGTTCATAATACCCTCACGTCAGTCACAATAACCTCTTCATGCACCAATTTGCATACATATACAAGCTCACCCAGAGGTAAAAGACTCCACAACACCGCTCTCCCGTCACACATTACCACTACATGCTAATTCCCTCAAGCATGCACACACACACACACACACACACACACACACACACACACACACACACACACACACACACACACATCAACAATAACAGTCACACCTACGCCTTCACCCACATACTGTATATCCTCACCCATGTTCATCCACACTCACATACATTGACACCAGTATACACCTACACCCACACGCATCCATGCACACATACTCTCACACCCTCGTGCAACCACACACATGCATCTACACATCAGAAACGCCCAAACCCATATACATCCACACTCGAATAACAGCCGAATCCATACACATCCACATACTTCCACAATAACGTGAACTGTGGTGGATCTGCCGAAACAGTTTTATATACTGTTAATCTCTCTTATTTTGATGGCGGCTTTTTCAATTCACACTCTCTCAGGGATATTTTGTTCCGCTGATTTTAGTATTTTTGAACACTGAATGTTTAATTTAGTCTTCAGTAACTCATCCAGACAGATAAGCCTTGTCCATATGCCTCTTCTGTAATCTTCTACCAAGTCACTACAAGAATAGTCGGATGGCGAAATAATCAGGAGCTATGATTTGCATGTAAATGTACATATACAGTATATCTATAAAATCTTACACACTCCCATACCCTACACACACACACACACACACACACACACACACACACACACACACACACACACACACACACACACGTACCCTTACCTTTACACAGAAACAGAGACTCTCCTTCCCACCATTACTCACACACTCACATTCACCACACACTCCATTTCCCTCCACACACACACAAATACTGAAACCTCGCTTCCTCTTTCCTCCCTGCTCGTCTCACTCACTCTGACAACCTCTGCCCAATTACGTAGGATCGTGAACACACCTGCGCTGCCCCTACTAATTACCTGACAGGTGTGTGCAGGCGACTCGGGCACCTGTTACCTGGCCAATTAAAGGCAGGACGGCGGGTAACCTTGTGTGGAGCAGCTCTCCTCACCTCACACACACGCACCTGCTCCTGCTCACGAAAGGGCTGACACGGATGGGCACGAAAGGTCTATTAAGGACGGATACACACAAACCAGTCGATTATATTCAGCTTACGTGTGACCCCTGGTAATGTAGTGCATATGACCTCTTAAGTTCGATTAGCCTTCCTTACACTATATACATTTGTGTGGTGGTGGAGGTGGTGGTGTGGAAAGAGTGGTGAGCTAGACACTGGGTTCGAGCCAAGTTGTTGCAGGGAACATTATGTGGATCTGAATTCGATTTCACTAGGCTCACTGCTCTTCCATTCGGTCCTACCTGCATTTCTTAAAAACACACACTAATAATACCAAAACACCAGCTCTACATTTGGTATTCCTTACTGTAAAGCGAAGAAACGATGGTCATTGGTGCAAAAGTACTAGGTGAAATGCAGATAATCATCTGTTGGTGCGGCTGAGGTGAACTACCGGACATATACTAGCATGTATACTTACATATTCTTTTATAACACTGGATACGCCTTCTGAACTGCAGGGGTTAGATACATCCGAAATAAACCTCAGCATTACGAAATACCTTCCGAACTTGAATAAAATCGTCTGGTAGCGTCAAGAATAATCTATAAAGGATGTCACGCGGATTCACGGGGATAAAAACTGGGTTCAGGAGTGCGGAAATTAAAAAGTCGTGGCTGTTAAGAGACATTTGTTTCACCCTCTTTGGGAAGGATTGCACATGCTGGTTTTAAAACCTGATATTTCCTTCCTTTCCGTGGAAGTGGCATACAGTACGGACGATCGACTATACTTTTCTTCTTCTCTCATTTAAGCAGCTTTGAACTTTCTCTCCCTCCCCTCCTACCCCCATCCCCCTATGTCTCTGTCTCTGTTTGTCTGTCTGTCTGTCTGTCTTACACACACACACACACACACACACACACACACACACACACACACACACACACACACACACACACACACACACACACACACACACACACACACACACACACACACAGAGTCAAATACTTAATCCCTAGAACACCATGGCATAATAAATATATTTTTCTTGATGTTTCCGCACGACTCTGCTCAGTTTAGGGAAGGCACCTCACAGTGAAAAATTAGCAGCATCCCCATTAACCCCCTTCAGTAAGATGATCTGTAATGTGGTCTTGCTTTCCCTTGACGATTATATAAAAAATAATAGAGGACACTGTTAGTGAAGTGGTACAATGCAACCTTCATTAACAGTGACGTCTTTTGTTCCATATTCCTGCTCGCCCCAGCTTATTCCCCCCAGACTACAGAAACTGTCAACCTCTACGGTAAGGTGGCGTCTTGTTTATGTCCTTGCTACAACAAGATAGTTTTAATCAGCTTAAGAGTATCTTTTCAAGCTGGAAGGATTAGATACAGCCCACATTGGCCCCTTGACTACCAGGGTACTCTCCTAAGCTTAAGCTGAGGAAAGACAATATTCAAAATAACTGCTGAGCTTAAAAAAAAAAAAAATGAACCCGGACAGATATAAACACGAATCTGTGTATAGTAATAACACGTAGACACCT
>NC_137023.1:46065513-46123013 GCF_032717465.1 Coenobita brevimanus | reverse complement strand
TGATGATGATGATGATGATGATGACAAAAGCTTAAACTGACTCCCTTTCTCACCTCAACCACGCCTCCGTCCGCCTAATTACTCAGGAGCATAACACGGAGATAAAAGCAACTCCCGGTTCAAAAAGGGCTTGAGAGAGAGAGAGAGAGAGAGAGAGAGAGAGGGGGGGGGGACAGAGCTTAAGGGGAGACTCGACTCAATTTAGTATCGGTATTCCATTCCGCTTGTTCCAATCTACATTTCCCGGGTCTTCCTATTGAGAGAGCCGCTATTGAGTACTGCACCTCCCACTCCCTCTCCCCTCCCCTCCCTCTCAATCCCCTCTCCCCTACTAGGCCTGTAATCTCTCTCTCTCTCCTCCCCTCCTCCCCTCTTCTCTACTAGGTCCGTAATCTCTCCCCTTCCCTCCCCACCCATCACCACCCCTGCCGTTCCTGTAATCTCTCCCCCCACTCCTCCCCACGTGCTCCTCCTCTTCCTTCTCTAATCTCCTTCTGTTCTCCTTTCTCTGTTTCTGTACCTCTTATCTTCCTTCTCCCTCCCCCACTCTCCCTACCTCTCCATTCTCTCCCTCACTCCCTCTTCCTTACCACTTCTGCAATTTCCCCCTCCCTCTTCTTCCGTATTCTCTACCTCAATAATCCTCTTCTTTTCCTTTTAGCCCACCTCTTCTCCCCCTGAACTATCATGTTTTCGCTGTCATTCCTGTAATCTTTCTTCTCCCCTTCTCATCTTTCTTTCCTCTTGCCCTTTCTCTCTCTCTTCATGTACACACACACACTCCCCCCCCTTTCTCTCTCTCTCTCTCTCACACCCACACACCCAAACACACACACACACACACACACACACACACACACACACACACACACACACACACACACACACACATACACCACTCTAGTAAACTTTTCCCCTTCTCTGTTTCTCCTCTTACTTTCGTACCTTTCTCCCTCTCTTCTTGTACCCCTTATCCTTCCTCTCTCCCCTTCACCCCACCTGTCTTATCTTCCCTACTTTCCTATAATCTCCTACCTCCTCTGATCCTCCTCTTCCTCTTCTCCTCCTGCACTGATCTCCTTGGCTTCCCCTTTCTAAGCTTTATTCTTTTATCTCTCACCTTTCTCCACCACTCCTCCCCACCACTGCCCTAACCAGTCATCTCTTCCCTTCCCTCCTCCATTTCCTCATTTTCTCCTCTCATAATCCTCCTTGCTTCCCTTTCTCCGTTTCACTTTCTCCCTTCCCCACCTCCCCTCTATCCTACCATTCCCCCTCCCCTCTCCTTTCCCTCTCTCCGCTCTTTACCTCTTCCTTTTCCCCTATCATACCTGTATTTTTCACCTCTCCCTCCCGCTCTCCTTCCCTCCCCCCCCCCTCCCTTCTCCTCTTTCTATCCTCTTTTTTCCTCTGTATCTGTTCCTGCACCACTCATCTCCTCTCTGCCCCTCCCCTTCCCTTTTTACTTTCCTTCCTACCTTTTCCCGCTCCCTTATCGTTCCCCAAATCTCTCCCCTCTCATCTACCCCTTTCTCTCTTCCTTTAATTTCTTTTGCTTCCCCTCCTCTTCGTTCTTCCGTCCCCCTCCCCACACTTCCCCTCCTCTCCCCTAACACTTCTGTAATCTCTTCCCCATCCCCTCCTCTTCCTCTTTCTCTCCTCGCCAAGTCCCCTTCGCTTCTTCTTTGTTTCTCTTTTCAATCATCTCGACTCTTCCTATCCTTCTCCAGCATCCCCTATCCTGCCACCATTTCCCGCCCCAACTGAGAACTGATAGGTAATTTCGCGATAGGCTCAGTAGAGACTATTACTGTATGTCTTCCTTTTGAACTCTTCCTGCCTCTTCCTCCTCCTCCTTCTCCTCTCTTCCCTCTTCATCTCATCATTTCTTTTTCTTCCTACTTCCTCTTTCGTTTCCTTTTCCTTCTCCCTCTCCTTCTCATTGCCTCGTTCTTAGCTCTTCCTTTGTACTCTTCCAGGTCCCCTCCTCTTCTGCTTGTTTTTCCTCCTCCTCTTTCTCTTCCTTGTCAACATCTTTCCACCCTCCTTTCCTTTCGCTTCCTTCTTTTCTTCCTCATCTTCCATCTCCTCTCTTGCCTTTTCCTCCATCTTATAATCAACTGTTACGTCTTCCTTGTTTTCTTCGTCCTCTTTTTCTTCTTGTTCTTTCTCTTTCCTGTCCACCTCATTCTGTTCTCCTTTTCCTTCATCTCTTTCCTTTCTTCCTCCTCTTGAACCTCCTTTCATGTCTTTTCCTTCCTATTATGATCAACTATTACGTTTTTCTTGCATCCTCCTTTCTTCCTTCATCCTCTTCTTACTCCTCATCTCCCTCCCTCACTTTTTCTCTTCTTCCTGATTTCCTTCCCCCCTCTCTCTCTTACTCCTTCCCACCCCCTTGCATAGCCTCCATTCCCCTCCCTTCTCTTCATTCTCTTCTTCTCCCTTATCATTCTCTTGCTCCATTTCCTCCCCTTCTCCACCTGTCCTTCTCCACCCTACCTGAGAACTAATAATCAGGTTATATCCACTAGCCATTTACCTGACGATATACTCAATGACTCACTCCTAAGTCTTCCTATTGTACCCTAGAACCATCTCCTCCTCCTGCCTTCTTCATCCGGGTCTTCGGTTTGTACCTTCTCCTCCTCTTATCTTATTCCTCCAACTCTTTCCTTTCTTCATCTTGTCTCACGTTCTCCTGTTTTTCTTGCTCCTTCTCCTTTTCCTTTTAATCTACTTCCTCTTGACTTCTATTACTTTTTTTCCCTTCCTCTGTCACATTTACGTTTTTCCTTCCCATTCTTACTAGATGGAGCAAAAAGCTCAATAAGGAAGTGAATGGAAACGTAATGGATGGGAGGAGGACGAGGAGGAAAGGAGGAAAGGTGGAGGTAGGGTGGAGGAGGATAAAGGGTGAGGAGGAGGGGAGATAAGGGATGAGGGAAAGGGGGAAGGAAGGGAGGAGGATATGGGGTGAGGGGGAGGATGAAGGAAAGGGAGGAGGCTGGAAGGTGACGGGGAAGGGGGGAGGAGGAGATGGGAATGGAGAGGGAGAATATGGAGAGGAAGATAAGGGGTGAGAGAAGATGGTGAAGAAAAGCTAAAATGAGCGAGTGAGAGGGGGAAGAGGAAATTGAGAAGAAGATAAGGAAAATAGCAGAGAAGGGGGGAAGGAAGTAGGGTAGGTCAAAGAAGTATTAATGCTGTAGGCGAAGTGAAGGATGGCAGAAGACAAGATGAGACTGTAATCGTATCTCTGTTTAATTAATTTCCACGCCACTCCCTAGTCCTTCCTTCCATACATTACTAACAGGCTAACTCTTTCTTCCATTATCCAGACTATTCGATGCCCTCTGTTTCCTGTCATTTCACTTTGCATCCCATCCCTCTTTCTTTTTCAGCTCTTCCTGCCTTACATTTTCAAGTCAATCCCCTTCTTTCATTTTCCATCCTTCTGTGTTTTCCCCTCTCCCTTCCTTTTCATTTTCCAGACTTCCTTTCTTTCATTCGCCGGTTCTTCATCCTTCTATGTTTTGCAGCCCTTCTCCTTCCCTTGCATTATCTAACCCCATTCCTTTGTGTCCAGCTCCTCCTCCTTTCTATTGTCCATTCTATCCCCTTTTCCACTTTTCACCCTACCCTCTATTGCGATTACTTTTCTCTCTTTCCATTCATGTTCCTGACTCCCTCTTTAAATTTTTCAGATCGTCCGCCTTTCCGTCTTCCAGTCTTTCTCTATCTTAACTTTTCAGCTTCTATCCTTCCTTACGCCGTCTCTTCTCTTCTCTCCTTCGCGTCCCTTTCATTCTAATATGAATAATCTTTCAAGCATAATCAAAGGAGATGAAGCCACCACAATAAATGAAAAAAGTCTTAAACCAAGCCACCAGTGCACAGAGGCAGCGAGGGAACTAAACAAATCAGATGGAGTTATACAATGAGCATCAAAATTCACGTCTGAGGAAACCTTTATCATATTATACAAAGGTTGTGCCCAGGGAGTTGTTCGACTTCCAGGCTACCTTTGGTTCTGCACGTTGAATACTAAAGAAATATTGATGGAAGAAGTGAGACCCATGCAAATCGAGGGTAATTCTGGCGATGCCTCATAATATTGATATCTTACACTGCAACAATGAGTCTGGCGAGGATCAATGGAGGTTATAATTTGCTTTCCTTTTTACAGGTTTGGTCTCATTATGGTAGGACATTCTCTCTCTCTCTCTCTCTCTCTCTCTCTCTCTTTCTCCTTAACTAAATCTCTTCTTTCCTCACCTCTCCTTAGCTCTTCCTCCATCATTCTCTCCCCGTTCTTTCTCTCAACCTCTTTTATCCCTTCCCTCCCTTGTCTCGCCTTGCTCTACTCTCTTCCCTATCCTCTTTCCTCCTCTTGTCTTCTCTCCACTTCCCCTACACTTTCCCTCTCCATCCATATTCCTCCCGTGCTGCGTTCAATAATATCTCTTGCATATAATACCGCTCTGTCTCTCACCCTTTCACCTTCACACCTCTCCCCTCTCTCACGTCTTCTCTCCCCCATGGTCCCTGGCTGTCTGTCTGTCTGCCTGTCTCTGTTTCTGTCTCTACCTGTCTGTCTGTCTGTCTGTCTGGCTGGCTGTCTGTCTTTCTCCATAATCCTTCCTTCTCCCCTCTTCACTTACCTTCCTACCCATACTCCTCATTCACATGCCCTCTCTCTCCCACCTCAACTCGCCTCTAGATTGTCTTCTCTTTACCCCTCCCTGACGCATTCTCTCTCCTCCCCTCACTTATTTTTGAGAATGCGGAAAATGATAGCCTTGTTATTATTCATACAGGTCCTAATGATGTTGTGCTAGCCCGATGAGAGTAGCTGACGGAGAGGTACAGAATAATGATCCGACTCTACAAGGATAAAACTAACAACATTTTCATTTCAGGCATACTCCCATTGACTGAAGCAGGGAATGGCTTCATCAGTAAAGCGTTTAGTATGAATAACAGGGTCAAGTCACTATACTTGTAGAAAGGCGTGGAGTTCATAGACACATAGAACCACTTTTACAAGCAGCGAAAGCTATTTGCGAATAACGGACTACACTTGAATGTCATTGATTCTGCCTGTCTCGGTCGTATGCTTAGTGATGCAGTAAGTTTTTTCTGGAGAAAAAAACAAGCACCAGGGAGGTGAACATAGAATTCTTACAAACTGATAAGTCAATAGGTAATGGAAGCCCCACAGTCCCCACACAGGAAATGTAAACACATTAAAGCCCTTCTTGTAAATGCGTGTAGTCTGAGCAATAAATTTTCTAATTTAGAGGCTCATGTTTTACTGAATAATATGATGTAATTGGTATAACAGAATAGTGGCTAGATACTGAGCAAAAGGATATTCTATCGGAGTTTAATTTACCAGGGTATCATATTTTCAGTAGTGAATGGAAGAACAGAGCAGGGGGCGGTGTGTTGTTATATATTAAATCAGGATTACATCCAGTTTTAATTACCAAGCCATGTATTGAAAACATTGACAGTAATTTTATATTCAGCTTAAAAATGAATCTTGTCATAAACTCACACTTGGGTTAATTTATCGTCCACCCAGTCAGCCACTCAACACTGACAATGAAATCTACAATCAATTTGCCAAAATCTGCTGTATGCAAAGCTCCGAAATATTTGGCGACTTTAATTTACTAGTTCCGAAACGGGGAGGAAACCCTATCGTCGCACACAGGGTTAGACCAATATACAGTACAAGGTTGCAGTTAATTTCATTGTAATAATTTGTAAATTATCCGGCAAATGGAGCAAACATCCTAGATCTTGTCTTAGCCACGTCAGAAAATGTAGTGAGTAACTTTACTGTTGAAGAATTTAGTACAAGTGATCACATATGAACATTTAACATTTAATACAGTGAAGACAATGTCAGGGCCAGTTGCAAGAAAGTGCCCGTCAATAAGAGGACAAATTTTAAAAAATTAAAGGCAATTGTAGTTGCTGGTGACTGGCATCCCATTGTCGAAACATTAGATATCAATGATGCATGGAAATTTTAAACAGAAACTCTCAACAATGCAGTCAGGTTATGTATTTCAATGTGCAAACAAGGCCTGCCAAAAATTCTAAACCCAAATAGTGGAATTCCGATATTAAACACTGTCTACCAGCAAAAAATCTTACATATGAAAATTATAATACCACAAAAAGTCAAAGCCATTAAAACTAATATGATATTGCTCAACGGATAGCCATAATTAATTAAATGCAGTAAAAAAAGATTGATTGATACAGTTTAAACCTTTCAAAATCGCTTGGATAAGTATCTGTCATCTGATCCCAAGCTAAATATGTTCAATCCTGAATAGCACATTTCTGTGGTTTATGTTATTTTTTTCTTTTCCAGAGCCAGGGAGATACAACTGCTGAACAACTTCGATAAATATTGCTGACTTAATGTTGTTCTCCCTTTCAGGCAGATAGTGTAGAATAAAGTTTCCTTTCCCTCTCTCCTATGAAATTTCCATGACAGTTTTTCTATGCAGCATAGTGGTCCTTTTCACTATTTCCTGCCAGTTTCGTCTGGAGGGTTTGGTGGGTGGGGGGGAGGTGCCTTCCTGTTTTTCATCTTTGTCTTTAGCTGATAGATTAGTTTTTTTTAGTAATAACTTTCCCTGCACCAAACAGCCACGAAAGGACTAACAGGTCTGTTACCGTTTGCTTTCCTTTGTATTCCTTTATCCCTTTTCTCCCCTCTTCCCCAGATCGCTTATCACCTCCTTCAGATTTTACCCTACTCCCCCTCCCCCACTGCACCTCCTTCTCCTTCCACACTCCTTTCTCAGTTTCACTTCTCCTTTACCTCTTTACATATCTCTCTCTCTTTCTTCTACTCCTTCCCTCTCTCCTTTCCCCACCCTTCGATCTGTATCCTTTCCCCCTTCACCTTCACACGTCTTCCCCCTCTCTCATTCCCTCTTTCATTCCCCATCCTCCTCATCCTCTTGTCACTTCTTCTCTCATCCTTCTTTCCATCCTCCCTCTTTCTCTCTGCCTTCCATCCTTTAAGCCTCTTTCCTTCAATCCTCCCATGCCCATATCCTTCCTCTTCTTGTCCGCCATTCTCGTTTCGTCTTCCCTTTCCTTCCATTCCTCTCCCACCCTTTTCTCACCTTTCCGCTAGTACATCCTCACACATTTTCCCTGTTTCTCACGCCTTTCCTCCCCTCTTCTTTCTCCTTTGGCCTTTCTTACCCATTCTTCTCCTCCTCCCCTTCCTCTCTTCCTCTCTTTACCTCATTCTCTTCCACTTCCTTTCTCCCTTCCTTTTCCTCTTTCTCATCCTCCCTCCTCTTTCCCTCTCTCTCTCTCTCTCTTTCTCTCTCTCTCTCCCGCATACTGCTCTCAGCCCTTCACCCTTTAACCATCACACCTCATTCCTCTTTCACTCCTTCCCTCCCCTCTCCTCTCCCCCACCCTCTTTCTCTCCCACTCCTTCATCTCCTCCACGTCCCTCTCTCCCTCCATCACCCTGATCTCATCCTGCCACCCTTTAACTCTCACTCTTCTATCTCTCGCGCTCCTACCTTGTCTCACACCTTCCCTGGATCCTCTCTCTCTCCTCGTCTGTACTTACCTCTCCCCCCTTCCCTTTTCCCTTTCCCTCCCCCTTCCCGTTTCCCCTCCTCTTTCCCTGCACACTGTCTCTTCCTTCCATTTTTCTGTTTACTTTCCACCCTTCTACCCTTACACATGCCCTTTCTCCACCATATCTTCCCTTCCTTCTCCATGTCCTTTCTCTCCATCCTTTCCCTTCCACTTCCATATTCCTTTTTCCTCTTCCCACCAGTCCCTCTGACTTTCACTCTGTCTCTCTCTCACCTCCCCCCTCTTTACACTTTCCCTCCCCGCTATCACACCTTCCTTCTGTGTTCCATCTTTTTCACTTCATTTTCCCTTCATTTTCTTTTTTCTCTCGCCCCTCATTGCCTGCTCTTTGCTTACCCCCTCCCATCCCTCCTCTCTCTCATACACTCCCCCCTTTACTTTGTCCCACCTAATCTCTCCATACCTCCTCCCCTCTCTGTCACACTCTCCTCCCCCCCTCTATTTCACCCATTCATATCCCCTCCCCTCACTCTCACATTCTCTCGTCTCCTCCATCATACCACTTCACTACCTCTTCCGTCTCAGTTATCTCCCCTTCTTCATCTTACTTCTCCATAACTCCTCCTCCTCCTCCTCTCTCTCTCTCTCTCTCTCTCTCTCTCTCTCTCTCTCTCTCTCACACACACACACACACACACACACACACACACACACACACACACACACACACACATTCACTCCTCTCCTCTATCTTATCTCTCTTTCACTCGTTCCCTTTCTGACACACATTCTCTGACATTTTCTTCCGTCATCATTTTTCTCCATAACCCCTCCCTTCCGTACCAGCTTCTCTGCCTTCATCTTACCCGCTCCTCTCTCTCTCTCTCTCTCTCTTTTACTCCTCCGCTTGCCCCTTCATAACCCCCTTCCCCCCGTTCTCTCTCCTCTGCCCATCTGACCTTTTGCTTTGGTATCTGACATTAAATTTCTGCTTATTGCCGGGCAGCCCAGTGTGGATCGTAAGGTCTGGATGATCTGTATATCTATGCAGTTCTTTATCCTCACTGTAATACTTTTCCTCTCCTATACTGTGATTTTCCTTACACCACAGTCTTTCCCCTCTGTCTCTTCCACTTCATCCTTCCCCTATCTTCCCCCCCCCCTACGTTTACCCCCACCCCTCCCCTCATTTATTCCTCCCCCTTCCCTCCCTTCACCTCCACTCATCCCCAGCCCTCCCCTAACATATCAGTCTCCCTTCCCTTCTCTCCCCTCTCCTCACGTAACCCTCCCCTCATTTATATTTCCTTCTCCCTTCCCCTCCCCTTCACTTTCCCCCACAATCCTCTCGCATACCTCTCTCCCTCCCCTCTATCCCCACTCTTCCACTTACTATCCCCTCCCTTCCCCTCCATTCACCTCCCCAACCTCCGCCTCACAAATCCCTACTCCACCTCTCCCCTGCCCTCCCCTCTCATCCCCCACTCCCCCTCCCCCCTCCCCCTCGTAGCCACAATTCCAGGCTAATCACCAGACATATTGATTCCCATTCCTGGAGGACGAGAAGGTGTGGGAAGGGGAGGGAGCAATGGGAGGGGGGAGGGGAGGGGGAGAAGGAAAAGGAAGAGGAAGGGGAGGGGGAAAGGGAGGAAAAGGGAGCGGAAGGGAAAGGGAAGGAGAGGTAAGAAAAGGAATGAGACAGGAAGAGAAAGGGGAGAATTCGAGAAGAAGGAAGGGAAGAAGATGAAGGAGGACAGGGGGGGAACTGGGAAAGAGAAAGGAGAAGAAGAAGGGGAAGGAAGAGGAAAGGGAGAACAGGGATTAAAGGAGGTGTTAAGGAAGGGGAGGGGAGGAGGAAGAGGGTAGGGAAACTGAGGTAAGGGATACTGAGGTAAGGAAGAAGAGAGAGAGATAAGGACTTTGAAGAGGTAAGACAGGAGGAGAGAAAATGGAGGGACTAAAATGAAAGGGGAAAGGAGGAGGAAGAATTAGAAGAGAGGTAAAAGAAGAGATGGCAAGATGAAAGGGGAGGAAGAAAGGAAAACTAGTTGGAAGGAATGGGAAGAGAGACGTAAGTAGAGAGAGGAGACAAGGAGAGAATAGACAGAGGAGAGGAGTGAAGGAGAGAGGAGAGAAGAGGAAGGGAAGAGGAGTTCAGACTAATTCCCTCCTACCTCTCAGCCTCCTTGCTCATACTTGACCTTACCCTAATTCCTTCACTAAATTCTTAACCATTCCAAATATTTCTAGTTTTCCCTGTTTTTATCTTTCCTTCTTAATGAAAAACCACCACCACGTTTTCGCTACCTTAGTCATCCCTCTCTGTCTGTCTGTCTGTCTGTCTGTCTGTCTGTCTGTCTGTCTGCCTGTCTGTCTGTCTCTCTCTCTCTAAGATGGCTAACAGGAAGTAAAAAAGTTTGCCCGAGATGAATTATGGG
Source organism: Coenobita brevimanus (assembly GCF_032717465.1). Lineage (NCBI taxonomy): Eukaryota > Metazoa > Arthropoda > Malacostraca > Decapoda > Coenobitidae > Coenobita > Coenobita brevimanus. The sequence continues at coordinate 46,112,979 of NC_137023.1, read as the reverse complement.
ATGAAACAGAAAACAGTGACAGAGTACAGTACTGTTCACTTCCACCTCTGCTCTTCTGAACCCTACCTCACTCCCCCTTCACTCCCCATTCCCTCTCCTTGTCTGTCTCTACCAACCCGCCCGATGCTTAGATGCCTACCGTCGTATATTTGTGGTCACCATAATCTTTTTACTTGGCCCCAAATTGTCACCTCTCCCTCTTGAATGATGAGTTGTAGCAGTAGATTAGCTCTAGACTACGATGCTACACACGAATAAATTTTACGGATAAGATGTAAAGCCATACCATTTGTCTGTCTGCTAGTAAGCTACGTGAAATGGGTTGCAAATCGACGAAAATCTGAGTCATGTTACAGTAAGGTGAGAAAAGTGTAATATCGTTCCACTTTTTAGTAAAGTAATTCATACTCTTGTATAATATTCTGGAAACTTCTGCTAGGCTCCAAAACTGCTTCACTGGATTTTTAAAATTCATTGCTCACTGTCTCGTAATTTTTCAAATAAAGTGACTTGGTGTTCATGTCGGTTGCTGTAGAGTGATGCCGGTAGATTTGTGTGTGTGTACTTGGATTTGACCTCCTCTCACGTCTCCCTCTTCCTTCCCCTCTTTCCCTTGCCGCACGATCTTTCTATTCCTCTCATCCCCTCTCCACCATGTTTGTCTCCCCTCTCCTCTCCCTTTCACCTTCTTTCTCTTCCGTTTCTATTCCTCCCACCTCCTTCCCCTCTTCCCCCTCACACATACTGTACATGCCTGGTGCACTCCCCTCGCCCTCCCTTTCTTCCATTCTATTTTCTCATCTCCTTTCCCTCTACCCATGCTGTCCCTCCTTTACCATTTCCTCCTCCCCTCTTTCCCATCGCACTCAAATCTCCCCTTTCATCCCCCTCTGCATCTTCCCAACCTCCCCACCTCGTCTCGCTCTCTTACTCCTTACCCCTTCCTCTCCTCTCACCTCCCATCTTACTGTTTCCATCCATTGCTCATATTCCCTTTTCACTCGTTCCCCTCTACCCTTATCTTTTCCCTCCTACACATACATAGTCGAAATAAATGGTACAGAATCAGATTGAAAAGATGTTACAAGTAGAACGACGCGGGACTCGGTATTGCGCCTTATTCGGTTTTGAATCTATCCATCTATCTATCTATCAGTCTGCAAATATATACGAGGGTTTTGTTTTGTGAAATATCCAGATTTGCCGATGATACTAAAGTTGGTAACAGGGCAAACGCATCTTTTCCGTGGCAGGCAATTCAGAGTGACCTCGATCGACTATTTAATTAGGCCCAAACGTGACAGATGGATAATATTAGTAAATGCAAAAATATGAACACTTAAAGTAGAAAAGAAAAAGCCAGTTAAATTATGACTAATATTCATCTACAAAGTGCCAGCCATGTAAAAGACGTAGGAATTATAGTACAGAGAAAGTTAAGAGAGTACGAAGAAGAATGACAAAAATGATACTTAGATTGAGGAATAAACCATACTAGGAACGTTTAAAAGCCACGAATCTTTTTACCTTAACTAAACACAGGTTACGAGGAGATTTAATTCAAGTATTCAGAATAGTAAAAGTACATTATAATATGGCAACTGATAATTTATTCACAGCTGGTTAGTCGAATTATATTAGAGGTACTGCACATAAAATTATTGGCCAACGATTTCAACAAAGTTTTAATATATGGAACAAACTCCTCTCCAGTGTAGTTAACTGTAATACTGTACTAACCTTTAAAAATCGCTTGGATAAGTATCTGTCTTCTAACCCCCAGCTAAGTATTTCACTCCCGAATAATATGTTTTTGTAGTATATATAACTTTTTTTTTGTAATCATTCAGAGCCTGGAGGATACAAACATAGAACAACATCGATACATACTGCTGATTTAATGTTACTTTCCTTTTCAGGGAAATATTGTACAATAAGATTTCCCATCCCTCTTTCCAATGAAATTTCCATGACAGCTTTTCTATGTTGCGTGGTGTTTCTTCTCAGTATTTCCTGCCGGCTTGTGGTGGAGGGTTTGGTGGGTGGGGGGAGCCTTCCTGCTTTTGTATCCTTCTCTTTAGGTGATAGAACAGTTCTGTTAGTTATTAACTTCGCTAAATCAACAACCAAGAAAGGACCAACAGATTTGTTGCTCTTTGCTTTGTGTGTGTGTGTGTGTGTGTGTGTGTGTGTGTGTGTGTGTGTGTGTGTTCTTTTGTACTCCTACTCTCCTTCTTCCATTCTTTTCTTTCTTCTTCCCGTAACCCTTCCTCTCTGTTCCCATCCCCCCTCCGCAGTCCCTTCCTCCCTCCTTCCTCTTCCCTTCTTCCCTCCCTCCCACCTTGTCCCCTTCCCTCCACTTCTCCCTACTCCAGATAATGAAGCCTTTGTCCGCTTCTCATAAGACCTGTGAGTCGTCTCAAGGGAAATATCTCTGTTTTGATGAGTACTGTCTTGTCGATGGTCGGTGGAGGAATGGACAGATGGATGGCTGTGTGGCTGGGTAGATGGATGGATGGGTAGGTGAATAGGAGGATGTTTAGTAGTTGGACTGGGGTAACTGGTTAAGTGAACAGATGGACGGTAGGACACGTGATAAGACGGATGGATGGGTAGTTGGATAGGGTTAGTTTGAGTGGATGGATGGGTAGTTGGATAGGGTTAGTTTGAGTGGATGAGTTGATAGATGGATGGTTGGGTAGTTGGATTGGGTTAACTTGAGTGGATGAGTTGATGGATGGATGGTCGGGTTGGTAGACATGGATGGTTGAGTAGTTAGACAGGGTTAATTTGGGTGGACGAGTGGACAGATGGATGTTTGGGTAGCTGCATAGGTCGATGGATGGATGGTTGGATGGATGGATGTGTGGAAAGATAGACTGCTTGATAGGTGGACAGATCGTGGGCTGTGTAGTTGAATCAGACTAACTTGGCTGGATGAGTGGATAGATGGAAGGCAGGGTAGATGAAAAGACGGATGGATGGGCAGGTATATGGAAAGATGGTTAGGTGGGAGAACAGATGGGTGGTTGTACTGGAGAGGTGGATCATAAAGTAGGCTGGCAGATGGATGGTGGAAAGATGGATGGATGTGAGGATGGGTAAATGGGTAGTGGTGCTGGAAGTGGATGTCTGGGTAAGGGAACAGGTGAAAGGTGAGGTAGGGATGGTTGGGTAGGCAGGTAAATGGATGGATATGAAGGTGGAGAAATGAATGGTTAGGCAGTTGGAGAGATGAATGATGATGTTTGAATTTCCTTCTTTGTAATCGATAATTTATTTCCATTGTGTAATAATACCACTTAGCCCTTTCACTAGAATTACATATTAATTATTTTATTATTTATTTATTTATTTGTTCGTTAATTCCTACTGCCTTCAGACATTCAAGTTCAAAAGAGTCTTACCGAAGCAAATAGGTTAATAAGGCTAAATCTACCTTCCTCCGTTAAAAAAAATGTCTTCAGAGTTTGCTATGTCAGGCAGTAAAATGAATGAAATTAGGAAGAAGTGATGATCCAGAGGGTAGCCATCAATATCACCATTAAGCGATAGTCAAAAGAAAAGGTCAGGTCTCATATTCGGCTCAGTCCTCTCTCTCTCTCATACACACACACACACACACACACACACACACACCCATACACACTCATGTCTCTCTCTCTCTTTCTCTCTCTCTCTCTCTTTCTTTCTCTCTCTCTCTCTCTCTCTCTCTCTCTCTCTCTCTCTCTCTCACACACACACACACACACACACACTCATTTCTCTCTCTCTTTCTCTCTCTCTCTCTTTCTCTCTCTCTCTCTCTCTCTCTCTCTCTCTCTCTCTCTCTCTCTCACACACACACACACACACACACACACACACACCAATCAGCCTACTACAGATATCCTTTATTCTGCATCTTCTTACATTTTAACACGGTGAAGAAAAGTGAAGCAAAGCCATGAGGGACCCACGTCACGCTGGTGCATCCAGCTAATGGCCCGAGACACGCAAACTCGTCAGAAATATAGGTCGTATTCTATGTGGATTTGGTGATGTCGCAATCCCTCTCCTCAGCGATTTATTCTGCACAGAGCACCTCACTATCTTCTAGTATGATTATTACTGATGGAAACTATATCGATATTAAACAGAGTAATTTGGTAGGTGCAAAGATATAACCAGAGAGGGTGTTCAGACTGCATAGCGATAAGGCATCCAAACTCTGACCTTTACGTCCGACCCTGACCTTTGATCGATCTGCATCAAAGCCACATAACCTTTTCTCGTTCCTAATATAACGTGTGTGCAAATTTTATCTGAGCTGAATCGGGTAATCGATTGATAACTTTGCACCCTGAACTTTTACCTTACCCCATGACCTTTGACCTTTACTGCACTAAAATAGAATCTCTCTTTCCACAATGTATGTCGATGATTTATTCCAGATTGGACCCGACATTCGTGAGATAAACCCACACCTTGATCTTTGACCTTGGCCCATGACCTGTGACTTTTCATTAACTCCACTGAATTTTAATTACCTTTTTCGAGACCTACACACAATGTATGTCAGTTTTAACCAAAATCGGGTCAGGCATTCCCGAGATATTTTATTAAAATAGATAAATAAATCCATAAATAGATACACACATAGCAAAACGACTAACGCGACCACAGTATCGGAGCTTTTAGTGTCGCTGATAACAACTTCATCGGGATAATGGAGTAAATTACGTCACAGTTCTAGGAGTATAATAATCCATGCGTTAAACATAATTCACTGTTAATATCTTTGGCCAAGCATACCTGGATCAAGGTTCCTGTCAGTCCCTCCATCCTTTTCAGGCTCAGGAACGGGCCACCATTCTTGGAAGCGTGTCCCTGCAACCCAAACCTTTTCATCCATGGCCAAGCCCAATGCAAAGGTGGTGTGCAATAACTCTGGGGAAAAGTTTGCCCAATACCTAGGCGCTGGATGTCAGAATGTGTGTGTGTGTGTGTGTGTGTGTGTGTGTGTGTGTGTGTGTGTGTGTGTGTGTGTGTGAGAGAGAGAGAGAGAGAGACCTAAAGACTGAACCTATCGTGTGACCCTCTGACCTTCAGCAGTTAACTCCTCACCTGACGATATTAGTGAAGCGTAACTCTTGATATGTAATGTCATTGCCTCGCGTTTCTCATTAACCCTTTCATCTTGAAAATATCATCGCCCTCAACATTATAAAGGTATCTCGTCGGGACTGAGTTAGTTTAGGCTATATATAAAATACACTTAGAGTTCTTATAAGCAACCTAAAAGCCAATGAATCTTGCAGGAATAAAGTATGAAAAACGTCTCAGTGAAGGGCTTAATCAGGCATTTTGGACCAGATTATTATTATTATTATTATTATTATTATTATTATTCCTTGTTGTATTAGTAGTGGTGGTGGTGGTAGTAGTAGTAGTAGTAGTAGTAGTGTTGGTGGTGGTGTTATGATTATTAGTAGTATATCACAACTAAATCATACCCTGGAATTTCTGCCTCTACTCAGTAACAACCCTTTTTTCGCTCGACGCACCACCCTCTCACACGGGGCCCGGTATCAGGAATAAATTTACGAACAACTTCACATTTACTGCCACGATTATAAGATCACTTTTTACCTATTTAATTACAAGCCATCCTCTCATCCGATAAAGCGTCCGAGATTAATGTGGATGTAATACCTAAATGATTCCCTAAAAGCCAGAGACATAAGACATATTTCAAGCAGCAAAGGACGCTTCGTGTTTTATTTACTGTATTATACGTTACCATTACCTTCAGTGTTATTTATACCTTTTTGAATTAGGAAATATCTCAAAAAAAGAAGGAGTTATTGTAAAGCTGTATCTAATACCTCCAGTTGGAAAAATTCAATCCTAATATGAATAAAATCGGCTGGTAGTAACAAGAACAAAATCAGACCAGACGGCATCGACCTTACAACGTTAAAGGGAGAGGCTTAATCCTTAAACTTCGGGGGACGATATTGCCTTTTATTTATTCATTTATTTATGGCAAATGACATGATTTTACTCGCCACCGGGAAACCCTACGAAGTCTGAGAGTTAAGACCTAGTGTGTGTGTGTGCGTGTGTGTGTTTGTGTGTGTGCCAGCTGTGCCAGTTTATCTCTCCGCACCGCCAAACACTGCGTTGCGACTGGCCAGTAAGTCAAGGGCCAGTATTCCAGGCGGTTTATGTGCTTCAGTGACACTTTCTATTTACCTGTTTATTCCTGCGTATGTATCGTTTACCTCTTAACCTCTCCAGTCAGAGTATTTTTTTTATTTACCCAAGTTACGTTCAGATGATTTCACTTCGCTTAGGATTTGTAGAGATTAGTGGAAACTTTTTAGCCTCTGTGCTACAAAGCGTCTTCCCAAAGCAGAAAAAACCGTCTGGAGGCAGGAACGATATGATTAAAAATGACATACTCGGACTGAAGGGGTTAATTATAATTATATAATTTTAGATCAATCCTGTTACTCACGAACGATTTTATTCTAATTGCGAATGGTATTTAAAAGTGAAAAAGTTAATAATCGCTATATCTAACATCACCAGTTATAAAAGTCTCGCTCAAGATGACAGGACTCGCCTGAAGCTTACGAGGTTAAAATATCAGAAGACGCCACCATAGAAGTTTTCAGTATTCCCATGTGTGTTATGTGAGCAAAGAAAGTCGATATTAAAGCATTATAGACAAAGAACAAGAGAATACTGAAGTGTTACGAGCATCGCAAATCGATAAGGATGAGGTAATATTAAACTTCTTCTTCCCCTCAACACGCTGGCGTCTTACGTATTTTCCTTCTTCACCAGAGAAGTTGAGATGAAGAGGAGGCTGGAAATGAGATAAGGTGGCAAGAGATGAGAACGGGTGAGGGATGTGAGTCAGGAAGAGACAAAAAAGAGTGAGAGAGGTGAGGGGATGGAAGGCAGGGTAGGTGTGAGTGAGAAGAAAGGCCGTGAGGGAAGAGTAGCAACGAAGGTGAGGGAAATGAGAAAGGGCCAGGGAAAATATGTGGTGAGAGAAAAAGAAAAAAAAAAAAAAGGGAGGGGGTAGTTGAGAGGCCGAAGCGTGGAGTGAGAAAACGAGGCGGGGGGTTGAAAGGCTGAGTTGTAGGGGCAGGGGATTAGAAGAAGGGTTGATGGGGGTGAGAAGAAGGGTTGGTGGCGAGGGGAGGGGGTGAAGGAACGAAGGGGAAGGAACACGTGGCTCGTCTCTGCTTTTTGTCTAGGCTCTAGAATTTTCGATATTGTGCCGAAGAGAGAGAGAGAAAAAAAAAAGAACAACAACAGATAATCCTGGAGCTGGCAGAGACGAGCACGATATTCAGAGGGAGACAATAACTCTCTCTCCCCCCCTCTCTCTCTCTCTCTCTCTCTCTCTCTCTATCTATCTATCTATCTATCTATCTATCTATTCTGTTTGTATCTATTTGTCTGTCATTGTCTGTCTGTCTCTCTGTCTGACTGTCTGTCTGTCTATCAGTCTGTCTCTGTCTATGCCTCTGCTTGTCTGTCTGTCTTTCTGTCTGTCTGTCTCTTCGTGCACGTCAGAGAATAATGAGAGTTTGGAAGCTCTCTCTCTCTCTCTCTCTCTCTCTCTCTCTCTCTCTCTCTCTCTCTCTCTCTCTCTCTCTCTCTCTCTTCTTGCATATCCGAGAATAATGAGAGTTTGGAAGCTGTCTGTCTGTCTGTCTGTCTGTCTGTCTGTCTCTCTCTCTCTCTCTCTCTCTCTCTCTCTTCCTGCATATCCGAGAATAATGAGAGTTTGGAAGCAGTTACAATACCACACAAAGATCACTAAATTACACCAGTATATTTCTCTCTCATGATTATCCTCTTATCACCGTATTGGATTTGGAGCGGTTTAACGAGAATTATTTGTGTAAATTTGGGAAGAGTCCACTGTTTTCCTTTTTTTTCCTTCTAATTCCGTCGCTCAGTTCATTCATAAATCCATCTGCCTCATTAACATCCCAACTAGTCATCAAACATAGCCCTTGAATAGTATTTGTGGGATCATGTTTTTCTTTCAAGTGCTCCCTAATTATTTTCACGTTTTTTTTTGTCATTATCCTCTTCAGATTTCACTATATTACTTGCCCATACACAACTCCACACCTCATCCCCTGCTTGTAAGGTTGGCTACATTAATCACACCTCACCTTTACTTAGTTTTCTCCTTAAAGTTGGACAAATGCATCTCTCTTTTCCATTCCTTCATTCCCACTTCCCTTCTCCTCAGGTTTCACATTACAGTCCGGGAATGAAGGAGCCATCAAAGCTCCCCATCGCCCATCACTCTTCTACCCCTTTTTTTCTCACCTCTTCTCCCCAGCACTCTTACCCATTAACCTCTACCTCCCATTAGGCTGTTATCTCCTTCATTCAGGTGACGTAATTTTCAGCTTTATTTCTGCTATTTCCAGACAGCTTTATTCAGCTTTAGATAAGGCTACTAACTCCTTCATTTAGATGATGTAATTTTCAGCTTTATTCTTGCCAATTCCAGACAACTTTATTCAGCATAGGAGAGACTTTCTGATGTGAAGGGATTGGATCCAGACTTCATTAACACCTTCACTACTAGGGTGCTCTCCTAAGCTGAATAAAGTCATCTGGTAGGTGCATGACTAAAACAGTATTTGCGTCCAAGTCTGAAGCGGTTAACTCTTCCTTTACCAGGTCCCTCTCCTAAAGTGAGAAAAAATTGCTTGGCAGAAGAAGGGATGAAGTACAAAGGACATCCTGGTACTGAAGGGGTAAATGATGAGTAAAATACCTCCACTACCCCCTGCTCAACCCCTTCAGTAAGATGATGTACTTTATAAAAAATTCTGTTCTTGTTACCTCCTGACGGTTTTATTCAGCTCGTAAAGGGTCTCTCATCCTGGAGGGGTTATTGAGGGCTGCATCTAACCTCCCCAATTCGAAAAGTGTCTCCTGAGCTGGTTATACTGTACTCGCCTGGAGACAGCAAGAATACCATGAAAAATACGTGACGGAATTCAAGAGATTAAGCTGAATACAAACTCTGCTGGTAACCTTAATGCAGTACAAAAGACGCTCTGATACTCGAGGGGTTAACGTAAATGTAACGTTTCTGACTCTTTCAACACAACACGTTTTTTATTTCTTGCACTCAGATTAATACACTAATCTGGTACAGGTCTGCATACATGCTAATCTAAGTTAATCTTTTTTTTTTTTAATTTATGAGGCGATTTATTGCCATGAGACTACTAGAATGATATAATCAGACACACTGCATTTACTGCCCGCCATTGTTTCCGGTTACTCAGGGCATCTGTACTGTACCTAGCTGAGATGTGCAAGAGATTATCGCCATAAACCCCTCTTTTAGCTGATTAACGTATGGATTGCAAAAAACGATATGGTACAGAATGAAGGGGCATTGAAGATAATTGGATGCCTTTACTACAAGAAGTCTTCCAGGGATGAATACAGCAATCTGTTATACTCCTTTTCCTTTAACAAAGTCTGAAATTGTCATCTCCCCATCTTGAATCCTGAGCTGTGACAAAATACTAAAATAAGAACGTAGCGTTAGCCACGAAGAAGCTTTATGAAAAGACTGTCGAGCCATAGTATTGTCTTATTCTGCCATCAAGCTACGTGGAATGAGCGGCCAAAGGATGAAAATCTGGGCCCACTTAGGGTGCAAAGAGTATATTAACTCGAGAAAAAAAAAAAATCGTGTTATAAAATGTGTTACGGGAGGAGAGGTGAAGGCCACAACAATTTCCCTTATTCTCCCCTCCAAACCCCTGCTCCTCTCCCTCTTTCCCCTTCCTTCCCTTCCGCTTCCTCCTCTACTCTCCCCTCGCTGCCCCCCACATAGCTGTCCAGTAAAAGGGAGAGGAGAGGGGATGAAGGTAGCAATTATTACACTCTCTTCTCCATCCCTTCCTTCCCCTCTTTTATTCCTCTCTCGCCTCACAAAGCTGAAGGAAGGAGATGGGGAGAGGGAGAGTGATGGTGGGGCAGAAGTGCAGTTTTCCTCTTCTCTCCTCACGCTCTCATTCTCGTCTGCCTCCTGTCTTCTTTAGTTCCTTTTCTCCAATCCATCAATTTTCCTCTTCTCAGCATCTCTCTACGCATCTGCCGTCTCTTTTCATGTTCTCCTTATACTCTACTGCATACCCTTCTATGTTCCTTCTCACTTCTCTCTGTTATTATTATTCTCTACCATTTTTCCACCACCTTTCTATTTCCCTCCCTTCCACCTTCTTGAAAATAATGGAATTGCAGTTGCTTTTCCTTTATTTTCCTCTTTATTTGCCCATTCCAATTTTCCCATCTCTATTTCTCCATCTTACCTTTTTCCTCACTTTTTTTTTTCTTTTCTGAAGGAGAGCGGGCAGTGAAAGTCAGGTATAGGTGTAGGGGAGAAGGATGAGAACGCTTGAGGAAAGATGTGGGTGAAAAGACAAGAAAAAAATAAGGAGGGGAGACACGAAGGGGTGAGAGAGGCGAATAGGGTGACATAAGAGGTGGGGGGGAGCAATGAAGGAGAAGGAGTAAAGAATGAGAATAGGTAAGGGAATAGGTGTTTGGAGAGGAGGGATAAAGAGAGGAAACGAAGAGGGGGGGGGGTGAGCTATGAAAGGAGAGGGTGGTGAGGGAAGGAAAAAAATATCAATGGATGAGACGAATGACCGGAAGCGGGGTTGAATAAGTGGAGAGGGGAAAGTGAGACGGGGGAGCAAAGGGAGAGGATGGAAGGGGGGTAAAGAGAAAGGGGGAGGGAGAACAGATAGATGCAGTGAGATGAGATGAGGGACGGGGGTGGGGAGAGGATGAAATGAGATGAGGGGTCGGGTTGTGGAGAGGGGAGGGGGGGGTGAAATGAGATGGGGAAAGGAGGGGGGAGGGTAGAGGAGGATAGGAAGGAAGGTCACAATTTTGGTGGGTAATGACACCTTAGCCGAGCCGTTGCCACCCTAATGTTATTGCCACTCCTGCTAATTGTCCGGAACGCAATACTCGACAGGACCATCACATCACCTACCCCACCCCCCCTGTGTTCAGTGTGTTCGGGGTGTTCTTTGGTCGCAGTGCTTGAGGTGATCGCGATGTTTTATGTTCGCCTTCTTGTTTGTACGGATGTTGTGCTGTACGGCAAGAATAAGGTTTGTTCGGTGTGTTCAGGGTTTCGTATGTTCAGGGTGTGGTGTATCCGGGTGTGTGCTGTGTGTGGGGTGCTGTGTGTGTGGGGTGCTGTGTGTAGGGGCGTAATATTCGGAGTGTTGTTGTGTGTTTGAGGTGCAGTATGTTTGGGTTATTGTGTGATGGGACGCTGTGTGTTCGGGATGTGTGTTAAGAGTGCTTTTTATTTGGAGTGTTGTGTGTTTAGCATGCTGTGTGTTTGGGTGCTGTGTGTTTGGGTGCTGTGTGTTTGGGTGCTGTGTGTTTGGGTGCTGTGTGTTTGGGTGCTGTGTGTTTGGAATCTCGTGTGTTGGGCATGCTGCGTCCTTGGGCTGCGGTGTGCTCGGGGTGATGTGTGTTCAGGGTCTCTTGTGTTCAGGGTCTCTGGTGTTCAGGGTCTGCTGAGTTCAGATGAGGTGAGGTAGCCTAACATCCAGAAACAAAAACAACCAAAATTTTTAGACTCAAGCTGAAGGATGAGGTAGGGAGTCCGCATAAAGCTCTTACTATTGAATGAAAAAGAAGAAAAAATAATACTCAAAGACCGCCCTAAGCACACTCCTTTTTACCATGCTTATCTTTACGAGGTCCAGTTACTTTCATGACCAAAAATTTCAGACTATGAACCAAAATCACAAGACAGATTTTGTGAGGGTGTAAGTAAGCCTGTAACTTCTCGCAATCATGCTTAAAACCCACGATGAGTGGAAAGTGTATTTGGCTTTTGTACCACTTGGAGAAATGAACTTTGTAGAGTGGAATGCCGGCTAACACATTTGCGTTAAGGATGTGTAAAGCCAAAAGCGACGGAAAGCGTGCAAGGCTTCCCCACTGCTTGAGCTCTGTGGTGAGGAATTCAAGCTAATACAATTCTGGTTGTCGTTTGTAAAACCACTGATGAAAGGAAGGTGTGCTTGGCTTCATAGCTTTGCTGTTGGGTGAATTCTGTAACTTGGCATGTAAACCAAGCATATTTAACACATTTACAGCCATGCCGTCCTCTCATTTCACTTTGCTCATTTCCACACAACTTCATTCAGTGTAAGAGACTTTTATTTTTGAACTGGAAGGATTAGTAATAACCTTCATTAAGTCCGTCACCACGAGAGGTCCTTCCTAACCTGAGTGCTATCGTCTGGAAGTAGCAAGAATACAATGAAGCAATTCAGAACACCATCGTAGTAAAGGTGCTTATGCTCAAGGTTCTTCCGCAAATGATCGCAAGAAATTGGAGGCTTTCATGCACTCTGACCAGCTCAGTTATGAGAATAGTGCCTTAGGATTTAAAGCCTGGGGTACGAATGCTTTGTAGAGCTTGGTAATGAGAGGGAAGAGGGGATACTACTCAACACTTATCCATTTCAGCCCAAGGACGGCGGTTTCGCTTAACTTTTGCTCCCTTCAGACGACAGTGTTCAAAGATTTTATTTAACTGTAACAGTGGAGGGATTAACCAGGGCTAAAAATAACCTTTCAAGTTTTACGTAATCTTAACAATGTGGCTTTAACATTTAACTTATTGTTCTTAGTAATAATAATAATAATAATAATAATAATAATGATAATAATAATAACAATAATAATAATAATGACGATCGACACCTGGGAAGACCCCAAACCCTTCTTGGTTCTAAATTGAATCAAAATTGCTTGAGTTACTTTGTTTACTCTCTAACACACAAACAGAATGACACACACACACACACACACACACACACACACACACACACACACACACACACACACACACGAGAGAGAGAGAGAGAGAGAGAGAGAGAGAGAGAGAGAGATCACCAAACAATACATTACACCTATTGCCCTTCCAGCACGCGCCTGTGAAAAAAACGTCATCGTTGAGAAAGGAATTAAGGCAAGCCCGATATGCAGCAACCGTGTGCCTTAAAATTCCTGCCGCGAGAAGAAGTGTTAAGAGGAGGAGGATAGAAGGGAAGGGAAGGATGTGGAAAAGGAGATGATAAAGAATGTAGAGAAGGAGTAGAAGGAGAAGAGTGAGAAAAACAAGGAATAGCAAAGGGAACTGAACGGGAGGTAAATTTCCAGTTTCTTGCACGATCATAATATTTCCGACAATGAGTTTAAACATGGGGTAGGAGTTCCCTGTGCAGCTTGGAAATGAAAAGGAAGAGTGGGTACAGCTGAGCACTTAAATCAGTCCCGATATTTTGTTGTAACGCTTCCTTTCTCTCAACTTATCTTTTCGAGGCCCCGAATTTTCAAACATGCAACCAAATTCGTAAAGAAAAAGGATATCGCCAAGGTGTAGGGAAGACCGCAATTTACGCCAGTCATTTATAAAACCCATGATGAAAAGAAAGCGTGTTTGACCTCTCTACCTCTGCTGAATAAACTGTGTAATGTGTCATGCACGCTAACTACATTACTGGCAGTCATCTGTAAAACCAATGATGAGAGGAGAGCGCGCCTTGCTGGTCTACCGCTCTGTTATATGAACTCTGTAACTTGGCATGCAGGTTTACCATACTTAATCCACACAGTTGTTCCCCAAATGCTTGCCAGGAATTAAAGGCTTTCATGCACCTTCACCCTCTGAGCTTTAAGTATACAGAACCACAAAAAATAAAGGGCTGGGTGGAGGTCCGAGGAATGAAAGGAAAGAGGAGATTTTACCTAGAGTTTGAAGGAACCGCAAGATGAGATGGTAGGGTTCCTTAATCTCCATGCTACGGAAAGAAAACTAAGGACTACTGCACGAAGAATCAAGAGCAGGAGAATACAAGGGAAGAGGACCTGGTGTAAGAGGAGGGAAGAAAGTATTGATATATAGGTGAAGTTGAGTAGGTGTAGGTGCGGAAGGGTGGGTTTGAGTGGAAGGGCTGTAAGTGTGTAAGGGGGTGAAAATATGTGGGTGAGGGTATGCGAGTGAGAAGGGGAGCAGGTGAATTTGTGTGTATGGTAGGGAATGTAAGTGAAGGTGCATGGATGGTATGGAAAGTCGGTGAGAGTGGGTGGATGGAAAGGAATGCAGGTAAGTGTGTGTGGATGGTAAGGAATGTAGGTGAGGATGTGTGGACGGTAGGGAATGTGTGTGAGAGTGGTATGGAATGTAGGTGTGGCTGTGTGGCTAGGAAGGAATGTAAGTCAGGATGTGTGGAAGGTAGGGAATGTAGATAAGGATGTGTGGATAGTGAGGAATGTAGGTGAGGATGTGTGGATGGTAGGGAGTATAGGTGAGGATGTGTGGATGGTAGGGAATATACGGTAGGTGTGGGTGCGTGGATAAGAAGGAATGCAAGTGAGGCTATGTGGATAGAGAGAAATGTGGTTGAGGTATGTGAGTAAAGATGTCTGGAAGGTATGTGTGTGGGTGTAGGGGGTGGAGTTAAACAAGGTCATTCTCTGTCTACCTTAGGTCATGCGTGCAAGCTAGAATAATTCATGGAGTCCTTGTAATTACCGTAAGAGGACTTGGTGATGTGTGTGTAGCAGGGTTTCTCTCTCTCTCTCTCTCTCTCTCTCTCTCTCTCTCTCTCTCTCTCTCTCATGCAGCAAGGTGGATATATACTGCCTTGCCACAGTTTACACCACTAATCCCCCGATAACTCAAAATATGGCGAATGTTTAATTTTGTAATATAGAAACGCTGTTGCACTAATGGATTAATTATTTAAATCTGGCAATCCTATGTAAAACAGCTTTTGGTATATAATACCCGTGCTAGATAACCTAATTGCTTTCTTAAAAAGACTAGTTCAGATTAACCCTTCCATCTCGTTCAGTTTACTTTTACCACCTTCAGACATTGCATTCAGTCCGAGAAGAACGTTGATAAAAAAATAGGCTTAATCATAGCCATATCTTTGCCGTGCTGTTCGAAATGTGTCTTCTAAGCAAAATAAAATAGTTTGGAATTAGCACAAGAATAAGATATAAACAAAAGTAATTCCACTGAAGAGATTAATAGAAAAATAATAAAAATAAACTGCAGCAATCCGTCACCGCCTGAGCTGAATTATAACACGACTAATTACACGATATATGCCAAGTAAATCGCACGCACAGTCTCATTGATCCAGGCCCTAATTTTCTCGTCCTTAATTGTTTTTTTTTTTCTTGTGAGCTCCGGAAGTCATTTGGCTAATTATAATTCCTGCCTGGAAAATATTTAATAAGGGATATACATTGTGCGTTTTCATAGGGCCGGTCAAGATTCACTGGAAGGCGACCTGTAATTAGGAGGGTGGAGAAGGAGGGATGGGGGGAGGAGGAGGAGGAGGAGGGTGAAGGAAGGTGGAAAATGGGAATGCCGAGGGAAGAGGATGACGGAGGAGTATGGGGGAATGGCAGAGAAATGGATCATGAGGAATATCAGGAATGGGAAGAAAAGATGAAGCCGGAATGTGGGGATGATTAGGAAGGGAAGGGAAGAAATGGTAGGGGGGTGACTGGAAAGGGAAGAGTAAGAAGGAAGCAGGTGGGGTAGCAGAGGTAAGAGAAAGACAGGAGGAAAGAGGGGATATTAGAGGTAGATAGGAAAGGTAAGGGAAGTAGAGGAAGGATGAAGATGGGGAAGGGGTAATAAAAGAAGGAAGGGGATTTGGGAAGTAAGAGAAGAAAGGGGGTTGGGTAAGTAAGAGGAGGAAGAGGGTGGAGTGCGGGTGGGAATGGGTGTGACAGTAGGGGTGGGGGTGGGGTGGGGTGGGGTTAGGGATGTGGGTGGGTTAGTTCCTTGTCGTGTAATGGACGTGGCATTATTGGGACGTCACTCTCTTTCTCTCTCCCCTCTCATTTTCTCTTTTTCTTTTTTCTCCTGACATTAACTTACTTTATGTGTGTCTGTCTTGTGTTTTTTCTTGCTGACCTCATTTTCCATTTTTTCACATAAAAGAAAAGTTAAATAAAAGTTTGCTTTATATGCTCCTCTGTTCTTATATATATTTTTATTCTTTCTTACAGATTTTTTCGTTGATGTTGTTATTGACTTTTTCTTACAGATTTTAGCTTTGTGTTTCGTTATTCTTTCTGCGTTTGGTCCTTTCTCCAGGGTTTATTCACTTTTAGTATGTTTTCCTTGTTATATATTGCTTCACTGTTCGTGCTTGATATCTGTATGTTCTCTTCTCTATGTCACCCGTTCTCTCTATTTCGTCTGAGGAACTGTATGAGCCCCAAATTAAGGCTTCGAATCCCAGGCCATGATGGACAAATAAAATGGGTGATGATAGTGTCTTCTTTCTTATGCATGCATCGGTTTACATTCTATTGCTTCATATCAATGATATGTACACATTCCGACATATATACAAAGCATAGTTATTACTGACGCTTTCTCAGGCACTGCTTTCACTACGAACACTACTTCTCTGGTATTTCGCTAGCCTGATGTAATTCTGGCTACCATTATCCCTTTGAAAAGAGTATCCGGTCCTCCTGTGTGCTTGAGCTGCGTGTGAAATTTAATGAGTGGGGTATGTCTCTACCTTTGTATTTATTTTTCCTTGCGGTACAGAAGCAATGACCTTTGTTGCTGAGCTGCCAGGAGCAGGTGCGATGATTTATAAAAATGTTCATCATCCCGCCTCTTTTTCCCACTCATGGTACAGTTGAAGTAGGGCTCAGAAAACAAGCAAAAAGAAAGAACATGATAGCTGAGAACTTATCCACTTTATGCCCAGTGAAATGGGCCACACACTCATTCACTCATTATTCAAGTCCCCGGAATCCAGACTCTACCTCACGTGCATAACTTTCGACATAGATGTTCTTCATAATTACTTATTAGACAGTCACTCTGACTAATAGCAAGTAAAAAAAAAACGGGGGATGCCAAGTCCTTGTCATGCATTCCTCTGTACAAAATTCATTCAGTCAGCTCGATCCCTTGTCAGTTTCCTAATCTTATCAACTCCACGCTTCGCTTTCTCAGACACACTTTTATCATATCTGTCCACTGTCTTCTAGGCCTATCACGCCTCCTCCAAACTTGATTCACTCACGTATATCATTTTCACTACTCGAACTGAACCCTTTCTACCTCTGCCTGCATATAACCATACCATCTACGCAAGCACTCTTTTGCTCTGTTGTACAATGGCTTCCTTACTACACATCTTTCACGAATTACATTATTTCTTATCTTAGCCACTCTCCGCACGTAAACACACATTTCACAATAACATCGTCTCCAGTGATCTAACTCTACTTTTAATTTTGACGCCACATCAAAGTCTCATACCCAAATGTTACTGTGTTTCACAAACTTCATGAGCTCCTCGCCAATGTGTTGTAAATACAGTAAACGTTTATTTATTTATTTATTTATTTTTTGTCATTAACCATTATCATTCTTTTCTCAGCTTTCCTTCCTAATTTCATCAAACACACTTTAACTCCCTCTTTATATTCTTTTCTTAAACTTGACGATCCTTTCTTCTTTGTTCTGCTTTCCTGTGTTTACTCTCTCTCCTCTTCCATTCTCTTCTTCCCATTCTTACAGTTGTCCCTCCCATATTCCTTTACCCATCATTTTCGTTACACCCTTCCTTTACACAATATTTCAAACCCTCTTCCTCTCTTCCCGATCAGTCCATTCGTAATCCCTCTTCCTAAAAGCTTCCATCCATTACGTTTTCCTCTTCCTTCCCACTCATCACTCTCTATCTTCACCATTTCCTTCCTCAGTTCCTTCCCTTTTATCTTTTTCCTTGGTTCCATTCTTCGTTTCCTAGATATCTTCTCATCCTCTTCCCCCTTAACTCTCCCCTCATTCCTTCCCACACTTTTCACCCTCTTCCTCTCTATCGCTCCTCTCATTCCTTCCCCTCTTTGTTATTTTTCCTCTCGTACCCCTCCCTCTCTCTTTTTCTCCCTCTCCTTTCCCATCTCTCCTCTCATACCCTCCCATTATCTCTCTCTCTCTCTCTCTCTCTCTCTCTCCCTCTCTCTCTTCACTCTACCCTCATCCCTTCCCTCCCTCCCGCACTTTTCACTTTCCTCCCTCACTCCCATCTATATCTCCCCTCACTCCTCTCCATCTCCTCCCTCACTCCCCTCCCTCTCCCCCTGTCCCTCTCCTTATTAAACCGTCACCCCGAATAGCTTATGGTGTCCTGGCAATTTCAGAAAAAGTAAATCCAGGTAAAATTGCCGGACCTTCTCGTATCATTTTTTTACATGAGGACAAAAAAGGTTGCTGCTGTGTATATTTCATCTTCCTCCCTATCTTGCATATTTCTCTCCTTACTTGCTTCCCTTTTTCCACTGCCCTTTCTCCCTGTTTCTTTCCCCTATTTCCCTTCATTTCTTACCAGATGTTTCTCTCTCTCTAGCTTTTTTCCTTTTTCTCCCTACTTCACATATTCGCCTTCGCTTATGTTTGTGGGAAATAATGAGAAATGTTTGGCCATGAATAATAATTTCTTAAGGACAGGTGACTTTTTTCATTCGTTACGTAGCCACGATTAGCATCATCCTAACATTATTCGGCCTCTAAATAAAGGTAGCTAATCAATTTTTCATTATGCACGTGTAACAATGTGTTGCCCGTAGGTGTATTTTCTCGTGTTCGTTGATACTGCCAGCTATATGCACGAACTACAGTATACTATAACTAAAATTTTTCGCGTAGGAGGGAAACATTTATTAAAACACAGTGACACCACAGCGGAACCACCCAGTTATATTCTGTATGTGCCATCAAGGGAAGGCGTCCCTCTCGAACACAATGCATCATACTACCGGCTTGTGCTAGAGAGGGACGCCTTCACGTAGTGGCACTGATATGATTGGGCGATGGAGCTGCCTGGTTACACAAACGTCCGTCAGTACACTCCCTATCCCACGAAAGGTGGGTGGGGGGCTGCAGGAGAAGGGCAACTTCAGGCTATAGTTCACCAGGTTCATGTTCAAATGAGCCAGGAGCTGCAACTCTAACTACTGCTAAGCTGCCGGTAATGATAGACATAATTCCTTTTCCTTCCACCACAAAGCACCACAGCACTTCGTAATGGGACTGTGGAGTGAGAATGATTGAGTGCCGTAATTATGTACCTTTGTGTGGTATCAGCCTTTGTACACAATTACACAGCGCTGCCAAAGTTGCGCTCAAATTCACTTTAGGTTCGCCTCAGCACCTCCGAACTGTGAAAATAATATCGAGTGTGACCACATTATTATGTATCATTTTCAACTTCTGCGCTCTTTTATAGCCTAAACTTAAAGATAATTATTCAGGTTTTCCAAGGCAGGTCATTTGATTTACTTCAGAATCCTTCACACTGTAAGGATTTATTTTGCTGTCATACCATTATGATTACTGTCAACCTGCATACTCAGGTATATAAAAATCTGTCCCCAAATTATTCATCCAGTTGTCAAGTTAGCTGTTGTAACTCACTGCTGGAACTTCCAAAAGTCAAAGGATTTATTTTATCGTGACTATGTATAATTTTCAACATTTAGACTCACTTATCTCCTAAACTCTATTCAAATCAAATTTTCAGTTTTCTTCTCAAATCATCTCGCTACGGCCAACAACTGAAGAGTCACAATGTCGTGAACATCGATGAGGATAAGGAAACTCACATTGGCAGACGAAACAATATATTCCAAGCATTAGTCGAGAGAACTGTTTTGAATGTATCTTCTCGTCTGCCAGAGTGGGTTTCTCCATCCTTGATACGGCCAAACTTTAAAGAAGTTGTAGACCGTGATCATGATATAATTTTATGTACAGTATAGCACTGAGTTACTGTACGCACACAGCTCTACAGAAATAGTGCACAAGGTTATTCCATATTTCTAAGGCAGCTTTAAATTCAGTTCTCCATATCCCAAACTGCAAAGAAGTATTTTATCGTGACTTTACCGATATGTGTAATTTTTAACTTCTACTCAGTTATCCGTATTAATATACTTTGTTCTTGCTGTCGCCGGAGTCGGCCGCTGGCGCCACTCGACTCAGGCCCAGTCACCGTTTATGGGTTGGTGGGTAAAATGAATACCTACTGCAACATTTAGGGTGGCTAACTGTGATAACCCGGACGAATGAGTGGCCTTGTATCCCAGGATAATTGGTGCTTAACCCACCACAGATTCAAAAGTCTAAGTTAAGAAGATAAGCACCGATGCTAAGCGGCTCGTGATACCTGCACCCACTTTTACTTTTACTTTCTACAGTACCTGCACACAGTTTAATTCAGCCCAAAATAGACATTTTAGGAGTCATTAACACTTACCACTAAGAAGTTTCCTCTAAGCTAGAAAAAAAAAAAATGACACATGATAGCAAAAACATCAGAAACAAGATTGCCAAGATGCCTAGGTGAATGCAGGATGGTCTCCACGCAGATACGGTTCACTCACATGGCTCTGAGCATACTGTCATGATGATTAACGAACATACGAAAACATATATTTAAAAAATTTACATGTTATGTGGTAAATTTAACCTTGACCCCATAAATCTCTTTAAAAGACCTAAAAAAAAGTTGCATATGGTTGCTGGCTCAAGTAACAACTGTGCAGGAGTAAAGCAAACTGGTGACGCAATAAAGAAATGGTGCCAAGACGAAAAAAATCTATGGAAGAAAGAAGAAACGAATGAAATAAAGCAGCTGTCCGCACTTTGACACGAAGAAAAAAGAAAAAAAGAAACTTCCCGGACTGATGAGGTTAATTATTCTAGTTCTTCAAGACACATGCACTAAATTCACTGCCCTACGCCCCCATAACTGCAAAGGAATTACTGAACATGTATCATCCTCTCTACTCATACCTTTCTCCTAAAATGTGCTGAAGTTGGTTATTCCAGTTAGTTATTCCAGTTATTTCAGTTTTCCAAGACAGCTGTTTTAATTAGAGGCGAGGCGATGAGAGGCAGGAGAAAGGGAGTGAAAAAGGAGTTACACGAGAGACAGGAAGGGGAGTAGAGAGAGAGGGAGAGAGGTGAAGCGGAAGGGTGAGAGAGAGAGAGAGAGAGAGAGAGAGAGAGAGAGAGAGAGGGAAGAAGACGGTGGAAAGAAAGACGCGATAGAGAACGGTGAGGGAATAAATGAGACGGAAGAAAGAGGGAGGAGGAGGAGGAGGAGGAGGAGGAGGAGGAGGAGGAGGAGGAGGAGGAAGAGAGGGGTAAATGTGGAACAAGGTGGCGGTGGAAAGAGAGAGAGAGAGAGAGAGAGAGAGAGTGTCTGTGAGGACTGTTCTCAGGAGTCCGTGTTTGTTTGTTAAAATGTATGTGTGTGTGTGTGTGTGTGTGTGTGCGCGCATTCCATTCTTATGTGTCTGTTACTGTGTATTTGCGGCTGTATACATAAATATAAATATAAATATATATATATATATATATATATATATATATATATATATATATATATATATATATATATATACATACATATATATATATTACAGAGAGAGAGAGAGACAATGTAGGGTGAGAAGTGCTTGTGAGTGTGATTGTAGTGTTGTAGTGGCTTTGGATGTGTGTGTAGTCTGTGAGCCAAGTGTAATCGGCCAGCCTTATATATATATATATATATATATATATATATATATATATATATATATATATATATATATATATATATATATATATATATATATATATATATTCGTATACGAGTAAATGTGTATGTCTATCTATCTATCTATATCTATCTATCTATCTGTATATGTAGAGTAGTGTGTGTACATGTTTCTATTTGAATCTATCACATTAACAGTGTTAATGTGCATTTATTTGTGCTAATGTGCATTTATTTGTGCTAATGTGTGTGTGTGTGTGTGTGTGTGTGTGTGTGTGTGTGTGTGTGTGTGTGTGTGTGTGTGTGTGTGTGTGTGTGTGTGTGTGTGTGTGTGTGTGTGTGTGTAGCGGGAAAGAAAGAAAAGTTTGTAATTATAATGAAAAGAAAAGTAGTCGTCACGGAAGAACGAAATAATAGGATAATAACAGAAAATTAGAGAGAGGGAGTAAGAGGAGGGATAAAGGTCATTTGTGTGTGTGTGTGTGTGTGTGTGTGTGAGAGAGAGAGAGAGAGAGAGAGAGAGAGAGAGAGAGAGAGAGAGAGAGAGAGAGAGAGAGAGAGAGAGAATTTAAGACAAGGGGAGTGTGGCAAGGTAATTATTTGGAAGGGGACAGGAAGGAGAAGATGAGAGGGGTGAGAGTGAGCAAGAGAAGGAGAGAGAGAGGGGAAGCAAGAAAAGGAAGAGGGAAATGAAGTGCGTGATAGAAAGGGGAAGGAGCTGGGGTGAGGGAAGGGTTAATGGTGAGAGAGGAAATTAGAAGGTAGGAGGATCGGCGAGAGAGAGAGAGAGAGAGAGAGAGAGAGAGAGAGAGAGAGAGAGAGAGAGAGAGAGAGAGAGAGAGAGAGAGAGAGAGAGAGAGAGAGAGAGAGAGAGTACACGAAAAACTAGTGTGGAAAATGTGAGGAAATGAAAAAAACTGTGAACCCTTCAATAACACAGCAAGAGAAAAGAACAGAACACAGTTAATGGGAACTATATCGAAAAGCATACAAGCAAACGCAATATATAAACATAAAGTTGAAAAGCAAACACACTCTTTACTCGTGCAACCGGCAATGATGCATGTCGATCATAAAATCCATTTCATGCAAATCATGCAACACATTTTAGGTAAACTGCCACTGTTCAAATATATTGCCATAACTCCCCCATCAGTCATACCCCTGACCGTAATATCGTCGCCCTCCCTCCCTAACACGTAAATATTTCCATTATTATCATCAATTGGTCCCATAAGTTGTAAGCTATAATTCTGCTATCATTATTTCCTTTGTAATATCAACTCCCTCGTTTCTAACACATAAACAGCGTCCATATTGTTGCCTCTCTATAACATATTGTATAGCCGCCGTTCTAATATATCACCGTCAGCTATAACTCTGCTATCATTTTTACTTCTGACTGTAATATCTTCACCTTTGCAGTTTAACTGATGAATATTGTTTTCCATCATCGTTTGTCTGTGATATACAGCCACCGCAGAAACATATCACCGTGAGCTATAAGACTGCCATCATTCTTACCCTCCTAATGCCGTCACCCTCGTAGTCTAAAGCACCACCTAAATATTATCACCATTATCGCTAACATATTACTATTGCCGCTGCCTTTTTAATATCAGCGTAATAATGCTACTGTTCTGGGTTGAAAAAAGAAAAATATTGCCACCAGTATTGCAACGGCTGTATTACTTCAATGATATTACTGCCACCACTATATTTCATCAAAATATTACTATCGCAATATGCAGTCTTCTTTCCAACTCTACAACATTCTCACGACCGCTATGATACTACCACTGCTCTAATCTACCCTTGTACTACTACCATCATTATTTAACTATGGCAAAATTCTGACACACTACACAATAAAAATGTAATATGACATCACCAAGTTAATTATATATGAAAAAGTAGAGACCTATGCCGTTTTACATATGCCTATCTTTGGGAACAATTGTCTTTCTCTTTTTCGCGTAGCTCACGCAAGATACTTAATTTCTAATCACCTCATACAATCTCCTTCAGACATAGGCACATTACTAATTCCATATTACTCCCTTCAGAGGTTAAAAGTCTTAGGTGAAACTACCGCATTTTTTAACATACTGTACAGTATAAGATTACGATACCAACGTACTCTCTCGACAAAACTGCGCATGACAGAAATCTGCTTAACTCTAGAAGAATCACATCCTTATTTATAAGACACGACCTTCTCTCTGATTCGAATACCCGACCACAACACCACTAGTTGTAGTCAATCACGATAAAACAATCCATCTACAGAAAGGTAGTTTTTAACAGCTGAAAGTCTAAGTGAATGTTGGACAGTGAAATGGATTTAATTTCGAGCGGGAGTATTCAATTTATATGCAGCATAACTCACAAGAACGTATTTTTTGGACTTAAGGTTAACAAGATGATCTTCTAGTTTCAGTCCATTCCACTCAGTGGGAAGATGTGGAGCGAATGTGAAGAGACTACCGGTATTTCACTCTATACCTACCGAGTTTTCCAGAATTATCAGACACAGCATTCCTTTGTCTCCTAACCTTCGCTTTAATGGGAAATAAAATCAATTCACATATTAAAAGAAAATGCCTTACAGAGAGCGAAATTAAACTAATTTGGCTGTCCATCTCTATATTAACAGTGTCCCTGTTTAAACGGGGGTCACATATCTTGGCAGCAGATCAAAAATGTGGTCCAGTTACACTACCATAACGACAGAATTATTCTTCTAGTCTTATCTAAAGACTTCATGTTATATTGTCAGTTTTCCTCGCCGCCTCACAGCATTACTGTAAGTGCTTGAAGATGTAACTGAGAATTTAAGATACGGTTACAGCCTCATCGCTGATATTTTAAGTCGATATAATTTTGATCTTTCATTTTGTATACGACGTTTCCTTTATATTTTCTCATCTGAATGAATTATTGTTTATTACGGGGAAGATAAGTAAGTAAATGGCACAGTTTGTGATCTGTTCAGATCTTATTTTAAACCTTGTCTTTTGATTTTGTTACTACTTGATAGCTTTATCTATTTACCTATCTGTTTCTTTCTTTCTTTTTTTTTTTTTTTTTTAAATCACGAATTTGGATACAATGTTGCTTAACTCTCGTTTATAATTAATTACATACGGTACAAAAAGAAACGGTTATAAACGATTGCAACATTGATCCTTAGAAACATACCAGTGATGTTTGATGTTCAGGGAAAGGATAAGCTTAAAATATGACTCTCTACCTCCTGTTACGTAAACAGACTGTGATTTTAAAAATCAGTGACAAAATTAAAATTATGCAATAATTCATTGCGAGTTTCATCATCAAAGACTCTTTGAACGCTATTCAGTGCCTGTAACTGAATATGAGAGAGAGAGAGAGAGAGAGAGAGAGAGAGAGAGAGAGAGAGAGAGAGAGAGAGACGAGAAAGTGAGAAAGAACGAGGGACAGATGAGAGAAAGGGAAGAGGGTGAGGTGGACATTACGAGGGAGGAGCCGAAGGGGAAGATGATTAGGGAGGGAGGAAAGTGGCGGAAGAGGAGGTAATATTGGACACTGGCAGGGAGGGAGGCAGGGAAGTTGGAAAGAAAGTTTTGAGGAAAAAAGCTGGGAAGAAACTTTGGGGAAGAAAGTTTGGAAGAAAGTTTGGCAAGAAAAAGTGGAAAGTAATTTACGGAGAAAATCTAGGAACAAAGTGTGAGAGAAACAGGGAAAGAAACTGAGGTGGAAGTCCAGGGAGAAAATTAGGGAAAATCATCATAGTCATCATCATCATCATCATCATCACATCATCATCATCATCATCATCATCACATCATCATCATCATCATCATCATTATCGTCGTCGTCATTATAATCATCAAAAAACGTGTCTTCCACTGTACTTCCCTCTGCCTATGACCTCTAGTCTTTTAAACGGACTTTGTTCAAGCACCTCGAAATAAACGGACCTTAAATTTGGAGGAAACAGTCTTGCGGGCTTCTAGTCCCTGCTTCCTTCTTTCTTGGGAAAAAAAAAAAAAAAAGAAAAAAAGTCCAACCACAAATATTTGGTCCACACATTCCTACCATTTCCGAGGCCACCGTGTTCATCACTAGCAAAATAATCTGATGTATGCCTTACCTTCTTCACCAGTATTCCTCAGCACATGGGTTGGTCCATAAAGTGTGCCCCTCTTGTCAGATCTCGTGTCCTCAGGGTACGGCTCAGTGGCTCGGGCTGCGTAACCATCGAGCTCTCTGCGTAAAAGAAAAAAAAAAAATACTCACTGTTAAAAATCAGATAACCTGTCACTTGTCTCATTTCAACACGCATGAATAATCCACTGTCATACCCACACCAGCAGACTGAGCCATTCTCACAAGACACGCGAATGGTAAGAGAAGCGCAATGTACCTACCACCTTTTATATACCTTTTCCGGGGATGAAATTGAAGCGGATACTGAGAGAGAGAGAGAGAGAGAGAGAGAGATGTAAAAATCTGCATTAAAAGGTATGAAATGATAACCAGGTAAAAAGTCCGAGGGAATATGAGGAGAAACTCTGGAATAATCAAGGAAGAAGCTCGTGAAAGAAATTAAAGAAAAAAAAATAGAAAGAGTGTGCAAGAGAAAGGGAGACAGCATGGATGAAACGGCCTGAAGTTCTAAAATGAAAGTTAGTTAAAAAAAAAAAAAAAAAAGTCTGGAAGGCGGTAGGAAGAAATTTTGGAGACACTGAACCACTGAGAGAGAGAGAGAGAGAGAGAGAGAGAGAGAGAGAGAGAGGAAATGTAGGGAATTCAAGGAAGCAAACAGGCAACAGATGGTCCAATATGATCACTTTGGAGGCGTAGGAGAACGAGGCTAGTCTAACGTAGTAAAATATAATGCTGACTAAAACAAAGAGTAAAGATAGTACGAAAGACATGGCAAAAATCAGAGAGAGAAAGAAAGTTGGAACACAGTCGTAGGGAAAGGCTGTCGGGAGGAGATGATAAAAAGGGAGGAGGCTGGAGTGAAATGGGAATTGGAGAAAAAGAAGGAAGGGAGAAGGGACGGAGGGAATGAAGAAAGAAACAAAAGAGGAAGAGAGAGGAAAGATGATGAAGGGAAGGAAGTAAATGGGAGTGAAATGGTAATTGTAGAGAAAGAGGAAGGAGGGAAGAAAAAGGAGGGGGAAGAAAGAAAGAATACAGAGCGATTAGTTAGGAGAGGAAAAGAACGAAGGAGGGAAGGAAACAACAGAGGACGAGAAAGAAATTAGGGGAGAAAAAGAAATGTGCGGAGGATGAGAGACAGAAATTGAAACTGGATAGAAAGAAAGAAGGAAGAAAGAGAACAGGATGAACAAAATGCAGGGAAGGAAGAGTAGAGAAAGAGTAAGTCGGAAAAGAAAAGATGAGCAGATGGAAGGGAACTGGAATGAACGAGGAACGGGAGAGAATGGGGGAGGAAAGGAAGGAGGGAAGGAAGAAGAAGAGGAAGAAGAGGAGAAGAAGGAAGAGGAAGAGGAAGGTAAAAGGAGAGAAGAAGGAGGAAGAGGAAGTTGGAACACAGTCATGCAGGACAGTCAATGAAGGCTGTTATAGGAAGAAGATGAGGAGAAAGAAGGAAGGAAACAAGAGAACAGACTGAGAGTTGGAGCGAAGGAAGAAAGGAAGAAGGAAATAACTGGGAAGAATAAAGGAAGCGAAAAAAGAGGAAGACGATGAAGAGATGGAAAGAAATGGAAGTGGACTGGGAGTGGGGAAAAAAAGCGAAACGAAGGAAATGAAGAAGATGAGCAGTTTAAGGATGTCAGGGGATAATACAATACCGAAGTCCTGAAAACAAGAAGGAAAAAATGGAAAATGGATGAAAGAAAAAGTCAGGAAAAGAAGAGTGTATATTTAACCATTTCATAACAAGTGGTCTGGCGCTGGAGAGGGACGCCTTCATGTGGTGGCACCGGTATATACAGGTGGTGGAGCTTAATGGTTATACAAGCGCTCCTCAATCTCCTCCTTGTTCCCTAAAGGAAGGAGTGTGGGCTGCAGGAGAGGGGTAACTTCAGCCTGCAGTTCCCCAAGCTCACATTTCAGATGAACCTGGGGCAACAACAACAACAACAACAACAACAACTACTACTACTACTACTACTACAACTACAACTACGACTACAAGTGGTCTCCTCTAAGCTACACAGAATCGTCTCGCAGGAGTAAGAATGAAAAAAAAAAAATGTATTTCTGAAGGACTTAATGGGGACTACCTCTAACCTCTTCAGTACGAACCTCCCCAGATCTGAATAAAATAAATGAGAAGCCACAATATCGAAAGGATTAACTGAGAGAAAGAGGATTAGGAAGGAAATACAATGAGGATTTACAAGGACTGGAAAGTAAGAAAGTGAGTGAGTGAGTTGGGATAGGAAAGTAAGGGTGAGAAAGAATCAGAAAGTATGACAGTGAGAAGGTGGGAGAATTAGAAACTGACTGTGTGAGTGGGTGGAAAAGTGAAAGTGAAAAGTGAGAAAATGATAAGTGAGAGTGAGATGGTCAGAATGAGAAAGTGGGGTACAATAGTGAGAGCATGGGACAGTGAGATAAAAGAAATGGTACAATCAGGGGTAAATAAGGAAAGACATGCATGTGGGAAAAGGTGAAGAGGATAAGAGGAAGGGGGAGGTAGGAAATGATGGGAGAGAGAGAGAGAGAGAGAGAGGACACCGAGGGGAGGGGAGGGGAAGAGTGAGCAGAGGAGGGAACGAAGTAGAAAGATATAACTGAAATAGGGAGGGGGGGCAAGAGGAAGGGGGGAAGAGGTAGGAAAGGAGAGAGGAATGGGAGAAGGGGGAAGAGGTAGAAAAGGAATGGGAGGGGAATGGAAAGAGGGATAAGAGTTAGGAATAAAGAGGGTAGATAGAAGGGGGGAAAGATATGGAGGGGAGAGGAAAATGTAAGGATGAGGGAAAAGGTAGGACAGGAAAAAAGACAGGGGAGGAGGAACGGATTAGAGAGGACACAGAAGAGGAGAGAGGAGAGAAAAAGGAGGAAAGGAAGGAGGAGTGGGGGGTGGAATGTTGACAGATGATCATGAAAGTGAGAAGAAGGGAAGCGAGGGAATGAGTGTGAAGGGAGGGAGAACTGTGGAGAAAAGAATAAAGAAAAGGCGAAAAAAATAGAGAAGAGGAGTTGGAGGAAAGGGGAAGGAGAGGTAGAAATGGAAGGTAAGAGGAGGGGAAAGAAGGAGTTTGAAAAGAAACATGGGTTACATTGACGAAAGGGGAAAGGGAGTGATGGACAGGGAGGGGGAAGTAGTAGTGAAGGGTGAGAGAGAGAAATAAAAGAAAGGGAGGAATCGATTAAAGTAGAAAGATGACGCCGAAGGAGGCAGGGGGAGGAAAGAAAGGGGTACCGAAAGAGAAAAAGGAGAGGAGGAGACAGAGGTAAATGAAGGAAGCTAGGAAAGGAGGGACGAGAGGAGAGAGTGGGAGGAAAGAAAATAAAGAGGTAACACTGACTGAGGCAGAAATAGAGGATAGACAGGGAGAGAATAAAAGGATAGAGGGAGAGTTGAGGAGGGATGAGAGGAAGGAGAGGGACGAAAGAAAGCTAAAAGGCAATAAAAAAAAAAAGGAGAGACAGAAGGGAGGAGGCAAGGAGGGGAGAGGAGAGTAGAAGAAATGGCAGTGGACGGGAAGGAGAGTAGAAGAGGCAGTAAGGACGGGAGGAGAGGGGGGGTGAAGGAACAGAAGAAAGTGGAGAGGAAGACGAGGAAAGGGGAAGGAAAGTAAACAAAAGAAGGAAAAGACGTGTGGAAAAGGGAGGGGAGTAAAGGAAGAGGCAGGGGAGGGGAGTGTGAGAAACAAGACAGGGGATGTGAGAGGAAAGAAAGGGAGGGAGGAAAGTAGAAACGTAATACTGAAAGAAGCACGAGAGCGAAGAGAAGGAGAGAAGAAGAGGCATGGGGGAGAGGAGAGGAGGGTCGTAGAAGAGGAGGTAATATTGGAGAGAGAGGGAGGGAGAGAGGAAGGGAAGGAGGGATGGAGGAGTGGCCTGAGAGACACTTTATGAGGTTATGAGGAGAGGGTGGACCTGGCTAAAGTGAGGCGGGCTCATTTTTGCCTCTCCTCCTCCTCTTGTACTCCCCCTCTTGGCTCTAATTTCTTTTCCTCACCTCCCACAGAACTCTTTTTGCTTTTTTGTCCCACATTTCTTTGTCACAACCATTTTTAAAATTTCGTATTATTCAGGATATAAATTCGTCTTCATCCATAGTAGATTAGTTTTGTTATCTTGCTGTCGCCTGGTGATTTTATTTACTTAAGGGAGCGTAGAAATCAAACTAAAACTAATTGCTAATGACCATACCTAACCCATCCATTTCGAAAGGTGTGTATAAAGGCCAGTGCAGGTAGTTTGTAGTCGGGTTAAGCGAATTGTTGGCAAAAAATATCTAGGTGCTGCTTATTATAATCTTGACTTTTGTATTTTCTTAAGTTTATTTTTCCTTTCTTCTTTTGTCTGCTTTGCACCACTGTTCGCTCTTTTTCCTCCCCTCCTCCGCCCTACCCTCTTTTCTTTCTTCCTCTCGTCTTCTTCATCTCTCGCCTCTTCCCCCCCTCACCTTTGTCTTTGCCTCATTTTTTCACTCCAGCTCACCTCCACCCCTTTCTACACAGTTTACCATTTTCACTGGGTACCTCTTTATTCCCTTCTGCTCCGTTTCCTTACCCTTCTCCCTTCCTCATTCACCTTGCTGCCCCTTCTGCTGCTACTTCAGTCCCCTCTCCTGTCCAGTTTTGCTCCCTCTGTCATTCTCTTCTCAGTCTTTCATTCTCTCTCTGCTCCTTCTTTCTTCCCTCTCGTTCCCCCTTCTCCCTTCCAAGTCCTTCCTTCTCCCCTCATCGTTTCCTTTTCTCCCCAGTTGGTCCCCCTTTACCTACTCTCCTTCCCACTTTTATGCCTTTCTTTCCTCGCCCTCCTCCTCCTCCTCCCCCTCCTCCTCCTCCTCCTCCTCCACCTCCTTCTCCTCCTCCTCCTCCTCTTTCTCAGTATACTCCTTCTCGTTACCCCTTCTGCCCTCCCACCCCATTTCCCCTTCTCCCGTCCTCATTCATCATCTGTTCAACATGCTTTCAGTTTCATCCTCTCCCTTTTGCACTTCGCCTCCCACTCCTCTTCTTTTTCCTACTCCCTTTTCCCTCTCTCTCCTTCCTTCTTCATTATTTCTGCCAATTTTCCTTCAGCATGTCTTCCTCTCTTCCTTCAATCCCTCTTCCTCCTTCATTTCTTCTGTCTCTGTTCTTTCCATGCTTCTTCGCACTTTCCCTCTATTTTTCTGCCTATTTCACTTTATTTCTTCTACCCTTCTCCCTTCAGTTCTTCTACTTTTCTTTCTAATCATGTTCCCTTGTTCTTCCTTTTTTCCCTTTCTTGTTTCCCTTCCTCGTCTATTTTATTATGTTAACCTTTGATTTGTGGGACATGTTGGTTTTAGACTGCGAGGGAACTGCATGAGATATGAGTCTCCCCCTTCTCTCTCTCTCTCTCTCTCTCTCTCTCTCTCTTAAACTGCTCCAGCATATATTTGCATGTTTTCAGTCACACTCGTTTCCATTTTTCTGTTGTTAATATTATTCTTTTATTATTAATTATCTTTAGTTTTTCACATTGCCTTTCTACATAACTAAACCATTTCTCCTTCTTAGATCTCTTCTCTGAACAGAACATCTCAGACATTTACCTTACAAAACAACTATTATTGACATTATTATTATTCTCTCTACATTTTCTCCTCCTCCTCTTTGTCTCGCTCAATCACCAGTCCTTCTTCGAAAAGGTATATAGTGCACATTACCCAGGACCAGGGGCGTCATGTTTTACGTTTTCATTATTATTATTATTTTTATTTTAGTAACCCCCGATTCTGTGAGTAACTGCGGAAACGAAACGTATGTGTGTGTGTGTGTGTGTGTGTGTGTGTGTGTGTGTGTGTGTGTGTGTGTGTGTGTGTGTGTGTGTGTGTGTGTGTGTGTGTGTGTGTGTGTGTGTGTGTGTGTGTGTGAGAGAGAGAGAGAGAGAGAGAGAGAGAGAGAGAGAGAGAGATGGGAGTGAGCTAAAGCCTTGACAATAATAAGGAATGAAGAAAGATGAAGGTATAGATTAAAAAGAAAACAGACGAGAGGAAGAAATTAAGGGCAGACAAAAACAGATTATCAATGAAAAGAAAAAATAGGGAGGGGAAGGTGCGGACAAAGTGTATAAGGATGAAATAGTAGGTTATAGAGACGGAAAGCTGAGACGTGAAAGCAGAAGAAGTAAAGAAGATGAAGAGTGAGACCCAGTAAGGTTTAAGAGAAGAAAGTAAAGAAAAAATAAAAGAAAGATGGAATATAAGAAGGGAGGAACTAAGAAAGATGGGGAAATAAATACAGAGGAAGACAGGAATGAGTGAGAAAATGAGGCGGAGATACGGTGAGAGAAAGACTGTATAGGGAAAATTAGAGGGGTGAACAGAGAAGAGAAAGGGGAAAAGGTAAAGAAGAATGGGAAGGAAATCGTATAAAGCTTACCAGAGAAGGGCAGGATGGAAAAAGAAGGGAAATTTTAGAAGAGAAAGGCGAAAGGAAGGATAAAAAGAAAAGGAGGAAGATAAAATGTGAGATCGATGGGACAGAGGGAAAATATGGAAAGGGTATGAAGCGAAAGGAAGAAGAGGAGAAGGGGAAAATGAGAGGAGGAGAGGACGAGAGAAACAGAAAAGGGAAAGAGGGAGGAAAGTCGATAGGCTGAGATTTGAATATTAGCAGGTGCGACGGGAGGAGGGGGAAAGAGGAACGAATGTAGGAAGGAGGTGAAAGAGCACGGAAAAAGAGAGTAAGGTGTAGGGAAGCAAACGTAGGAAGGGGGAAGAAGAGCACGGAAGATAAGAGGAGCAGGGATGGAGGAAAGCAGGAAAGGAGGGAGAGAAGGGGAGTAAAGAAGACGGGTGAGGGAGGGGCGAGATTGTTGGCGGAGTAAGGGAACAATAAAAAGATGGCAGAACAAAGGAAGAAAAGAAAGGCGGAAAAAAAAACTAAGTACCTAAAACCTAAAATCATAAATGAAATGTGACAGAGTTAAATATGGTTATGCAGCTTTTAACATGCTTTTGTGATAGTTAGGGTAAAATAAACCGAGCAAGCACTGTGGCAAATAGCTGAGGCAAGGAGGGTGAGAGTGAGGCGTGGGAGTACTGGCTAGGCGAGACCCCTTGGCTTCCCTACGCCTTATGGGATGCTGATGGCAGACAGGTGGGAGAGAAAAGATGCTGCCTTACCCTTTCACTACCATACCCAACCTTCACCTCGGAGAGAGTCATACCTACCAAGTACGAATGTGGAAGTTGAAGTGTTGGGTTCACTATGTCTATATAAGAATCCATACAGGTCACCGATATGCAGCGATAGAGTGGAAACATATGCCAGCCTATGAAAGACCATACTACCAAGAGCCACATTAAAAGTCAGCCCTTGCTTGATATGAACACAGACTTAAAGCACTGCAGATCAGGAGCCAAATGCAACATCCCCTAAGCCACCTTAGCTTCTTTGGTATCAAGAAAAACATATTAACTACTTCATGTCACTGAAGCAATTAGGGAGAGTGTTTTCAGTACCTTTACTGCCATAGATGTTCGCAAAATAAACAAAATAGCAAGGAGGTAGTAAGCATGAAATATACGAACCGGCATGGCACTGGTAGGGTAAAAAGAGTAAGGCTTCAGAGTGAAATATACGAGCTGTGGTACCAGTGGGTAGTGAATGTAAAACTCTGTTGTCTTGCAAGGAGCTGGACAGTCAGTTCGACCAGGGGAGCTTAATATTTTCAACTTCATAATATGTAAGGACATGGCAAAGAACCTGTACATGTGAGCACCACTTAATAAATTCATGGGTGTTTTAGATCGTCACAAAAGTTTACCTCGAAATTTATTATTACTTAAGCCCAGCACTTAATAGATGGGAATATTTTTACCAGATGACTATATGTATAAACAATGTTAATGCGATGTGCTGAATGGCTGACATAGGTTTAAGAAACAGATACGTGTTGACATGAATTTTGATGCTCGACAGCGCGTAAACACACACACACACACACACACACACACACACACACACACACACACACACACAATATTAATCCGAATGTGCTTGTGTGGTATGACATTTTTTTTGACTGCTTGAATCCCTTCCAATGGATGGAATAAAAAATAGGAAAAAGAAAAAGAAAACGTGTCGTGGGTATATTTCCAAGGAACTGTACCAACTCTGGAAGCGAAGTTGTGAAGAAGTCAAGGAATGGCGCCAAGTTGAAAAGTGGTTGGAAGAAAGTAAGAAGGAAGAAGAGAAACACTGAGCAAATAATGTAGAGACTTGAAAATGGAAAATTCATCGCTAAGAAGAGGCACCAGACTTCACCGCTCTCAGTTTCTCAGCCTACGCACAGCAGCGAAAGTGTTTATAAGGCTAATTACCTGCTTAGACTCCTACTTGAGGCGTGAATCAACTTTGGCGCACGCATGGGGCCTGAGACATCTCTTTTATATCACAGAATCATAGGGGGTCTCTTTTATATCACAGAATCAAAGGGGGTCTCTTTTATATCACAGAATCATAGGGGGTCTCTTTTATATCACAGAATCATAGAGGTCTCTGTTATATCACAGAATCAAAGGGGTCTCTTTTATATCACAGAATCACTGAGGTCTCTTTTATATCACAGAATCATAGTGGGTCTCTTTTATATCACAGAATCATAGAGGTCTCTTTTATATCACAGAATCATAGAGGTCTCTTTTATATCACAGAATCAAAGGGGTCTCTTCTATATCACAGAATCATAGTGGGTCTCTTTTATATCACAGAATCATAAGGGTCTCTTTTATATCACAGAATCATAAGGGTCTCTTTTATATCACAGAATCATAGTGGGTCTCTTTTATATCACAGAATCATAGTGGGTCTCTTTTATATCACAGAATCATAGTGGGTCTCTTTTATATCACAGAATCATAGGGGGTCTCTTTTATATCACAGAATCACAGAGGTCTCTTTTATATCACAGAATCATAGAGGTCTCTTTTATATCACAGAATCATAGAGGTCTCTTTTATATCACAGAATCACAGAGGTCTTTCATATATCACAGAATCACATTGCCGCTCTCTGATAGACTTCTGTTCCTATCAGTATTTTTCGCACCAGGGCAGGACCGCTTATAGTTCATCCATCTTCACTTGGGAGAGATAGTCACCATTTTGCAGAAATATTCCTGTACCTCAGTGGCACAATAAGAAAAACTATCGCCATACATTCTTCCCATATCCCTTCTTCGTGACTAGCATCACATTCCCGTACTAATCTTTTGTTCCAGCTCAGCACTCATGATGGACAAATGACATTTTTAGGCCATGTTAGAGTGAACAAAGCATAGCATCATAGTTTAGTGCAAATATCTTGTTACATCTCAACATTCAGGATGGAGAGATGACAATTTTAGTCTACGTGAAGATGGACAGAGTGTAGTGAGATGTATTCAAGTCTCGATAATTATGTACATTCTTAAGTGTGTGTATGTAGTGCATCATCATCATCATCATCATCATCATCATCATCATCAAGCAACAAGAGACTAAGTATTTAGGAATATGTAAGTACCAAAACCATGTAAGTAAATAGATCCTAGTCAGTACCACATAACCCATTAATACAGAGAGAGGGTTGTAAGTACTGGAGGAGGAAGATGTAAGTACCGTGGGAAGAAGTGTGTAAGTACCGAGAGAGGAGCGGGTAAATACCAAAGAAGGAACGTGTAAGTATTGAGGGAGGAGGAGGCAGGTAGCGAGGGAAGGCGAAAGTAACGAGGGATGGGGTAGGTAGTGAGAGAGGGTGTAAGTACCGAGGCAGAAGGGTGAAAGTACCGAGGGAGGAGAGTGTAAGTACCGAGGGGGGAGGGTGTATGGAGCGGGGGTGTAAGTACCGAGGGAGGAGGGTGTAGAGAGCGGGGGTGTAAGTACCGAGGGGGAAGGGTGTATGGAGCGGGGGTGTAAGTACCAAGGGGGTAGGAGGGGGTAGGGAGAGGGGGTGTAAGTACCGAGGGGTGACATCTGGAGGGTGTCCGCCACGACTCATAACTCTGGTCGTAAATAACTCATCAATGTGGTCGTAAGGGAGAACGACCCGCTGGAGATGGCCACCCCCCCTTCCCTTACTCCCCCCTCCCCCCTACCCCTACCCCCTTCTCCTTATTCCACTAAACCACGTCTTTCTCCTCCTCCTTACTGCTTCTTGCCTCCCTCTTTTCTTATTTACTATTATTATTTCTGACAACTCTTGACTACTTAAACTCTTCCTTACTTTTCTTTACTTCCTTACTTCTTGATAATATGTTTTTTTTTTCTTTCTACTTACTTTTTTCTCCTGTTTCCTTACTCCTTAACCACATGCGTTGTTTTAATTGTCCTTTGTCTTCTACTCTTATGTTGTTCCTCTTACCTTTCCCTCTTCATCCCCTCTTACTTCTCTTATGTTTTTCCCTTATCATCACTTTTCCTTTTTCCCACCCCACTCAACTTTAGTCCATTCCATCACCCCTTACTCCTTGATTCCTACTAATTTTATTCCTTTCTCGCTTGCCCTTTTCTCTTACTCAATCTTTCCTAAATCATAAAAAAATTATTCTTTGTTTCTTTATCTCATATATTTTTGCCTTACTGTTCGCTCCTCATTCTGTCCTTCCTCAATTGTAATTTACTGTATATCTTTTTATATTTTGTATTCTATTTGTAGTAATATCTCTTTCTTGCTTTTTCCCTTTTCCTGTTTACTTATTCTCTCACTATTCATTCCTTTGTCTTTTCTTCTACTACTTTTTGCCATTCCATACTCTCTTTTTCTCACTTATTATCTCACTATTTAATCCTTAGTCCTTCTGCTTATTTCTTCCTTAGTCCTCCTCCTCCTCCTAGATTTTTTTTTTCTAGTTCTCTCACTACTCATTTCTTAGATTTTTTGTTTCTGCTGGCTTTTTCCCTATTAATCATTCCATAGCCTTTCATTTACTTCTTCTACAACTACTCATTCCTTAGTCCCTTCTTCTGTCCACTTTTTGCTCACCCTGGTCGTCAATAAGTCATCAATGTAGTCGTAAGAGAGAACGACCCTTGGAGACGACCACCCCTGTCTCCTTAAGTCACTACATTCTCCTCAGTCCTTTTTCTTTCTTATTTACCTGTTCCCTATTATTTTATTTTTTGCTGATATATTTTGTTGCAGTCCTTCATGTATATTCCTCTTTCCTGTTTATCGACTTAATCGTTGCTTCATATTCTTTCAGTTTTAATAATTTTCCTTTCTCTTTGACTTGAGGTCCTTCCCCCAGGCTTAGTTTTCCGTCCTTATTTCCGCTACCTCATACTTCCTTAGTTTACTCCTTACTCCCCACCATTATCCATTCTTTATCCATTCTTCCTCCCCAGTCTTTTTTTCCGCCTTATTCATTCACTCATTCCCTCATTTTCGGGCTTCAGTTTCCATCAGATTTAAAGACAAGATATGAAATGCCTGCATACCTTCAACTTGAAAACTCTCTCTCTGCCCTCTACCACACACCGCTCTCTCTCCCTCATCCGACTCTCTCTCTCTCTCTCTCTCTCTCTTGGCACTGTCACACCTCCCTCCCTCCCTCACACTGTTTCCGAGTTATTTCGAGTTTTGCCTGAAATGAAAACAATGTGTAACCCAAGCACATTCAAAGCCTAAAGTATGTGTTAGAAGAGAAGACTTTGGATCTAATCATTTCTCTAATACAATTTGATACGGAAAATTTGACTTAAGAACTGTAACTCCTTCACATCAACTCGGCCCAGTTTTTCGTCCTCCTGTAGCTTATTGCACGTAGTTTAGTGGCAAGAAAAGGCATGCTACGGGTCTTCATCCTTTTCACAGAGCCTCTTAGTAACTAGCATCATATTAGAGTATCAATCTCTAGCTACAACTCAACATGCAAAATGGAAAGATGACAATTTTAGGCAAAGGTAGAATAAGTAGTGTACCTTTTTTTTACTTCATTTTTGGTCCCTGCTGACAATTTTATATGGCTTTATGGAGATTTTTCATAGTAGAAAAGATTAGGAGACACTGTTGCTAAGCCCTTCACTACTACAGCTGTCCTTAGAGTTAACTTCAACCATCTGGTGGAGGAAAGGCAAAAATTACGAAAGACATCATCGCAATGAAAGAGGCTGAGGAATATCACTGGAAAAGCATGCCTGTGTCTCAAGCGGTTTATATTGTTCTTGTTGTGGCTTCAGTCTCGAGTAAAATGTGAACCCGGTCTCCACTTACCCATTTTTGGCCTTTTTTTCTCTATTAATTTTTTCCTTTACATATCCAGATTTTTTCAGCATTTCTTACCTCCGCATCTTTTCAAATTACATTCCCTAACTAATTACCTATTTCTCTAGCCACCCTTCCTTCCCTTCCCTTCATGAAGTTCTTTTTTCCCTGTTTCTATCCCTTAGTCTTTATTTCATAGTTATTTTTCTTGTTATGTATTTCCTTTCCCTTATTTTATTTATTCTTTTTATTTGTCATCTCCCTTCCATTCCTGAAGCCCTTTTTCCTGTTCTTTTATCCCTTAGTCTTTATTTCGTGGCTCATTTCTCTTGATTAGTATTTTCTTTTCTCTTATTTTCAGCTTCTTTGTTCTCCGTCTTCCCCTCCCGTCGATAACCATTTCGCTTCTCTTTCTTTACTATATTTTCCTGGCCATTTCTATCTGTGACACTTCTTTTCTTTACCTCCTGCTACTTCTCTTTCTCATTAATAATTTTCTCCACCTTACATTCACGTTTTTCTTCTCCACTTCTATTTCCTTATTCCTTTTCGCCAATTTCTGTTCTTCTTCCTGTTCCTTGTCAACTCTTAATTCTTCTCCAGTTTTTCTCCTTTCATCCTTCTTCGTTTCCTTCGCAAATTTTCATTCCTCACCCCTCTTCATGCTCTCTTCCTCCCCCTCTTCCCTTTTCTTTTCCTTAAACACTTGTCTTCCCCACTTACCGTCTTTTCTTTTTTCTTCTCTTTCCATTTCTTTCTTTGTTCTTACTCTTCTCCTCCTTTTATTTCCATTTTCTCACACTCATCCTTCTTCCTCTTCTCCTCCTACCACTTATCTCGTTACCTATATTTTCCTCCTCCTTCCATGGCACTTGCTTCGCCCTTTTTCTCCACATACTGCACATTCACCTCCTATTTCTCTTACTCATCTTTCCACATCTTTTTTTCCCTCCTCTTTTGTTCCTTTAACTTCTTCCTGCTCACCCTTTTCTCTCTCCTATCTCTCCTCTCCCTATTGTTTTCTCCTAACTCTTCTTTTACGTCTTTTTCAGTTCCTCTCTCTTCACCTATTTCTTTTCCCTCGTCTTAATCCTTCTCCTGTTTTTCATTTCCTCTCTCTTCACATTATTCCCCTTCCTCCACCCAATAATTTGCCTTTATCTACTTCTAATTCTTCCCCCTCATCTATTTTTCTCTCCTCTTAGCCCCTTTCCTTTTCTTTCTCACATACCTCTCTCCTCACATTTTAAAAATTCGTCCTTTTCCCAACCACTTTCCTCCTTCTCCTTCAATACACTCTCTTGACCCTATTTTTCTTCCTTTTCGCCTTAACCCTTTTACATGTCCACTTTCCCCCACCTCTTCTCACCATTTTTCTTTTTTCTTCTTCTGCCCTGTCATCTCCTCTTTCCATATCCCTCACCTAATTTTTTCTTCTTTCCTCTCCTAATCCTTCTTCTCCTCCTTCAATTTCTCTCTCTTCACCAATTTTTCTTCCTCCTTCTCCCAGTCTTTATCCTCCTCCTCTTTCTCCAAGCTTCCCTTCACTTTTTTTTTTCTTTTCTTCTTCCTCCTCCACCCTCCACCTCTCCTTACTCTTTTTACCTTTTTCCTCCCCCCCCCCTTCCTCCAGCTCTCTCTCCTCGGGTTTAAGGAGGAGAGACCCTGTGAGCATCGTGTTTATATTCATACCTGTCTGATGCACCTGCCTCCACACCTGTCCTTTATATACCTGATCGTATTTCTCCAACCCTCCCGCTCCCGTCCACCTCTCATCCTGATCGGTCTTGTAAACGCCTGGATGGATGTTTGTGTATATATATTTGCGTCTGTCTCTTTCTACCTATCTGTCTGTCCGTCCATCTATCTATCTGTACACGTATCCTCTGGTCGTCTATCTGTCTATCTGCCTATTTATCTAACTACCTACATATTTGTCTACAACTTATCTATCTGCCTCTCTCTTTCTCTCTCTCTCTCTCTCTCTCTCTTTCTAGACATATATATATATATATATATATATATATATATATATATATATATATATATATATATATGTGTGTGTGTGTGTGTGTGTGTGTGTGTGTGTGTGTGTGTCTACCTACCTACCATTATAGATGGATAGAAAAATGAATGTATACTAAAGTGAAATGAAGCAATTGACTTAAGTAGCTAAAAGATCCCCCATATATAGTACCGGTATATTTTACTAAGTTTGAAAAAAAAAAGTAATTCTTTCTACCAACATACGATTTTAAACCTTTTAGGAAGAACTTCTCGTAGTAAAGGAGCTAGAGTACTGAAAGACAATACAACGCAGCCAACACATTCCATTTTTCCACCAACTGGTCTGGACGCCACGTTGGTTTTCCCGGTACGAATTCAAGAGGAGTGGAGGAGAAAAGGGGCAGCAATGTTTTCAATACATATTTTCACCCTTGCCCGCTCCACCACCTGAGCTCCCTTCCTCCCCCTCTCCCCTTCCTCTGCCAGACACGTGTCCTTCATGCATTTCTTCACATGCATCTCACGCCACGCTACCCACACACGCATTTTGTAGCTCTTGTCTTTTGTAATTCGTCTATTTATATATTTTTTTGCACTTCACCTAGGCGGAAAAATGCCGTATCTCCATTTTGAATATTGAGCTTTAATAATAGATTAACCCTAGAGTAGGATGCAAGTCACGAAGTGCTATGAAAAAGATATTGAGCTATAACACTGTCTTTTCCTGCCTCTGAGCTACATGATGTAAGCTTCAGAAGGACAAAAATATCTGCCTAGTAAACTGAATGAACTATAGGTTTATTGTAGTCCTAGCCTGTGTTTTTGTAGCTTTAAGTCCTTTAGTATCAATCTTGGTTTTCTCCATTCTGTATCCTTAGTTTTTTAGGTCTTGTGTAACTGTAGTCTAGGCCTTCTGTAGCCATGGGCTGGGTGTTCTGTAGTTTTAAGCTTCTTCTGTAGCTCTGGTCTGTCTCTTCTATAGCTCTAGCCTAGTTCTCTCGCAGTTATAGCCTTTGTACTTTTAGCGGTGGCCTAGGTCTGCCCTCTTCTACAGGTCTAGCCATCATCTTCTGCAGTTATATTATAGGTCCATTACTGCTTTGGTTCCGTGACTGCATTTATAGTCGCTTAGGGGTTTGTGCAACGTCCCTTCCTTAGTGGTTTATTTTGCCTGTTACGTCTGTTTATCCTCTTGTACTTTACTAAATACAAACTTTACATAAAACATACAAAACACACGAAAGACTATCAAAGAACAATATATATAACAAATTACTATAGAAAGGCTGTAAAACCTACTGTGATAATCAGGACGCGGACCTGAATGGGTTAATTATTACCACTCTAAACAGATATTACCAATAGTTCCCTCAGGCGGTTATTGACGGAGTTAGGTTCCTTATTACGCGTAGTATTTCATTATTCACTCACACTGTGTACAGATGTGATTCAGTTCCCGAGAGGTTTTCACGTTGTATGGGTCAGAGGTGGTATTTATTAACCTCTTCCAGACGAGGGGTGGTTTCCATGGTGTGATGAAGATGTCTGGACGGTGCGACAAAAATAAACGTTAACCCCCTTCATTTCGACAACTTACTATAAAGTTATTTTTGTGCCGCCAGACGATTACAACCAAATCTGGAAATATCTCTTATCATGAGGAGGTTAACGAAGGCTGTATCCCACTTTGCTCGAAACGTATCTCCAGAGCTAAACAGAAATGTCTTACGATAGCAAGAATATAATGGACAGTACGTCGGTGAATTCATGGAGTTAAGGCTTCTGCTGAAAAGGGAGAGGGAAGAATTCTCTAAGGTGAATAAAATCATATGACTTTAGACAATATAAAATACAAAGTTCGTGAATATTGGTCGGGAAGCAGTCCAAGATAAAAATTAAACTTTATCTTCGTCTGTAGTAGACCTGTCTGAACTGGATAAAATCGACTGACATTAGAGGAAACATAGTATAAAATTCGTAATAAACGACCAAAATGTTAAAGGTAGAGAAAACAAACAAACAAACAAACTAGAGGGACACTCAGTGGAGCGCATCTCTCCGAGAAGGGCAACGTAATTTCCAAACCACTCTTCATAATAGGTTAGGTTTTCTCATCAGTGATTAGAGTTTCACAAACAATGTTTTCCGGATCCAGAATCTGTAATACGATCCGGATCGGTCCCCAAAGTTAATCGATTGTTTCCTGGGACATGGGCTATCTACCCACTAAATTTGGTCCAGATCCCTCTTGTAGTTTTTGAGCA
This sequence comes from Coenobita brevimanus, assembly GCF_032717465.1. NCBI lineage: Eukaryota > Metazoa > Arthropoda > Malacostraca > Decapoda > Coenobitidae > Coenobita > Coenobita brevimanus. Next base: position 46,070,658 of record NC_137023.1, on the reverse strand, counting down.
ATTCTGCTAACAGACAAACAAACAAACAAACAAACGGGGTTAAAACAAACTCCCCTTGTCTGAGAGAACAAAAACTCGTTACCGTACTGAAAAAGTTAAAAAGTGTAAGTACTAAGAGGTAATAATTGAGAAAATTTAATTAAGTAAAATTTGAGTCATTAGAACTATCCCCTATTGAATGATTCTCTCTCTCTCTCTCTCTCTCTCTCCCCCCCCAAAAAGCCCATGATAAAACAGCCCATCAGCAATTAAGGTACACATAAATGATGCCAGTCAGAGAGTTGCATATAGTGTATAATGAAGAGTATGAGTGTTATAGTGGCAGATATGAGTGCTGGCAGTATTAATGACGTACAGTATAATCCAATGAGGGCAGTATTATCGCGGCAGAGCTAAATGATGGCAATAGTGTGGGACAAAAGAGGTGGGAGGACTGCGTAGAGAGACGAGAACAGAGCCGTCGTGTTAGTATCTGAACCTGCATACATAGTGGTCAGAGATTAGCCCTCAGAAACTTCCCTGATGTTATGTGTTGACCGGATGGCTCCCTCTTCTTATTTGGGCGTGGATATGGCAGTGGGAGTAGCAGATGAATAAATGATACAAGTCAGACAATGGTAACGTTAACTTAGCCGCCCCCACATCACACGGGGAAGCATCTGGGGAAGCTGGAGAGGGGCCTTTCATACTGTATACCTCCCCTCTCTCTCTGTAAATCTCTATCTATATCTGTCTATCTACAACTATCTATATCTATCTATATCCATCTATTTATATCTATCTATAGCTATCTAACTATATGTCTTACGGTCCCCTCTTTCGTATATCACACCCACCAGGAAATTCCACAGACTACCTTATTTTTAGCTGGTGTAAAATGTGTTCCCTTTACCATAATCTGGGAATATTACTTCTTTGTTAACTTTCTCACTACGATCGGTCTCTCGTAGGGCGAAATAAGTGGACTGGTGATAGCCGATGCAAAACGGAATATACTTCGTTCATTGAATTACCTAAAGGAGACATTATAGTATCCAAATTCTCCTGTACGATAACTCTAAGAAACTCATTAACATCGTGTGGCAATTATTACAGTGAATTAAAAAAAAAAATCATTTTGCGGGGTTTACGGTCAGATCATTATTTATCTCTATCAAAAAGTACCTCAACTTCCTAAGGGTCACTCGGTCTCGTCCTATCATTTTGCCTTCTCTCCGTCTCACACCTTCCTCTCATATAATTTTCCATCTCACAAGGAATGATAAGTATGCAGTATGTCCATGTATCTCTTTCAAACACACACACACACACACACACACACACACACACACACAGTCCACCTACCCCCCTTCTCTCTCTCTCTCCCTCTCCCACCGACACAGGGGAGGGGCAACTTTAATATATACGTGTGTGCCAAGTAATGCCCTGTCCGAGATAAAAGTGAAATTATATGCTTTAGCTTCCATTATGGTCGGACATTTAATTAAACGAGGGGTGGTAATTCGGATATTGCCTCTCACTCGGCCTCTCTCTCTCTCTCTCACTCACTCTCTCTCTTTCTCTCTCTCGTACCCAACTTTATTGCGTGGCAGCTCCTATCTCTCTTTATATCTTCAATTACGTGTTTATCTTCCCCCTGCTACTTTCCCTACTTCTCATTCCTTTCATGTCTCCCTTCTCTCTTCCCTTTGTCTCTCCCTCCTTCCCTCCCTCTCTCTCTCCCTCTCTCTGATACTCTTTCTCAGTACTCACTCACTTTCACACTTCAGGTCTCTTTCTCTCACCTCTTTCTCTTGCTCTGGCACTAATTGTGTTTCTCTCTGTCTGTCTGCCTGTCTGTCTCTGTTTCCCTCTTTCTACACACACACACACACACACACACACCACCTCCCCTTCTCTCTCATACTCCTGTTGTTCTCTTTTTCTTCCACGCTTCTATCTTTCTCTCTCTTTCTTTCTCTCTCTCTCTCTCTCTCTCACACACACACACACACACACACACATACACACTCATCACTCCCCTTAACTCTCCTCCTCTCATCCTTCATAGTCTCATCTCTCTCATTCCTTGCTGTACCTTCCTTGCCCTCTTCCCCTCTCCACCTCTTTTTCTTCCGTCTACCCTTACTTTTACCTGCTATACTCCTTTTATTCTACTTTGGTGCAGATTTTTTTTTTACCCTTCCTCTCATAACTTTCTTCCTTCTCCTACCATTGCTCCTTACTCTGTCTGTCTCCTTTCCCTTCTCCGTCACCTCCTTTCTCTCTAACTTCTCCTGCCCTTTTCCCTTCTCCGTAACTGGCATCTCTCTCCCCTTCTTCTCACCTTTCTCCTTCTCATATCCTCTCCAAGTCACACTGTCCTTCCTTCTAACGACATTCCCTCTCCTCCTCCCATCCTCTCCTATGACTCCTTCCTCCGAATCTTATCTCTACATCTACCTCCCTACTTTTTCCTTCTAAACTCCATCTTCTCTGTATTTCACCCCCCCAACTCCTCCATCCCCCCTTTACCCTTATTTTTCAACATCTCTTTCCTTCCTTTGCCTTCCCATCGCTCTATTGCTCCTTAATCGTACCCTAACCTCTACTCTTAACCAACCCATCCCTGACTCCTATTCTCCATCTACCCTTTACTTCACTTCCCCCGTCCCCTCATTCCCCCATCTCCCTCATTCCCCCATCTTCCCCCTCCCTCCCCCACCACCAGCCCCACCAATGCCAACTAATATCAATTCTGTGGGTACAAATTTTTAAGCTGGGTGTTATTACCTCAGCGCTGGTCCGGCTGGGATGGATGTGTGTGCTGTGTTGAGGAGGGGGAGTGAGAGTAGTTTGGAGGGAAAGTAGGGAAAGGGAGGGGAGGTGCAGAAGACGAGAGGGGAGGGTGAGAGGAGGTGGGAGTTAAGGGGGTAAGGAAATGGAGAGGAGATAGAGAGACAGGGAGGGGAGCTGAAGAAAGAGAAAGGGATGAATGTATCTATGCATTGAATGGGTGTTAGGAGAGAGATGGGGTAATGGGAGAGAAAAGGGAACGAGTGTGGGAAGGAAGGAACAGGAGAGACTAAAACGGGGAAGAAGATGAAAGGAGGAGACAGGGGGGTAGTGCAAAGGGGTACAAAGGAAAGCAGAGAGCAACAGATCTGATGGTCCTTTGGAGGTTTTGTTACAGAGAGAAGACTGTGACTATGCTATATAACTCTACGAGGTGAATTACGGATAACAAGGCAGGGAGGGGAAGGGAGAGGAGGTGAAATGAAAAGAGGAAGGGACAGAATGAACTTGTACAATTTTATTAGAAGTGTGGTGGCGGTGGTGGGGGAGAGTCAGGGGGAGAGAAGGAAGAGGAGCGAGAAGGATGTAGAAGGGAAGAATGAAAAGAAAGGAAGAGGGGGGGAAGAGGGGGAAGGGGAGTATGAGAAGAGAAGGGAGAAATAAGGGAAGGTTAATATCAAAATTGGGAGGGGAGAACGAAACGATAGGAGGGAGAAGGGAATTAGGGGAAAGGGAGAGAGGGGAGATTAAAAAAAAGGAGGGGTAGGATAAGGTGAAAGACTGGAACGGGAGAAAATGAGAAGGACGAGAGAGAGAGAGAAAGTAGAGGTAAAGAAAGGGAGAGGGGAGGAAAACGAAAACGGGAAGGGGAAAGTGAAAGGGCGGAGGGGGTATGAAAGAAGTGGAAAAGGGTGACCAGGGAAAGCGAAATGAGAGGACAAAAAGTGAAAAGATGGAAAGACGAATGAGAGGAAGGAAGAATGAAAATGGAGATGAAAAAAAAATGAAACAGCAAGGGGGGAATAAATGTAGTGGAAGATGGAGAAAAGTAAGGAAAGGAAAGCGAGGTGAAAAGAAATGAAACTTGGGAAAGGAAAATGAAAAGAGGAGAGGATTAGGATTGTATGTGTGTAATGTGTTAGATGGGTGAGAGCGGAGGGAGAGGAGGAAAAGAGGAAGGGGGGAGGGATAGGAAATAAGGTATAGAGGAGGGATGATGGGAAAGAAAGTCTGTGTTCCCAGAGTTCACCTCTGACATGAATCGGAATCATCTGTTGGTTGACCTATTAATCACTTCTGTCATTACACAAGGAATCGCATTATAAGTAGTTTAAGGGATTTCGAAACGACTCTTCCTTAACGATGTATTGTACACATCACACCCTTATATCCTACAGTATGCTATTTATGCAATCCATGTCGAATTTAACATGATATAATAACACACAAGACAGTACTACCTAATAATATGCCAAATAAATCGCCAAGGAAGAGGTGCTACGAAGTCTCCCATGCCACCCACAGCACTTCCCTGGTAGCTTCATGACAGGCTGCAGCTGACAACACAGACTGATGCTCGTGATAACTCCTGATGCGACTTATCCACCGGGGCCCCTCTCATAAAATACCCGGGGAATATTGCTCTTGGAAGTGACCCCCTCCCCCCGACCGGAAAATGCTGTGAGGAGTGACCATTCTGGATTCCCTTACCTTTTCCCCTCACAGGGTTGTCGGGCAGAACACTGAAAAGGGTCAGTCTGGGGAACCTTGGACTTGAGCTACTGTGAGGGATTATTTATGAGACACCTGAGCAAATATTTAGTTCAGACAGATCAACATAGCATCCAGGGTCCATATTTACGAATTCTGTTGAGCCTTAGTTGCTTATAAACCGTTTGCATATTGTGTTTTCATTCATACGTGTACTTAATACTTCACTATCAAAACAGACTGAATATTGACGTGAAAAATATGGTGAAACAAAATCATGTCTAACGATAATTCACTTTTATGCAGATTTGTTGGTGGTAAAAAATGATTTAGAATATTTATGAACAGTGATCTAGACGGTCATCCAGCACATCCCACCACTCTCAGGAGAGGACCAAACAAAGAGTACTCGTATAGCTTGTAGTATGGAGGGACGAGCCGTGGTATTACTCATCTTAATCATGCTACTGTCAAATGATTTTACTGCACTCTACTTAGGCAGGACCTCCAAGTGCGTATCGGAAGATCCATCTAACTTCTCCAGTTTGGATATTCTCTCCAAAGCGAATATAAGCTCCAGAAGGAAACAAAGGCAATGTAAGAAAGATGTCACCGTTCTTTTACCGTATTCTTGGTCACTGGAACCCCGAATGCCACTAT